>NW_026044106.1:1090423-1453898 GCF_937001465.1 Orcinus orca
TGAGCCTTTGGTTAATTCCTCTTCGTGGTGGGAAATGAGAGTTAAATTTGCCCGTCCAGACACCTCCAGCTAGTCTCTCATTGGTTCTCCCTATTCCTGTTCATCTTCCGCAGAAATTGCAAACTGGGCCAAACAGGAGGCTAAAGGCACTGACTCTCCAAGTCGGGAGAGTGTTAGTAAAGCGTCTGGAATGTTGCACCTGAGTACCAGGGGACGAGAACTGAGACATATTGGAACAAGTCTCCCGATCACACAGTTGATCATACTATGCGTTCCACATGCATGATTTAGCTGAAGGAAGAATCCCTTAAACCTGGAGAGTTGAGACCCGTGGAATGGGTACCATGCAATATGACTTCAAAGGGTCTTCATTTGCTCACCGAACCTCTCCAGTCCTATCATTGCTGCATTTATGCCCCTGTACACACGCTTGATTCTCTTTTGGAGACATAGCAATCCATAGGTTTAAAATACTTACAAGTCAGGTACATTCTTAGGCGTTTAATATGGGGTGTTGAGTCCATTTCGTTGAGCAAGGAGTAGCTCTTGTCTATTACATATTTGGCTTAAGGAACTTTATCTGTGCTCATTTCAATCTCTGGTTTTATGCAGCACCCCAACTCACCTTTCCCCTTAAGCAAGCATAAGTTGGTTTTCTAAATTTGAGACACTGTTCTGTTTTGTAATCCAGTTCCTGTGTAGCCAAGTTTACATTCCGTGTATTAGTGATATCTTATGATGTTTCTTTTTCTGTGTGACTTATTTCAGTTAGAATCATCATACCTGAATCCACTCATTATGCTGCTACGGGCCTGATGACATAGATTTCATTGCTGAGTGATATTGCATTGTACGTAAGTACCACAACTTCTTTATCCATTTTTCACTTTCTGCGATATTGTGCTTGTACCGTAAACCAGGTTGTTTTAAACAGAGCCGTCCCAAACTTTGGGGTGGCTGTGTCTTTTTTATTTTAATTTCCCTAAGCTATAGGGCCATAAGTGGAAGTGCCTCAGGCTCTGTTGCTTTGTTTTTTAGATGTTTCAGGAAACACCATACACTTCTCCCGAGTGGCTGTTGGCAATATACATCCCGCCCATCAGCATAACAAGGCTCCCAGTCCTCCATGGCCTGTCCTGCCTTTCTGGATTTTACACTTTTCTCAGATAGCCCTTTTGACCGGGGGCAAGTGAGACTTCATTGTAGTGCAGATCTCCTTTGCAAGCTTGCTTGGTTGGCCAAAAAGGGCGTATGCGTTTTTTCCTGAATATATTCAGGAAAAAAAGTATACACCCTTTTTGGCCAAGTGCATCATTGTCGACGATTTGCCTCTTTTCCTATGCTTTAAATGCAATTCCAGTGTACCTCCTGAAATTGGTTTCCTGCAATTCTGCCCCGCTTTCAAGTCCTCTTGGCAGCCTTACTTCAGTATATTTTTGGACGATAGCTGTCATTTATAACTCTGCAGGTTTGTGAATTACAGTGCCCCTGAATTCCTTTCTTCAACTCGCTTTCTTGTGAGCTGGCGGCAACACCGCAGGATTGCTTCAGGCCCTAATCTGGTTCCGGCACGGCACGCTGAGCCTTTGGTTAATTCCTCTTCCTGGTGGGAAATGAGAGTTAAATTTGCCCGTCCAGACACCTCCAGCTAGTCTCTCATTGGTTCTCCCTATTCCTGTTCATCTTCCGCAGAAATTGCAAACTGGGCCAAACAGGAGGTTAAAGGCACTGACTCTCCAAGTCGGGAGACTGTTAGTAAAGCGTCTGAAATGTTGCACCCGAGTACCAGGGGACGAGAACTGAGACATATTGGAAAACGTATCCCGGTCACACGGTTGATCATACTCTGGGTTCCACAGGCATGCTTTAGCTGAAGGAAAAATCCCTTAAACCTGGAGAGTTGAGACCCGTGGAATGGGTACCATGCAATATGACTTCAAAGGGTCTTCATTTGCTCACCGAACCTCTCCAATCCTATCACTG
This sequence comes from Orcinus orca, assembly GCF_937001465.1. Classification (NCBI taxonomy): domain Eukaryota; kingdom Metazoa; phylum Chordata; class Mammalia; order Artiodactyla; family Delphinidae; genus Orcinus; species Orcinus orca. The sequence continues at coordinate 1,092,407 of NW_026044106.1, forward strand.
CTGCGTTTATGCCCCTGTACACACGCTTGATTCTCTTTCGGAGACATAGCGATCCATAGGTTTAAAATACTTACAAGTCAGGTACATTCTTAGGTGTTTAATATGGGGTGTTGAGTCCATTTCGTTGAGCAAGGAGTAGCTCTTGTCTATTACATATTTGGCTTAAGGAACTTTATCTGTGCTCATTTCAACCTCTGCTTTTATGCAGCACCCCAACTCACCTTTCCCCTTAAGCAAGCATAAGTTGGTTTTCTAAATTTGAGACCCTGTTCTCTTTTGTAATCCAGTTTATGTATAGCCAAGTTTACATTCCGTGTATTAGTGATATCTTATGATGTTTCTTTTTCTGTGTGACTTATTTCAGTTAGAATCATCATACCTGAGTCCACTCATTATGCTGCTATGGGCCTGATGATATAGATTTCATTGCTGAGTGATATTGCATTGTACGTAAGTACCACAACTTCTTTATACATTTTTCACTTTCTGCGATATTGAACTTGTCCCGTAAACGAGGTTCTTGTAAACAGAGCCTTCCCAAACTTAGGGGTGGCTGTGTTTTATTTATTTTAATTTCCCTAAGCTATAGGACCATATGTGGAAGTGCCCTAGGCTCTGTTGCTTTGTTTTTTAGATGTTTCAGGAAACACCATACACTTCTCCCAAGTGGCTGTTGGCAATTTACATCCCGCCCATCAGCATAACAAGGCTCCCAGTTCTCCATGGCCTGTCCTGCCTTTCTGGATTTTACAATTTTTTCAGATGGCCCTTTTGACCAGGGGGAAGTGAGACTTCATTGTAGTGCAGATTTCCTTTGCAAGCTTGCTTGCTTGGCCAAAAAGGGCGTATGCGTTTTTTCCTGAATATATTCAGGAAAAAACGCATACACACTTTTTGGCCAAGTGCATCATTGTCGACTTGCTGACTCTTTTCCTATGCTTTAAGTGCAATTCCAGTCTACCTCCTGAAATCGGTTTCCTGCAATTCTGCCCCGCTTTCAAGTCCTCTTGGCAGCCTTACTTCAGTATATTTTTGGACGATAGCTGTCCTTTATAACTCTGCAGGTTTGTGAATTACAGTGCCCCTGAGCTCCTTTCTTCAACTCGCTTTCTTGTGAGCTGGCCGCAACACCGCAGGATTGCTTCAGGCCCTAATCTGGTTCCGGCATGGCACGCTGAGCCTTTGGTTAATTCCTCTTCGTGGTGGGAAATGAGAGTTAAATTTGCCCGTCCAGACACCTCCAGCTAGTCTCTCATTGGTTCTCCCTATTCCTGTTCATCTTCCGCAGAAATTGCAAACTGGGCCAAACAGGAGGCTAAAGGCACTGACTCTCCAAGTCGGGAGAGTGTTAGTAAAGCGTCTGGAATGTTGCACCTGAGTACCAGGGGACGAGAACTGAGACATATTGGAACAAGTCTCCCGATCACACAGTTGATCATACTATGCGTTCCACATGCATGATTTAGCTGAAGGAAGAATCCCTTAAACCTGGAGAGTTGAGACCCGTGGAATGGGTACCATGCAATATGACTTCAAAGGGTCTTCATTTGCTCACCGAACCTCTCCAGTCCTATCATTGCTGCATTTATGCCCCTGTACACACGCTTGATTCTCTTTTGGAGACATAGCAATCCATAGGTTTAAAATACTTACAAGTCAGGTACATTCTTAGGCGTTTAATATGGGGTGTTGAGTCCATTTCGTTGAGCAAGGAGTAGCTCTTGTCTATTACATATTTGGCTTAAGGAACTTTATCTGTGCTCATTTCAATCTCTGGTTTTATGCAGCACCCCAACTCACCTTTCCCCTTAAGCAAGCATAAGTTGGTTTTCTAAATTTGAGACACTGTTCTGTTTTGTAATCCAGTTCCTGTGTAGCCAAGTTTACATTCCGTGTATTAGTGATATCTTATGATGTTTCTTTTTCTGTGTGACTTATTTCAGTTAGAATCATCATACCTGAATCCACTCATTATGCTGCTACGGGCCTGATGACATAGATTTCATTGCTGAGTGATATTGCATTGTACGTAAGTACCACAACTTCTTTATCCATTTTTCACTTTCTGCGATATTGTGCTTGTACCGTAAACCAGGTTGTTTTAAACAGAGCCGTCCCAAACTTTGGGGTGGCTGTGTCTTTTTTATTTTAATTTCCCTAAGCTATAGGGCCATAAGTGGAAGTGCCTCAGGCTCTGTTGCTTTGTTTTTTAGATGTTTCAGGAAACACCATACACTTCTCCCGAGTGGCTGTTGGCAATATACATCCCGCCCATCAGCATAACAAGGCTCCCAGTTCTCCATGGCCTGTCCTGCCTTTCTGGATTTTACACTTTTCTCAGATAGCCCTTTTGACCTGGGGCAAGTGAGACTTCATTGTAGTGCAGATCTCCTTTGCAAGCTTGCTTGGTTGGCCAAAAAGGGCGTATGCGTTGTTTTCTGAATATATTCAGGAAAAAAAGTATACACCCTTTTTGGCCAAGTGCATCATTGTCGACGATTTGCCTCTTTTCCTATGCTTTAAATGCAATTCCAGTGTACCTCCTGAAATTGGTTTCCTGCAATTCTGCCCCGCTTTCAAGTCCTCTTGGCAGCCTTACTTCAGTATATTTTTGGACGATAGCTGTCATTTATAACTCTGCAGGTTTGTGAATTACAGTGCCCCTGAGTTCCTTTCTTCAACTCGCTTTCTTGTGAGCTGGCCGCAACACCGCAGTATTGCTTCAGGCCCTAATCTGGTTCCGGCACGGCACGCTGAGCCTTTGGTTAATTCCTCTTCCTGGTGGGAAATGAGAGTTAAATTTGCCCGTCCAGACACCTCCAGCTAGTCTCTCATTGGTTCTCCCTATTCCTGTTCATCTTCCGCAGAAATTGCAAACTGGGCCAAACAGGAGGTTAAAGGCACTGACTCTCCAAGTCGGGAGAGTGTTAGTAAAGCGTCTGAAATGTTGCACCCGAGTACCAGGGGACGAGAACTGAGACATATTGGAAAACGTATCCCGGTCACACAGTAGATCATACTCTGGGTTCCACAGGCATGCTTTAGCTGAAGGAAGAATCCCTTAAACCTGGAGAGTTGAGACCCGTGGAATGGGTACCATGCAATATGACTTCAAAGGGTCTTCATTTGCTCACCGAACCTCTCCAATCCTATCACTGCTGCGTTTATGCCCCTGTACACATGCTTGATTCTCTTTCGGAGACATAGCGATCCATAGGTTTAAAATACTTACAAGTCAGGTACATTCTTAGGCGTTTAATATGGGGTGTTGAGTCCATTTCGTTGAGCAAGGAGTAGCTCTTGTCTATTACATATTTGGCTTAAGGAACTTTATCTGTGCTCATTTCAATCTCTGGTTTTATGCAGCACCCCAACTCACCTTTCCCCTTAAGCAAGCGTAAGTTGGTTTTCTAAATTTGAGACCCTGTTCTCTTTTGTAATCCAGTTTATGTATAGCCAAGTTTACATTCCGTGTATTAGTGATATCTTATGATGTTTCTTTTTCTGTGTGACTTATTTCAGTTAGAATCATCATACCTGAATCCACTCATTATGCTGCTACGGGCCTGATGACATAGATTTCATTGCTGAGTGATATTGCATTGTACGTAAGTACCACAACTTCTTTATCCATTTTTCACTTTCTGCGATATTGAACTTGTCCCGTAAACGAGGTTCTTGTAAACAGAGCCTTCCCAAACTTAGGGGTGGCTGTGTCTTTTTTATTTTAATTTCCCTAAGCTATAGGACCATATGTGGAAATGCCCTAGGCTCTCTTGCTTTGTTTTTTAGATGTTTCAGGAAACACCATACACTTCTCCGGAGTGGCTGTTGGCAATTTACATCCCGCCCATCAACATAACAAGGCTCCCAGTTCTCCATGGCCTGTCCTGCCTTTCTGGATTTTACACTTTTTTCAGATGGCCCTTTTGACCAGGGGGAAGTGAGACTTCATTGTAGTGCAGATTTCCTTTGCAAGCTTGCTTGCTTGGCCAAAAAGGGCGTATGCGTTTTTTCCTGAATATATTCAGGAAAAAACGCATACACACTTTTTGGCCAAGTGCATCATTGTCGACTTGCTGACTCTTTTCCTATGCTTTAAGTGCAATTCCAGTCTACCTCCTGAAATCGGTTTCCTGCAATTCTGCCCTGCTTTCAAGTCCTCTTGGCAGCCTTACTTCAGTATATTTTTGGACGATAGCTGTCATTTATAACTCTGCAGGTTTGTGAATTACAGTGCCCCTGAGCTCCTTTCTTCAACTCGCTTTCTTGTGAGCTGGCCGCAACACCGCAGGATTGCTTCAGGCCCTAATCTGGTTGCGGCATGGCACGCTGAGCCTTTGGTTAATTCCTCTTCGTTGTGGGAAATGAGAGTTAAATTTGCCCGTCCAGACACCTCCAGCTAGTCTCTCATTGGTTCTCCCTATTCCTGTTCATCTTCCGCAGAAATTGCAAACTGGGCCAAACAGGAGGCTAAAGGCACTGACTCTCCAAGTCGGGAGAGTGTTAGTAAAGCGTCTGGAATGTTGCACCTGAGTACCAGTGGACGAGAACTGAGACATATTGGAACAAGTCTCCCGATCACACAGTTGATCATACTATGCGTTCCACATGCATGATTTAGCTGAAGGAAGAATCCCTTAAACCTGGAGAGTTGAGACCCGTGGAATGGGTACCATGCAATATGACTTCAAAGGGTCTTCATTTGCTCACCGAACCTCTCCAGTCCTATCATTGCTGCATTTATGCCCCTGTACACACGCTTGATTCTCTTTCGGAGACATAGCAATCCATAGGTTTAAAATACTTACAAGTCAGGTACATTCTTAGGCGTTTAATATGGGGTGTTGAGTCCATTTCGTTGAGCAAGGAGTAGCTCTTGTCTATTACATATTTGGCTTAAGGAACTTTATCTGTGCTCATTTCAATCTCTGGTTTTATGCAGCACCCCAACTCACCTTTCCCCTTAAGCAAGCATAAGTTGGTTTTCTAAATTTGAGACCCTGTTCTGTTTTGTAATCCAGTTCCTGTGTAGCCAAGTTTACATTCCGTGTATTAGTGATATCTTATGATGTTTCTTTTTCTGTGTGACTTATTTCAGTTAGAATCATCATACCTGAATCCACTCATTATGCTGCTACGGGCCTGATGACATAGATTTCATTGCTGAGTGATATTGCATTGTACGTAAGTACCACAACTTCTTTATCCATTTTTCACTTTCTGCGATATTGTGCTTGTACCGTAAACCAGGTTCTTTTAAACAGAGCCGTCCCAAACTTTGGGGTGGCTGTGTCTTTTTTATTTTAATTTCCCTAAGCTATTGGACCATAAGTGGAAGTGCCCTAGGCACTGTTGCTTTGTTTTTTAGATGTTTCAGGAAACACCATACACTTCTCCCGAGTGGCTGTTGGCAATTTACATCCTGCCCATCAGCATAACAAGGCTCCCAGTTCTCCATGGCCTGTCCTGCCTTTCTGGATTTTACACTTTTTTCAGATGGCCCTTTTGACCGGGGGATAGTGAGACTTCATTGTAGTGCAGATTTCCTTTGCAAGCTTGCTTGGTTGGCCAAAAAGGGCGTATGCGTTTTTTCCTGAATATATTCAGGAAAAAACGCATACGCCCTTTTTGGACAAGTGCATCATTGTCGACGTTCTGCCTCTTTTCCTATGCTTTAAATGCAATTCCAGTGTACCTCCTGAAATTGGTTTCCTGCAATTCTGCCCCGCTTTCAAGTCCTCTTGGCAGCCTTAGTTCAGTATATTTTTGGACGATAGCTGTCATTTATAACTCTGCAGGTTTGTGAATTACAGTGCCCCTGAGCTCCTTTCTTCAACTCGCTTTCTTGTGAGCTGGCCGCAACACCGCAGGATTGCTTCAGGCCCTAACCTGGTTCCAGCACAGCACGCTGAGCCTTTGGTTAATTCCTCTTTCTGGTGGGAAATGAGAGTTAAATTTGCCCGTCCAGACACCTCCAGCTAGTCTCTCATTGGTTCTCCCTATTCCTGTTCATCTTCCGCAGAAATTGCAAACTAGCCCAACAGAAGGTTAAAGGCACTGACTCTCCAAGTCGGGAGAGTGTTAGTAAAGCGTCTGGAATGTTGCACCTGAGTACCAGGGGACGAGAACTGAGACATATTGGAACACGTCTCCCGATCACACGGTTGATCATACTCTGGGTTCCACATGCATGCTTTAGCTGAAGGAAGAATCCCTTAAACGTAGAGAGTTGAGACCCGTGGAATGGGTACCATGCAATTTGACTTCAAAGGGTCTTCATTTGCTCACCGAACCACTCCAATCCTATCACTGCTGTGTTTTTGCCCCTGTACACACGCTTGATTCTCTTTTGGAGACATAGCAATCCATAGGTTTTAAGATACTTACTAGTCAGCTACATTCTTAGGCGTTTAATATGGGGTGTTGAGTCCATTTCGTTGAGCAAGGAGTAGCTCTTGTCTATTCCATATTTGGCTTAAGGAACTTTATCTGTGCTCATTTCAATCTCTAGTTTTATGCAGCACCCCAACTCACCTTTCCCCTTAAGCAAGCATAAGTTGGTTTTCTAAATTTGAGACCCTGTTCTGTTTTGTAATCCAGTTCCTGTGTAGCCAAGTTTACATTCCGTGTATTAGTGATATCTTATGATGTTTCTTTTTCTGTGTGACTTATTTCAGATAGAATCATCATACCTGAATCCACTCATTATGCTGCTACGGGCCTGATGACATAGATTTCATTGCTGAGTGATATTGCATTGTACGTTAGTACCACAACTTCTTTATCCATTTTTCACTTTCTGCGATATTGAACTTGTCCCGTAAACGAGTTTCTTGTAAACAGAGCCGTCCCAAACTTAGGGGTGGCTGTGTATTTTTTATTTTAATTTCCCTAATCTATAGGACCATATGTGGAAGTGCCCTAGGCTCTGTTGCTTTGCTTTTTAGATGTTTCAGGAAACACCATACACTTCTCCCGAGTGGCTGTTGGCAATTTACATCCCGCCCATCAGCATAACAAGGCTCCCAGTTCTCCATGGCCAGCCCTGCCTTTCTGGATTTTACACTTTTTTCAGATGGCCCTTTGGACCAGGGGGAAGTGAGACTTCATTGTAGGGCAGATTTCCTTTGAAAGCTTGCTTGGTAGGCCAAAAAGGGCGTATGCGTTTTTTCCTGAATATATTCAGGAAAAAACGCATACGCCCTTTTTGGCCAAGTGCATCATTGTCAACGTTCTGCCTCTTTTCCTATGCTTTAAGTGCAATTCCAGTCTACCTCCTGAAATCGGTTTCCTGCAATTCTGCCCCGCTTTCAAGTCCTCTTGGCACCCTTACTTCAGTATATTTTTGGACGATGGCTGTCATTTATAACTCTGCAGGTTTGTGAATTACAGTGCCCCTGAGCTCCTTTCTTCAACTCGCTTTCTTGTGAGCTGGCCGCAACACCGCAGGATTGCTTCAGGCCCTAATCTTGTTCTGGAACAACACGCTGAGCCTTTGGTTAATTCCTCTTCCTGGTGGGAAATGAGAGTTAAATTTGCCCGTTCAGACACCTCCAGCTGGTCTCTCATTGGTTCTCCCTATTCCTGTTCATCTTCCACAGAAATTGCTAACTGGGCCAAACAGGAGGTTAAAGGCACTGACTCTCCAAGTCGGGAGAGTGTTAGTAAAGCATCTGGAATGATGCACCCGAGTACCAGGAGACGAGAACTGAGACATATTGGAACAAGTCTCCCGATCACACAGTTGATCATACTATGCGTTCCACATGCATGATTTAGCTGAAGGAAGAATCCCTTAAACCTGGAGAGTTGAGACCCGTGGAATGGGTACCATGCAATATGACTTCAAAGGGTCTTCATTTGTTCACCGAACCTCTCCAATCCTATCACTGCTGCGTTTATGTCCCTGTACACACGCTTGATTCTCTTTTGGAGACATAGCAATCGATAGGTTTTAAGATACTTACTAGTCAGGTACATTCTTAGGCGTTTAATATGGGGTGTTGAGTCCATTTCGTTGAGCAAGGAGTAGCTCTTGTCTATTACATATTTGGCTTAAGGAACTTTATCTGTACTCATTTCAATCTCTGGTTTTATGCAGCACCCCAACTCACCTTTCCCCTTAAGCAAGCATAAGTAGGTTTTCTAAATTTGAGACCCTGTTCTGTTTTGTAATCCAGTTCCTGTGTAGCCAAGTTTACATTCCGTGTATTAGTGATATCTTATGATGTTTCTTTTTCTGTGTGACTTATTTCAGTTAGAATCATCATACCTGAATCCACTCATTATGCTGCTACGGGCCTGATGACATAGATGTCATGGCTAAGTGATATTGCATTGTACGTAAGTACCACAACTTCTTTATCCATTTTTCACTTTCTGCGATATTGAACTTGTACCGTAAATGAGGTTCTTGTAAACAGAGCCATCCCAAACTTTGGGGTGGCTGTGTCTTTTTGATTTTAATTTCTCTAAGCTATAGGACCATAAGTGAAGTGCCCTAGGCTCTCTTGCTTTGTTTTTTAGATGTTTCAGGAAACACCATACACTTCTCCCGAGTGGCTGTTGGCAATTTACATCCCACCCATCAGCATAACAAGGCTCCCAGTTCTCCATGGCCTGTCCTGCCTTTCTGGATTTTACACTTTTTTCAGATGGCCCTTTTGACCGGGGCGAAGTGAGACTTCATTGTAGTGCAGATTTCCTTTGCAAGCTTGCTTGGTTGGCCAAAAAGGGCGTATGCGTTTTTTCCTGAATATATTCAGGAAAAAACGCATACGCCCTTTTTGGCCAAGTGCATCATTGTCGACGTTCTGCCTCTTTTCCTATGCTTTAAATGCAATTCCAGTCTACCTCCTGAAATTGGTTTCCTGCAATTGTGCCTTGCTTTCAATGCCTCTTCATAGCCTTACCTCAATATATTTTTTGAAAATAGTTGGCCTTTATAACTCTGCAGGTTTTTGAATTGCAGTGGCCCTTAGCTCCATTTTTCAGCTCTTATTTTTGTGATCTTGCGTCATAACCACAGGATTCCTTCAGGCCCTATTCTTCTTCTGGGGCACCTTGCTGTGCCTTTGGTTTATTCTTCTTACTGATGTGAAATTAGAGTGACATGTGCCCATTGAAACCGCTACAGCTAGTTTCTCACTGGTTCCCCCTATTCCCATTCATCCTCCGCACTAACTGCAGACTGTGCGATACCAGAACTTAAAGGCATTGACTCTCCTTGTGGGGATATTGTTAGTAAAGCGGCTGGAATGTCGATCTGGAGCCCCAGGAGAGGAAAAATGAGGTGCGTTTTAGAAACCTTTCCCGATCATATGGTATACCAGTCGCTGGGTTTCCCAAGCATGGTTTAGCTCTAGGAAGATTCCCTTCAACCTGGAATGTTGGGACCCTTGGAATGAGTAGCATGAAGTATTGCATTAAACTTTTGGCAGTTGCTCACCAAAGCTCACCAATCCTCTCAGCTCCAAGTGTCCAGCTTTATGTCTTATCCAGCTGTGGGTTTATATGTGGTCAATCCAGGTTGCATCACAGCCCCTGAGTGAATTTTGTAAGAATTTTTCTCTCTTTCATTGTTTCTGCGTTTTGTTTTTAAAATTTATTTCTATAATGGGGTTTAGCTCATTTTCACTGCTGTGTTTGTGCCGCTCTGCACACACTTGATTCCCTTATGGAGATATATCAATACATGGATTTTAAGATTCTTATTACTCAGATATATTTCTCTACGGTGTATAGGGTGTGTAGAGGCCAGTTCATTGAGCAAGGTGTAGATCTTGTCTAATATCTATTTGGTTTATTGAACGGTATCTGTGCTAATTTCAAACTCTGGTTTTATGCATCACCCCACCTCTCCTTTCCCCTTAAGCTGACATAAGTGTGTTTTCTAAATGTGAGACACTGTTCTGTTCTGTAATTCATTTCTTGTGCAGCCATATTTACCCTCCCTCTATAAGTGATATCTTATGATATGTTTCTTTTTCTGTTTGACTTATTTCAAGTAGTATTATCGGACCTAAATCCACTCTTTATCCTTCTACTAGCCTTATTACATTGATTTCATGGTGAAGAGATATTCCATTGTACATAAGTACCACATCTTCTTTATCCATTGTTCTCTTTCCTGGGATATTTAAGGTGTACTGAAGTTGAGGTTCTTGTAAACAGAGTAGCCCTAAACTGTGGTGTGCTTGTGTCTTGTTGATTTTTAGACTTCCCTAGATATATTCCCATGATTGGAAGTGTCCTATGCTCTGTAGCTCTGTTTTTTAGATGATTTAGGAACCACCATACACTTCTCCAGAGTGGCTCTCGGCAGTTCACACACTGCCCATCAGCGTATAAAGGCTCCCTCTTCTCCATGGCCTGTCCTGCATTTCTGGTTTTTACAATTTTTTAGGATGGCCCTTTTGACCGGTGGGAAATGAGACTTCTTTGTTGTGCACATTTGCATTGCTTGCTTGCTTCGTTGCCCATAAAGTGCGTATGCGTTTTTTCCTGGATATAATCAGGAAAAACGCATACGCCCTTTTGGGCCAACTACATCATTGTCGAAATTCTGCTGCTTTTCATGTGCTTTAAAGACGAGTCCAATCTATCTCTTGAAATCTGTTTCTTGCAATTCTGTCTTGCATTCAGATCCTCTTCTTTGCCTTACCTCCACATAGTTTTGGACGTTAGTTTTCATTTATAACTCTGCAGGTTTGTGAATTGCAGTGACCCTGAGCTCCATTTTCTAAGTTGCTCTTTTGTGAGCTGGCCTCAAACCCGCAGGATTGCTTCAGGCCCTATTTTGGCTCCGGCGAGGCGGGCTGAGCCTTTTTTCAATTCTTATTCTTAATGGGAAATTAGAGTGATATGTGCCCGTCCAAACCCCTACAACTATTCTCTCATTGGTTCCCCCTCTTCCCGTTCATCCTCCTCACAATTTGCAAAATGTGTGAAACAGAAGTTGAAATGTGCTGATTCTCCAAGTGGGGAGATTCTAAGTAACGTGGCTGGAATGGTGAACAGGAGCACCAGGAGAGGATAAATGAGCTGCATTTTAGACACATCTCCCGATCACATGGTGTACAGTCCTCTGGGTTTTCCATGCATGTTTTAGCTGTAGGAAGATCCCTTGAACCTGCAGATTTGGGACCCATTGAATGGGTACCAGGTAGTATTACTTTAAAGGGTGTGCATTTCCTCACCCAACCTCACATTTCTCTTAGTGCAAACAGTTTCCAGCCTTATGTCTCATCCTGCTGTGGGTCTAGATGTGTTCAATCCATGTTGCATCACCGTCCCTGAGGAAAAGTTGTAAGAGGTTTTCTCTGTCTCTCTGTCGTTTATTTTTTTCAATTTGTTACTATATTGGTTACAGCTGATTTTCAAAGCTCTGTTTCTTGCTGCTGTACATCCACTTGATTCACGTACAGAGAGACATCAGTAAATTCTTTTTCAGATTCTTACCAGTCGTATATATTCTTTTCCGGTGACTTGAGTGTGCTGAGTGCAGTTCTTTTAGCTACCGTGTAGGCCTTGTTGATTATCAGTTTGGTATTTGGAATGGTATCTTTGCTAATTTCAACCTCCTGGATGATGCCTCACCCCTCCCCACCTTTCCCGTTTAGCAGCCTTATGCGTGTTTTCTACATATTTGACTATGTTTTTGTTTTGTAATTTATTTCATGTGTAGCCATTTTGGATTCCACCTTTAAGTGATATCTTATGATATGTGTCTTTTTCTTTTTGAATTATGTCACTTAGAATGATCATACGTAACTCCTCCGGAGTTGTTACAGCTGGCCATAGTTCATTGATTTCCAGGCTGAATAATATTCCACTCTACCTAAGTACCACATCTCTATCCATTTTTTCCCTCCAGACACATTTAAGTTATATCCTAGTCGAGGATCTTTTAAACAGAGAGGGGGTAAACATTGGGGTGCCTGTGTCCTCTCGATTTTTGTTTTTCCCAAGATATACGCCCATGAGTGCAAGTGCCCTATGCTCTGTAGCTCATTTTTTAGATGCTTTAGTAAACACAATACACTTCTCCAGAATGGCCGTTGGCAATATACATTTCCACTATAAGTCTCACAGGGCTCCCTCTTCTCCTTGCCCTGTCCTGCATTTCTGTTGTTTACGCTTTATGAGGATGGCTCTTCTGACTGATGCGAAGTGATATCTTTTGTAGTATTGACTTCCAGTGCCCACCTGTTTGCTTGGCTAAAAAAGTGTATGCCCTTTTCTTGAATATATACAGAAAAAAACGCATACACCCTTTTTGGCCAACTGCAATGTTGGCAATGTTGGCAATGTTCAGCTCCTTTTCTCGTGCTTAATGGCGAGTCCTTTCTACCTCCTCAGATCCCTTTCCTGCCATTCTCCCTTGCTTACAAGTCCTTTTCTCTGACTTTCCTCAAGACATTTTTCAGTGATGGATATTTTCAACTCTGCAGTTTCGTGAATTTTACTGCCCCTGAGTTCCATTGTTCAACTTGTGTTTATGGGAACTGGCCACAAAGCAGTGGGATTTCCTCAAGCCCTATACTGTTTCCATGGGCAACCCTAGCCTTTGGTCAATTCGTCTTCCTGATTGGAAATTAGAGTGACATGTGCCTGTCTGAACACCTAGGACTTGTCTCTCATTGTTCCTCATCCTTCCGCTTCATCCTCTGGACAAATTCCAAACTGTACGCAACAGGATGTTGACAGTGCTGACATCTCCAAGTGGGGAGACTGTTAGTAAAGACGCTGGAGGGGTGAACCCGAACACCAGGAGATGAGGAGATGAGATGCCTTTTCCAAACTCTTCCCGATCAGACGGTATACCATCCTCTGGGTGTGACAGACATGTTTTAGCAGTAGGAAGAGTCCCATTCATGTAAGGAGAACACCAGGGCTTTTTCAAAATCAGTGTCTGCCCGAAACCCAAACTGGGGAATTTTTTAAGCTACGGCTACACATATGTTCATTAAGGGCCTGGGGAAGTAGGCAGAGTCCAAACTTTAGATGATTGAAGTCTTCAGGGTCAGAAGCACTCACCACCAGCTTCCCTTAGGTTACACTTTAACTGTCATTGATAGATGACAATGACAATAACAATATCTATTCTTTTCCAGATTATTTCCCCTTATAGCTTATTGCAAAATGTTGAGTGTAGTTCCCTGTGCTATACAGTAGTTCCTTGTTGATGATCTATTTTATACATAGCAGTGTGTATGTGTTAATCCCAAACTGTTAATTTATCCCTCCTCCCACCTTTCCCCTTTGGTAATAATAAATTATAAGATTTTATACTTCTCAGAAATGGGGGAGCTGAAAGAGAGGTATCATTTTCAATGGAAAAGCATTTAAAACAAGATTGAAGCTTTAACCAAGATTATTAGATGTACATCCTTGGAAAGAAATCACTTCGTTTCTCTAATATTGACCTGACAAATAAGACAAACCTTTTCACTGAACTTGCTTATAATAAAGTGATGGAAATATCAAATGGAAGTGTTAGAAACATCTTATTTTACCCGAGCCTTATACACTGTTCTATGTTAACTACAGTTTGGCTCACACATCTGTTCATTGAGGTTACAATAGTCTCAATTTCTGTTACTGATCCTCCAGAGTGGACCCCAACAAGTGTCCCCCTGCCCAGTGTCATTGGGGCCAACAGATCGAGACTGAGTTTGGTTCACAAGCAAAGGAAACTTTATATTTTGATCAGAGAATGGAGAGGTGAGAGCATGCACTACCCCGTGGGCTGTGGGCTGGGCTGTTGTGTAGAGATCCTGTCAGAGTCAGTGGGAGGGAGGGGGCGGAGCTCTCGAGGGCCGGGTTGGCTGCAGCTCAGGCTCTATATCGCGGAGTCTGCACTGGGCCCCAGGAGCTGAGGTGTCGTCCCAGCCATTCTGCACTAGGAAATCTGGTCTGAAGTGCCGGGTGTGGAACCTCTGCATGCGGGACCCTAGGAGCACATGAAATTAGACAAAGCACAAAGGATAAAAAAGGTTAGACTTGACTTTATTGCCCAGATTCTATTTTTATCTCCCAGGGATTTTTAATGGGCTTTGCTGGGGACAAACCCCTCCTCTGCCTTTTGTCCCGTTCCTCATTCTTGGAGTGCTGAGGGTGCAGACCCTTCTTCTGTAACTGCTGAGTGCTGAGTTGGGAGCCCTCATACCCGGGGGCGAGGGTCAGGGCTTCTCCCCAGCAGCCTCCAGGTGACGTTGATTGTCCCCAGGCCCCCTGCCTCCCTGCTCGTCCACCTGAGCACTAGCATTGGAAGTGTTATAGATTCTAATGACCTTTAAGGGTCCAGGAAAGAGATGTGCAGAGACGCTGTGGGGGCCGGTTTCACCCCGCCCCACATTTGTTCGGCCACCTTAGGCTGACCGTTTCTGCCAGCCTAGATGCTCTGACCAGTAGTCTGCGCTTTCTTCAATTAGGCCCCTGAATTAATGTACAAACGGCACCAGGTGTCAGAGCCCTGCCTGCTCAACTCCCAGACAGTCCAGGGTCAGTGGTGATCAAGGACCATGATGGCCACTGAGTCAACAGCCTTTTGAAGTAAACAGGAGTCCAGCTGGTCTTATTGGCCACCATCATCACGGTGTCTGTAGGCTTTTCTATGGTGACAGTGTGATATACGGTTCCCCCGCCAAGATTATTAGCTCCCCTCTGGGTGCAGTAAGTCCTGCAAGCAGTAGTCTACTCTTTTGGGACACACTCTTGTTGTTTTATGAGAGAAACTCCAGGTCAAGTGATGTTCACACGAGTCGTCATGGTGCCCTGTTGCCCCCGGTTATCTCTCTGGATGTTGGAGTTGGAGGGCCTCCTCACTCGAGGTTGGTGTGCCCACGGAGCGAACCCTGCAACTTCAGGGCATGGTTGGTGGTTAGGATCACCACGTGGGGTCCTTTTCCCTTAGGAGGGAGGTGGCCTTTTGGGCTGCTGATTTCCAGGTTTTTAGATACCGCCAGTATCTTGGCCAGATGTGGCAGTGGGCCAAGCCCCTTGGTGCCCGTAGTTTATCCTACCTGGATGGCATTCTTGCATTGTTCCATTTCAAGTGGTCCCAGTTTTTGCACTAATTCTCCAATGGCGATTCACCTTTCACCGGGAATGTAAAGGTCAAAGGGTTTAGCTAAATTAGGGAGTTCCAGGGCAAGGGTCTGAATTGACTGCTCTTTCCATTCTTGAAAGGCCACTTCTGGATTCTATTCAAAAGGATCATCATCTTTTCCTTTCAGTGTTTCATATAGAGGCCCAGCTAGTAGACTGTAGTTAGGGATCCAGAAGCAGCAAACCCTGGCCTCCCCAGGAACCCCTAAGCTGTCTTCTAGTTTTAGAAAGGGGTAAGGCTGAAAATGGTTTCTTCCCTTTCCTGGGATGGGCTTCTCCGACCTTCTGTGAGAACGAAGCCCAGGCAGGTCACCGCAGTCTGTGATATTTGAGCTTTTTCTTGGACAACTTCTATCCTTTATTGGCTTGGTAGTTCAGAGGCCTCCTTAGTAGGGCTGGCGATCAGAATGTCGTCTGCGTACTGAAGGAGGGTTTCCTTTCCCAGAGGTAGAACTTTTAGGTCTTTAGCTAAGCTTTCCCCAAAGATGGTGTGGGAATTTTTGCA
This sequence comes from Orcinus orca, assembly GCF_937001465.1. NCBI lineage: Eukaryota > Metazoa > Chordata > Mammalia > Artiodactyla > Delphinidae > Orcinus > Orcinus orca. The sequence continues at coordinate 1,108,026 of NW_026044106.1, forward strand.
CCCTTGGGGCAAGACGGCCCGGAAGTATTGTTTTAGTTGTATGTTGAGTCCTGCCACTCACAAGCCAAAATTTCTTGTGACTCTGGGACTAATGGAATACAAAAGAAGGCATCATTGAAGACTAATACAGAATACCATGTCCTGGTGGTTGGTAGAATGACCAGCAGGGTGTAGGAATTAGGAGCAGCTGGAGGTATATCCTCAGTGGCTTCACTGACTGTCCTGACATCCTTTACCAGGTCCCCAGCAGCCCATGGGGCTCTCGTGGTCAGACCAATCCCAGAATATGGAGCTCACCTGGGCAGGTACCCCACCCCCACCCCAGCCCATGGGGCTCTCGTGGTCAGGCCCCTCCCAGGATACAGAGCTACCCTTGCAGGTACCGTGGCAGGGCTGGGCACACAGGAACCGTGCACATAGTCCTCATTGCAGAGCACCCCCAGCTCACCTGTCGCTCAGAGCTGACACAGAGCACCTCAGAGCAGGACTTGAACTAACAAACAGCAGCTGCGACAGGTCTGTGACCCTGGGCATCACTCTGTGCGGCCTCCCTCCACCTGGTCTTCCAGAGACTTCCACTGCACCCGGGGCACCAGGCCTCTGTCTCCAACCACCACCCACCCCTCCTCTCCCTGACTCCTGGGTTCCTCTCATTAGGAGAGGGTTTTCTTGAAGTTGTCTCCCACTCATGGGCCAGATAAAATGATTAGAAAACAACCCAAAGCTGCAGCCCCTTGTCTATCCTGACTCTCAGGAGCCCACACCTGTTCCTTGGACCTGGCCGGTTCAGCAAGTTCCATTTTCTGCAACTGTGAGCCCCTGAGGGGTGATGATTGGCTGACCTGGGCAGCCTTACCATGCCGGCCAGCCCTCCCCAGGTGTGCCTGGGTTGAGATCAATATAAATACCACTCCAGGCAGCAAGAGGCCCTGCAGCCATGCCTGACGCCATTTTCTCTGCCCTGTCAGCAGTCTCGGGGCTGGGCTGGTGGGAGGGAGTGAGAGGCCACGGCTTTGTGGGTGGCCCAGTGTGAGTGGGGCTCTGCTGGACTTTCTGCAGCAGTTGCCAGGCTGCCACCTGCTAAAGAAGAGGATGTGTCACCCATACCTGCTGCTGGAATTTCTCCCTGGGCAGAGGTGAGGAAGGAAAAAAGCAGTGGGGGCAGGGACAGGACGGGTATCTCAGGCAGGGAAATGGAAATCTTCCAGAAGAGCACCCAGGGCCAGGACCATCCTGGCTGGCCTGCAGGCACCAAGTCGGCCGGTATGCTGTCACTCGTGTGGCTCTATGGCCCTTCCTCTAGGCTTTCAAGTCCTTGTATATATTCAGGTGTTTTACCTGGGACGGGTGGGAATAGTTCAGCAGCAACTGGCCTGGGGCTCAGCTCACGTTTACTCACAGATGCCTCGGCACGGTGCCCCAGCTTTGCAATGAGGACGCTTGTTGCATGGGGGCTGCTGGCTGAATGGGAGACGATTCCCCACCACTGACCAACTTCAGAATTGTTTAAAACTGGAGCAAGTGCCCTGATACGGTTTTCCTCTGTGGAACTGGTGGGTTCTGTGTTTTTTTTCTCTTTTTCGTTTTTGGTTCAAGGTAGATTTTATTCCTCTTTTTTGTATTTACAGATATAAGCATGGAAATAATTTATTCATATAAATACATGTATGTGAAGGGAATAATTGTTTTTTCTGTTTTATTTTTTAAATTTTATTTCTTTTTAATTTTGAATTTTATTTTATATTTTTATACAGCAGGTTCTTATTGGTTATCTATTTTATACATATAAATGTATACATGCCAATCCCAGTCTCTCAACTCCTCCCACCACCACCCCCCCAACAGCTTTCCCCCCTTGTTGTCCATACGTTTGTTGTCTACATCTGTTGCTCTATTTATGCCTTGCAAAATGGTTAATCTGTACAGTTTTTCTAGGTTCCACATATATGCATGAATATACAAGATTTGTTTTTCTCTTTCTGACTTACTTCACTCTGTATGACAGTCTCTAGATCCATCGACGTCTCTACAAATGACCTAATTTCATTCCTTTTCATGGCTTAGTAATATTCCATTTTATATATGTACCACTGCTTTATGCATTCGTCTGTCTGTGGGCATTTAGGTTGCTTCCATTACCTCGATATTGTAAAGAGTGATACAATGAACATTGCGGTGAATGTCTCTTTTTGATTTATGGTTTTGTATGGGGATATGTCCAGAACTGGGATTGCTGTATCATATGGTAATTCTACTGTTAGTTTCTTAAGAAACTCCATATTGTTCTCCATAGTGACTGTATCAATTTATATTCCCAACAATAGTGGAAGAGGGTTCCTTTTCTCCACACATTTCCAGCATTTTTTGTTTGAAGATTTTCTGATGATGCCCATTCTACCAGGTGTGAGGTGATACCTCATTGTTGAGTCCATTTTGTTGAGCAAGGGGTAGGTCTTGTCTATTACATATTTAGCTTACGGAACGGTATCTGTGCTAATTTCAAACTCTGCTTTTATGCAGCACCACAACTCACCTTACCCCTTAAGCAAGCATAAGTTGGTTTTCTAAACATGAGACCCTGTTCTGTTTTGTAATTCAGTTCATGTGTAACCAAGTTCACATTCCATGTATTAGTGATACCTTATGATGTTTCTCTTTCTGTGTGACTTTTTTCACTTAGAATCACCGTGCCTCAATCCACTCATTATGCTGGTACGGGCCTGGTGACATAGTTTTCATTGCTGAGAGGTATTCTGTTGTACGTAAGTACCGCAACTTCTTTATCCATTATTTGTTCTCTGGCATATTTAACTTGTGCTGAAGAAGAGGTTCCTGTAAAAGAGCTGTCCCAAATTTTGGAGTGGCTGTGTCTTTTTGATTTTAATTTCCCTAAGCTATAGGACCATAAGTGGAAGTGCCCTAGGCTCTGTTGCTTTGTTTTTTAGATGTTTCAGGAAACACCATACACTTCTCCCGAGTGGCTGTTGGCAATATACATCCCGCCCATCAGCATAACAAGGCTCCCAGTTCTCCATGGCTTGTCCTGCCTTTCTGGATTTTACACTTTTTTCAGATGGCCCTTTTGACTGGGGGAAGTGAGACTTCATTGTAGTGCAGATTTCCTTTGCAAGCTTGCTTGGTTGGCCAAAAAGGGCGTATGCGTTTTCTCCTGAATATATTCAGGAAAAAACGCATACGCCCTTTTTGTCCAAGTGCATCATTGTGGACGTTCTGCCTCTTTCCCTATGCTTCAAATGCAATTCCAGTCTACCTCCTGAAATCGGGTTCCTGCAATTCTGCCCCGCTTTCAAGTCCTCTTTGCAGCCTTACTTCAGTATATTTTTGGATGATAGCTGTCATTTATAACTCTGCAGGTTTGTGAATTACAGTGCCCTTGAGCTCCTTTCTTCAACTCGCTTTCTTGTGAGCTGCCCGGAACACCGCAGGATTGATTCAGGCCCTAATCTGGTTCCGCCATGGCATGCTGAGCCTTTGGTTAATTCCTCTTCCTGGTCGGAAATGAGAGTTAAATTTGCCCGTCCAGACACCTCCAGCTAGTCTCTCATTGGTTCTCCCTATTCCTGTTCATCTTCCGCAGAAATTGCAAACGGGGCCAAACAGGAGGTTAAAGGCACTGACTCTCCAAGTCGGGAGAGTGTTAGTGAAGCATCTGGAATGTTGCACCCAAGTACCAGGTGACAAGAAATGAGACATATTTGAACACGTCTCCCGATCACACGGTTGATCATACTCTGGGTTCCACATGCGTGTTTTAGCTGAAGGAAGAATCCCTTAAACCTGGAGAGTTGAGACCCGTGGAATAGGTACCATGCAACATGACTTCAAAGGGTCTTCATTTGCTCACTGAACCTCTGCAATCATATCACTGCTGCATTTTTGCCCCTGTACACACGCTTGATTCTCTTTCGGAGACATAGCAATCCATAGGTTTTAAGATACTTACTAGTCAGGTACATACTTAGGCGTTTAATATGGGGTGTTGAGTCCATCTCGTTGAGCAAGGAGTAGCTCTTGTCTATTACATATTTGGCTTAAGGAACTTTATCTGTGCTCATTTCAATCTGTGTTTTTGTGCAGCACCCCAACTCACCTTTCCGCTTAAGCAAGCATAAGTTGGTTTTCTAAATTTGAGACCTTATTCTGTTTTGTAATTCAGTTCCTGTGTAGCAAGTTTATATTCCGTGTATTAGTGATATCTTATGATGTTTCTTTTTCTTGTGACTTATTTCAGTTAGAATCATCATACCTGAATCCACTCATTATGCTGCTACGGGCCTGATGACATAGATTTCATTGCTTAGTGATATTGCATTGTACGTAAGTACCAAAACTTCTTTATCCATTTTTCACTTTCTGCGATATTGAACTTGTCCCGTAAACGATGTTCTTGTAAACAGAGCCGTCCCAAAATTTGGGGTGGCTGTGTCTTTTTGATTTTAATTTCCCTAAGCTATAGGACCATAAGTGGAAGTGCCCTAGGCTCTGTTCCTCTGTTTTTTAGATGTTTCAGGAAACACCATACACTTCTCCCGAGTGGCTGTTGGCAATTTACATCCTGCCCATCAGCATAACAAGGCTCCCAGTTCTCCATGGCCTGTCCTGCCTTTCTGGATTTTACACTTTTTTCAGATGGCCCTTTTGACCCGGGGGAAGTAAGACTTCATTGTAGTGCAGATTTCCTTTGCAAGCTTGCTTGGTTGGCCAAAAAGGGCGTATGTGTTTTTTCCTGAATATATTCAGGAAAAAACGCATACGCCCTTTTGGGCCAAGTGCATCATTGTGGACGTTCTGCCTCTTTTCCTATGCTTTAAATGCAATTCCAGTCTACCTCCTGAAATCGGTTTCCTGCAATTCTGCCCCGCTTTGAAGTCCTCTTGGCAGCCTTACTTCACTATATTTTAGGACGATAGCTGTCATTTATAACTCTGCAGGTTTGTGAATTACAGTGCCCCTGAGCTCCTTTCTTCAACTCGCTTTCTAGTGAGATGACCGCAACACCGCAGGATTGCTTCAGGTCCTAATCTGGTTCCGGCACGGCATGCTGAGCCTTCGGTTAATTCCTCTTCCTGGTGGGAAATGAGAGTTAAATTTGCCCGTCCAGAAACCTCCAGCTAGTCTCTCATTGGTTCTCCCTATTCCTGTTCATCTTCCGCAGAAATTGCAAACTGGGCCAAACAGGAGGTTAAAGGCACTGACTCTCCAAGTCGGGAGAGTGTTAGTAAAGCGTCTGGAATGTTGCACCCGAGTACCAGGGGACCAGAACTGAGACATATTGGAACACGTCTCCCGATCACACGGTTGATCATACTCTGGGTTCCACATGCATGATTTAGCTGAAGGAAGAATCCCTTAAACCTGGAGAGTTGAGACCCGTGGAATGGGTACCATGAAATATGACTTCAAAGGGTCTTCATTTGCTCACCGAACCTCTCCAATCCTATCACTGCTGCGTTTATGCCCCTGTACACACGCTTGATTCTCTTTCGGAGACATAGCGATCCATAGGTTTTAAGATACTTACTAGTCAGGTACATTCTTAGGCGTTTAATATGGGGTGTTGAGTCCATTTCGTTGAGCAAGGAGTAGCTCTTGTCTATTCCATATTTGGCTTAAGGAAGTTTATCTGTGCTCATTTCAATCTCTGGTTTTATGCAGCACCCCAACTCACCTTTCCCCTTAAGCAAGCATAAGTTGGTTTTCTACCTTTGAGACCCTCTTCTGAATTGTAATACAGTTCCTGTGTAGCCAAGTTTACATTCCGTGTATTAGTGATATCTTATGATGTTTCTTTTCCTGTGTGACATATTTCAGTTAGAATCATCATACCTGAATCCACTCATTATGCTGCTACGGGCCTGATGACATAGATTTCATTGCTGAGTGATATTGCATTGTACGTAAGTACCACAAATTCTTTATCCATTTTTCACTTTCTGCGATATTGAACTAGTACTGTAAACGAGGTTCTTGTAAACAGAGCTGTCCCAGACTTTGGGGTGGCTGTGTCTTTTTGACTTTAATTTCCCTAAGCTATAGGACCATAAGTGGAAGTGCCCTAGGCTCTGTTGCTTTGTTTTTTAGATGTTTCAGGAAACACCATACACTTCTCCCCAGTGGCTGTTGGCAATTTACATCCCGCCCATCAGCATAACAAGGCTCCAAGTTCTCCATGGCCTGTCCTGCCTTTCTGGATTTTACACTTTTTTCAGATGGCCCTTTTGACCGGGGGGAAGTGAGACTTCACTGTAGTGCAGATTTCCTTTGCAAGCTTGCTTGGTTGGCCAAAAAGGGCGTATGCATTTTTTCCTGAATATATTCAGGAAAAAACGCATACGCACTTTTTGGCCAAGTGCATCATTGTCGACGTTCTGCCTCTTTTGCTATGCTTTAAATGCAATTCCAGTCTACCTCCTGAAATCGGTTTCCTGCAATTCTGCCCCGCTTTCAAGTCCTCTTGGCAGCCTTACTTCAGTATATTTTTGGACGATAGCTGTCATTTATAACTCTGCAGGTTTGTGAATTACAGTGCCCCTGAGCTACTTTCTTCAACTCGCTTTCTTGTGAGCTGGCTGCAACACCGCAGGATTGTTTCAGGCCCTAATCTAGTTCCGGTATGGCAGGCTGAGCCTTTGGTTAATTCCTCTTCCTGGTGGGAAATGAGAGTTAAATTTGCCCGTCCAGACACCTCCAGCTAGTCTCTCATTGGTTCTCCCTATTCCTGTTCATCTTCCGCAGAAATTGCAAACTGGGCCAAAGAGGAGGTTAAAGGCACTGACTCTCCAAGTCGGGAGAGTGTTAGTAAAGCATCTGGAATGTTGCACCCGAGTACCAGGGGACGAGAACTGAGACATATTGGAACACGTCTCCCGATCACACGGTTGATCATACTCTGGGATCCACATGCATGCTTTAGCTGAAGGAAGAATCCGTTAAACCTGGAGAGTTGAGACCCGTGGAATGGGTACCATGCAATATGACTTCAAAGGGTCTTCATTTGCTCACCGAACCTCTCCAATCCTATCACTGCTGCGTTTATGCCCCTGTACACACGCTTGATTCTCTTGGAGACATAGCAATCCATAGGTTTTAAGATAATTACTAGAGAGCTACATTCTTAGGCGTTTAATATGGGGTGTTGAGTCCATTTCATTGAGCAAGGAGTAGCTCTTGTCTATTACATATTTGGCTTAAGGAACTTTATCTGTGCTCATTTCAATCTCTGGTTTTATGCAGCACCCCAACTCACCTTTCCCCTTAAGCAAGCATAAGTTGGTTTTCTAAATTTGAGACCCTGTTCTGTTTTGTAATCCAGTTTCTGTGTAGCCAAGTTTACATTCCGTGTATTAGTGATATCTTATGATGTTTCTTTTTCTGTGTGACTTATTTCAGTTAGAATCATCATACCTGAATCCACTCATTATGCTGCTACGGGCCTGATGACATAGATTTCGTTGCTGAGTGATATTGCATTGTACGTAAGTACCACAACTGCGTTATCCATTTTTCACTTTCTGCGATATTGAACTAGTCCCGTAAACGAGTTTCTTGTAAACAGAGCTTTCCCAAACTTAGGGGTGGCTGTGTCTTTTTGATTTTAATTTCCCTAAGCTATAGGGCCATAAGTGGAAGTGCCCTAGGCTCTGTTGCTTTGTTGTTTAGATGTTTCAGGAAACACCATACACTTCTCCCGAGTGGCTGTTGGCAATATACATCCCGCCCATCAGCATAACAAGGCTCCCAGTTCTCCATGGCCTGTCCTGCCTTTCTGGATTTTACACTTATTTCAGATGGCCCTTTTGACCGGGGGGAAGTGAGACTTCATTGTAGTGCAGATTTCCTTTGCAAGCTTGCTTGGTTGGCCAAAAAGGGCGTATGCGTTTTTTCCTGAATATATTCAGGAAAAAACGCATACGCCCTTTTTGGCCAAGTGCATCATTGTCGTCGTTCTGCCTCTTTTCCTATGCTTTAAATGCAATTCCAGTCTACCTCCTGAAATCGGTTTCCTGCAATTCTGCCCCGCTTTCAAGTCCTCTTGGCAGCCTTACTTCACTATATTTTTGGACGATAGCTGTCATTTATAACTCTGCAGGTTTGTGAATTACAGTGCCCCTGAGCTCCTTTCTTCAACTCGCTTTCTTGTGAGCTGGCCGCAACACCGCAGGATTGCTTCAGGCCCTAATCTGTTTCCGGCACGGCACGCTGAGACTTCGGTTAATTCCTCTTCCTGGTGGGAAATGAGAGTTAACTTTGCCCGTCCATACACCTCCAGGAAGTCTCTCATTGGTCCTCCCTATTCCTGTTCATCTTCCGCAGAAATTGCAAACTGGGCCAAACAGGAGGTTAAAGGCACTGACTCTCGAAGTCGGGAGAGTGTTAGTAAAGCGTCTGGAATGTTGCACCCGAGTACCAGGGGACCAGAACTGAGACATATTGGAACACGTCTCCCGATCACGGTTGATCATACTCTGGGTTCCACATACATGATTTAGCTGAAGGAAGAATCCCTTAAACCTGGAGAGTTGAGACCCGTGGAATGCGTACCATGCAATATGACTTCAAAGGGTCTTCATTTGCTCACCGAACCTCTCCAATCCTATCACTGCTGCGTTTATGCCCCTGTACACACACTTGATTCTCTTTCGGAGACATAGCGATCCATAGGTTTTAAGATACTTACTAGTAGGGTACATTCTTAGGCGTTTAATATGGGGTGTTGAGTCCATTTCGTTGAGCAAGGAGTAACTCTCGTCTGTTACATATTTGGCTTAAGGAACTTTATCTGTGCTCATTTCAATCTCTGGTTTTATGCAGCACCCCAACTCACCTTTCCCCTTAAGCAAGCATAAGTTGGTTTCTACATTTGAGACCCTGTTCTCTTTTGTAATCCAGTTCCTGTGTAGCCAAGTTTACATTCCGTGTATTAGTGATATCTTATGATTTTTCTGTTTCTGTGTGACTTATTTCAGTTAGAATCATCATACCTGAATCCACTCATTATGCTGCTACGGGCCTGATGACATAGATTTCATTGCTGAGTGATATTGCATTGTACGTAAGTACCACAACTTCTTTATCCATTTTTCACTGTCTGCGATATTGAACTAGTCCCGTAAACGAGTTTCTTGTAAACAGAGCTGTCCCAAACTTAGGGGTGGCTGTGTCTTTTTGATTTTAATTTCCCTAAGCTATAGGGCCATAAGTGGAAGTGCCCTAGGCTCTGTTGCTTTGTTGTTTAGATGTTTCAGGAAACACCATACACTTCTCCCGAGTGGCTGTTGGCAATATACATCCCACCCATCAGCATAACAAGGCTCCCAGTTCTCCATGGCCTGTCCTGCCTTTCTGGATTTTACACTTTTTTCAGATGGCCCTTTTGACCGGGGGGAAATGAGACTTCATTGTAGTGCAGATTTCCTTTGCAAGCTTGCTTGGTTGGCCAAAAAGTGCGTATGCGTTTTTTCCTGAATATATTCAGGAAAAAACGCATACGCCCTTTTTGGCGAAGTGCATCATTGTCGACGTTCTGCCTCTTTTCCTATGCTTTAAATGCAATTCCAGTCTACCTCCTGAAATCGGTTTCCTGCAATTCTGCCCCGCTTTCAAGTCCTCTTGGCAGCCTTACTTCAGTATATTTTTGGACGATAGCTGTCATTTATAACTCTGCAGGTTTGTGAATTACAGTGCCCCTGAGCTCCTTTCTTCAACTCGCTTTCTTGTGAGCTTGCCGCAACACCGCAGGATTGCTTCAGGCCCTAATCTGGTTCCGGCACGGCACGCTGAGCCTTCCGTTAATTCCTCTTCCTGGTGGGAAATGAGAGTTAAATTTACCCGTCCAGACACCTCCAGCTAGTCTCTCATTGGTTCTCCCTATTCCTGTTCATCTTCCGCAGAAATTGCAAACTGGACCAAACAGGAGGTTAAAGGCACTGACTCTCGAAGTCGGGAGAGTGTTAGTAAAGCATCTGGAATGTTGCACCCGAGTACCAGGGAACGAGAACTGAGACATATTGGAACACGTCTCCCGATCCCATGGTTGATCATACTCTGGGTTCCACATGCATGATTTAGCTGAAGGAAGAATCCCATAAAGCTGGAGAATTGAGACCCGTGGAATGGGTACCATGCAATATGACTTCAAAGGGTCTTCATTTGCTCACCGAACCTCTCCAATCCTATCACTGCTGCGTTTATGCCCTTGTACACACGCTTGATTCTCTTTCGGAGCCATAGCGATCCATAGGTTTTAAGATACTTACTAGTCAGGTACATTCTTAGGCGTTTAATATGGGGTGTTGAGTCCATTTCGTTGAGCAAGGAGTAGCTCTTGTCTATTCCATATTTGGCTTAAGGAACTTTATCTGTGCTCATTTCAATCTCTGGTTTTATGCAGCACCCCAACTCACCTTTCCCCTTAAGCAAGCATAAGTTGGTTTTCTAAATTTGAGACCCTCTTCTGATTTGTAATCCAGTTCCTGTGTAGCCAAGTTTACATTCCGTGTATTAGTGATATCTTATGATGTTTCTTTTTCTGTGTGACTTATTTCAGTTAGAATCATCATACCTGAATCCACTCATTATGCTGCTACTGGCCTGATGACATAGATTTCATTGCTGAGTGATATTGCATTGTACGTAAGTACCACAACTTCTTTATCCATTTTTCACTTTCTGCGATATTGAACTTGTCCCGTAAACAAGTTTCTTGTAAACAGAGCCGTCCCAAACTTTGGGGTGGCTGTGTCTTTTTGATTTTAATTTCCCTAAGCTATAGGACCATAAGTGGAAGTGCCCTAGGCTCTGTTGCTTTGTTTTTTACATATTTCAGGAAACACCATACACTTCTCCCGAGTGGCTGTTGGGAATTTACATCCCGCCCATCAGCATAACAAGGCTCCCAGTTCTCCATGGCCTGTCCTGCTTTTCTGGATTTTACACTTTTTTCAGATGGCCCTTTTGACCGGGGGGAAGTGAGACTTCATTGTAGTGCAGATTTCCTTTGCAAGCTTGCTTGGTTGGCCAAAAAGGGCGTATGCGTTTTTTCCTGAATATATTCAGGAAAAAACGCATACGCCCTTTTTGGCCAAGTGCATCATTGTGCACGTTCTGCCTCTTTTCCTATGCTTTAAATGCAATTCCAGTCTACCTCCTGAAATCGGTTTCCTGCAATTCTGCCCCGCTTTCAAGTCCTCTTGGCAGCCTTACTTCAGTATATTTTTGGACGATAGCTGTCATTTATAACTCTGCAGGTTTGTGAATTACAGTGCCCCTGAGTTCCTTTCTTCAACTCGCTTTCTTGTGAGCTGGCCGCAACACCGGAGGATTGCTTCAGATCCTAATCTGGTTCCGGCACGGCACGCTGAGCCTTTGGTTAATTCCTCTTCCTGGTGGGAAATGAGAGTTAAATTTGCCCGTCCAGACACCTCCAGCTAGTCTCTCATTGGTTCTCCCTATTCCTGTTCATCTTCCGCAGAAATTGCAAACTGGGCCAAACAGGAGGTTAAAGGCACTGACTCTCCAAGTCGGGAGAGTGTTAGTAAAGCATCTGGAATACTGCACCGGAGTAACAGGGGATGAGAACTGAGACATATTGGAACACGTCTCGCGATCACACGGTTGATCATACTCTGGGTTCCACATGCATGTTTTAGCTAAAGGAAGAATCCCTTAAACCTGGAGAGTTGAGACCCTTGGAATGGGTACCATGCAATATGACTTCAAAGGGTCTTCATTTGCGCACCGAACATCTCCAATCCTATCACTGCTGCATTTATGCCCCTGTACACATGCTTGATTCTCTTTCGGGGACATAGTGATCCATAGCTTTTAAGATACTTACTAGTCAGGTACATTCTTAGGCGTTTAATATGGGGTGTTGAGTCCATTTCGTTGAGCAAGGAGTAGCTCTTGTCTATTACATATTTGGCTTAAGGAACTTTATCTGTGCTCATTTCAATCTCTGGTTTTATGCAGCACCCCAACTCACCTTTCCCCTTAAGCAAGCATAAGTTGGTTTTCTAAATTTGAGACCCTGTTCTGTTTTGTAATTCGGTTCCTGTGTAGCCAAATTTACATTCCGTGTATTAGTGATATCTTATGATGTTTCTTTTTCTGTGTGACTTATTTCAGTTAGAATCATCATACCTGAATCCACTCATTATGCTGCTACGGGCCTGATGACATAGATTTCATTGCTGAGTGATATTGCATTGTACGTAAGTACCACAACTTCTTTATCCAATTTTAGCTTTATGCGATATTGAACTTGTACCGTAAACGAGGTTTTTGTAAACAGAGCCGTCCCAAACTTTGGGGTGGCTGTGTCTTTTTGATTTTAATTTCCCTAAGCTATAGGACCATAAGTGGAAGTGCCCTGGGCTCTGTTACTTTGTTTTTTAGATGTTTCAGGAAACACCATACACTTCTCCCCAGTGGCTGTTGGCAATTTACATCCCGCCCATCAGCATAACAAGGCTCCCAGTCCTCCATGGCCTGTCCTGCCTTTCTGGATTTTACACTTTTTTCAGTTGGCCCTTTTGACCGGGGGGAAGTGAGACTTCATTGTAGTGCAGATTTCCTTTGCAAGCTTGCTTGGTTGGCCAAAAAGTGCGTATGCGTTTTTTCCTGAATATATTCAGGAAAAAACGCATACGCCCTTTTTGGCCAAGTGCATCATTGTCGACTTTCTGACTCTTTTCCTATGCTTTAAGTGCAATTCCAGTCTACCTCCTGAAATCGGTTTCCTGCAATTCTGCCCCGCTTTCAAGTCCTCTTGGCAGCCTTACTTCAGTATATTTTTGGACGATAGCTGTCATTTATAACTCTGCAGGTTTGTGAATTACAGTGCCCCTGAGCTCCTTTCTTCAACTCGCTTTCTTGTGAGCTGGCCGCAACACCGCAGGATTGCTTCAGGCCCTAATCTGGTTCCGGCACGGCACGCTGAGCCTTTGGTTAATTCCTCTTCCTGGTGGGAAATGAGAGTTAAATTTGCCCGTCCAGACACCTCCAGCTAGTCTCTCATTGGTTCTCCCTATTCCTGTTCATCTTCCGCAGAATTTGCAAACTGGGCCAAACAGGAGGCTAAAGGCACTGACTCTCCAAGTCGGGAGAGTGTTAGTAAAGCGTCTGGAATGTTGCACCCGAGTACCAGGGGACGAGAACTGAGACATATTGGAACACGTCTCCCGATCACATGGTTGATCATACTCTGGGTTCCACATGCATGTTTTAGCTGAAGGAAGAATCCCTTAAAGCTGGAGAATTGAGACCCGTGGAATGGGTACCATGCAATATGACTTCAAAGGGACTTCATTTGCTCACCGAACCTCTCCAATCCTATCACTGCTGCGTTTATGCCCCTGTACACACGCTTGATTCTCTTTTGGAGACATAGCTATCCATAGCTTTTAAGATACTTACTAGTCAGGTACATTCTTAGGTGTTTAATATGGGGTGTTGAGTCCATTTCGTTGAGCAAGCAGTAGCTCTTGTCTATTACATATTTGGCTTAAGGAACTTTATCTGTGCTCATTTCAATCTCTGGTTTTATGCAGCACCCCAACTCACCTTTCCCCTTAAGCAAGCATAAGTTGGTTTTCTAAATTTGAGACCCTGTTCTGTTTTGTAATTCCGTTCCTGTGTAGCCAAGTTTACATTCTGTGTATTAGTGATATCTTATGATGTTTCTTTTTCTGTGTGACTTATTTCAGTGAGAATCATCATACCTGAATCCACTCATTATGCTGCTATGGGCCTGATGACATAGATTTCGTTGCTGAGTGATATTGCATTGTACGTAAGTACCACAACTTCTTTATCCATTTTTCACTTTCTGCGATATTGTACTTGTACCGTAAACAAGGTTCTTGTAAACAGAGCCGTCCCAAATTTTGGGGTGGCTGTGTCTTTTTGATTTTAATTTCCCTAAGCTATAGGGCCATAAGTGGAAGTGCCCTAGGGTCTGTTGCTTTGTTGTTTAGATGTTTCAGGAAACACCATACACTTCTCCCGAGTTGCTGTTGGCAATATACATCTCGCCCATCAGCATAACAAGGCTCCCAGTTCTCCATGGCCTGTCCTGCCTTTCTGGATTTTACACTTTTTTCAGATGGCCCTTTTGACCGGGGGGAAGTGAGACTTCATTGTAGTGCAGATTTCCTTTGCAAGCTTGCTTGGTTGGCCAAAAAGGGCGTATGCGTTTTTTCCTGAATATATTCAGGAAAAAACGCATACGCCCTTTTTGGCCAAGTGCATCATTGTCGACGTTCTGCCTCTTTTCATATGCTTTAAAAGCAATTCCAGTCTACCTCCTGAAATTGGTTTCCTGCAATTCTGCCCCGCTTTCAAGTCCTCTTGGCAGCCTTACTTCAGTATATTTTTGGACGATAACTGTCATTTATAACTCTGCAGGTTTGTGAATTACAGTGCCCCTGAGCTCCTTTCTTCAACTCGCTTTCTTGTGAGCTGGCCGCAACACCACAGGATTGCTTCAGGCCCTAATCTGGTTCCGGCACAGCACGATGAGCCTTTGGTTAATTCCTCTTCCTGGTGGGAAATGAGAGTTAAATTTGCCTGTCCAGACACCTCCAGCTAGTCTCTCATTGGTTCTCCCTATTCCTGTTCATCTTCCGCAGAAATTGCAAACTGGGCCAAAGAGGAGGTTTAAGGCACTGACTCTCCAAGTCGGGAGAGTGTTAGTTAAGCGTCTGGAATGTTGCACCCGAGTACCAGGGGACGAGAACTGAGACATATTGGAACACATCTCCCAATCACACGGTTGATCATACTCTGGGTTCCACATGCATCTTGTAGCTGAAGGAAGAATCCCTTAAAGCTGGAGAATTGAGACCCGTGGAATGGGTACCATGCAATATGACTTCAAAGGGACTTCATTTGCTCACCGAACCTCTCCAATCCTATCACTGCTGCGTTTATGCCCCTGTACACACGCTTGATTCTCTTTTGGAGACATAGCTATCCATAGCTTTTAAGATACTTACTAGTCAGGTACATTCTTAGGTGTTTAATATGGGGTGTTGAGTCCATTTCGTTGAGCAAGCAGTAGCTCTTGTCTATTACATATTTGGCTTAAGGAACTTTATCTGTGCTCATTTCAATCTCTGGTTTTATGCAGCACCCCAACTCACCTTTCCCCTTAAGCAAGCATAAGTTGGTTTTCTAAATTTGAGACACTGTTCTGTTTTGTAATTCCGTTCCTGTGTAGCCAAGTTTACATTCTGTGTATTAGTGATATCTTATGATGTTTCTTTTTCTGTGTGACTTATTTCAGTGAGAATCATCATACCTGAATCCACTCATTATGCTGCTATGGGCCTGATGACATAGATTTCGTTGCTGAGTGATATTGCATTGTACGTAAGTACCACAACTTCTTTATCCATTTTTCACTTTCTGCGATATTGTACTTGTACCGTAAACAAGGTTCTTGTAAACAGAGCCGTCCCAAATTTTGGGGTGGCTGTGTCTTTTTGATTTTAATTTCCCTAAGCTATAGGGCCATAAGTGGAAGTGCCCTAGGGTCTGTTGCTTTGTTGTTTAGATGTTTCAGGAAACACCATACACTTCTCCCGAGTTGCTGTTGGCAATATACATCTCGCCCATCAGCATAACAAGGCTCCCAGTTCTCCATGGCCTGTCCTGCCTTTCTGGATTTTACACTTTTTTCAGATGGCCCTTTTGACCGGGGGGAAGTGAGACTTCATTGTAGTGCAGATTTCCTTTGCAAGCTTGCTTGGTTGGCCAAAAAGGGCGTATGCGTTTTTTCCTGAATATATTCAGGAAAAAACGCATACGCCCTTTTTGGCCAAGTGCATCATTGTCGACGTTCTGCCTCTTTTCATATGCTTTAAAAGCAATTCCAGTCTACCTCCTGAAATTGGTTTCCTGCAATTCTGCCCCGCTTTCAAGTCCTCTTGGCAGCCTTACTTCAGTATATTTTTGGACGATAGCTGTCATTTATAACTCTGCAGGTTTGTGAATTACAGTGCCCCTGAGCTCCTTTCTTCAACTCGCTTTCTTGTGAGCTGGCCGCAACACCACAGGATTGCTTCAGGCCCTAATCTGGTTCCGGCACAGCACGATGAGCCTTTGGTTAATTCCTCTTCCTGGTGGGAAATGAGAGTTAAATTTGCCTGTCCAGACACCTCCAGCTAGTCTCTCATTGGTTCTCCCTATTCCTGTTCATCTTCCGCAGAAATTGCAAACTGGGCCAAAGAGGAGGTTTAAGGCACTGACTCTCCAAGTCGGGAGAGTGTTAGTTAAGCGTCTGGAATGTTGCACCCGAGTACCAGGGGACGAGAACTGAGACATATTGGAACACATCTCCCAATCACACGGTTGATCATACTCTGGGTTCCACATGCATCTTGTAGCTGAAGGAAGAATCCCTTAAACCTGGAGAGTTGAGACCCGTGGAATGGGTACCAGGCAATATGACTTCAAAGGGTCTTCATTTGCTCACCGAATGTCTCCAATCCTATCATTGCTGCATTTATGCCCCTGTACACACGCTTGATTCTCTTTCGGAGACATAGCAATCCATAGCTTTTAAGATACTTACAAGTCAGGTACATTCTTAGGCGTTTAATATGGGGTGTTGAGTCCATTTCGTTGAGCAAGGAGTAGCTCTCGTCTGTTACATATTTGGCTTAAGGAACTTTATCTGTGCTCATTTCAATCTCTGGTTTTATGCAGCACCCCAACTCACCTTTGCCCTTAAGCAAGCATAAGTTGGTTTTCTAAATTTGAGACCATGTTCTCTTTTGTAATCCAGTTCCTGTGTAGCCAAGTTTACATTCCGTGTATTAGTGATATCTTATGATGTTTCTTTTTCTGTGTGACTTATTTCAGTTAGAATCATCATACCTGAATCCACTCATTATGCTGCGACGGGCCTGATGACATAGATTTCCTTGCTGAGTCATATTCAATTGTACATAAGTACCACAACTTCTTTATCCATTTTTCACTTTCTGCGATATTGTGCTTGTACCGTGAATGAGGTTCTTGTAAACAGAGCCGTCCCAAACATTGGGGTGGCTGTGTCTTTTTTATTTTAATTTCCCTAAGCTATAGGACCCTAAGTGGAAGTGCCCTAGGCTCTGTTGCTTTGTTTTTTAGATGTTTCAGGAAACACCATACACTTCTCTCCAGTGGCTGTTGGCAATTTACATCCCGCCCATCAGCATAACAAGGCTCCCAGTTCTCCATGGCCTGTCCTGCCTTTCTGGATTTTACACTTTTTTCAGATGGCCCTTTTCACCGGGGGGAAGTGAGACTTCATTGTAGTGCAGATTTCCTTTGCAAGCTTGCTTGGTTGACCAAAAAGTGCGTATGCATTTTTTCCTGAATATATTCAGGAAAATACACATACACCCTTTTTGGCCAAGTGCATCATTGTCGACGTTCTGCCTCTTTTCCTATGCTTTAAATGCAATTCCAGTCTACCTCCTGAAATTGGTTTCCTGCAATTCTGCCCCGCTTTCAAGTCCTCTTGGCAGCCTTACTTCAGTATATTTTTGGACGATAGCTGTCATTTATAACTCTGCAGGTTTGTGAATTACAGTGCCCCTGAGCTCCTTTTTCAACTCGCTTTCTTGTGAGCTGGCCGCAACACCGCAGGATTGCTTCAGGCCCTAATCTGGTTCTGGCACGGCATGCTGAGCCTTTGGTTAATTCCTCTTTCTGGTGGGAAATGAGAGTTAGATTTGCCCATCCAGACACCTCCAGCTAGTCTCTCATTGGTTCTCCCTATTCCTGTTCATCTTCCGCAGAAATTGCAAACTGGGCCAAACAGGAGGTTAAAGGCACTGACTCTCCAAGTCGGGAGAGTGTTAGTAAAGCATCTGGAATGTTGCACCCGAGTACCAGGGCACGAGAACTGAGACATATTGGAACACGTCTCCCGATCACACGGTTGATCATACTCTGGGTTCCACATGCATGTATTAGCTGAAGGAAGAATCCCTTAAACCTGGCGAGTTGAGACCCGTGGAATGGGTACCATGCAATATGACTTCAAAGGGTCTTCATTTGCTCACCGAACCTCTCCAATCCTATCACTGCTGCGTTTATGCCCCTGTACACACGCTTGATTCTCTTTCGGAGACATAGCGATCCATAGCTTTTAAGGTACTTACTAGTCAGGTACATTCTTAGGTGTTTAATATGGGGTGTTGAGTCCATTTCCTTGAGCAAGGAGTAGCTCTTGTCTGTTACATATTTGGCTTAAGGAACTTTATCTGTGCTCATTTCAATCTCTGGTTTTATGCAGCACCCCAACTCACCTTTCCCCTTAAGCAAGCATATGTTGGTTTTCTAAATTTGAGACCCTGTTGTCTTTTGTAATCCAGTTCCTGTGTAGCCAAGTTTACATTCCGTGTATTAGTGATATCTTATGATGTTTCTTTTTCTGTGTGACTTATTTCAGTTAGAATCATCATACCTGAATCCACTCATTATGCTTCTACGGGCCTGATGACATAGATTTCATTACTGAGTGATATTGCATTGTACGTAAGTACCACAACTTCTTTATCCATTTTTCACTTTCTGCGATATTGAACTAGTCCCGTAAACGAGTTTCTTGTAAACGGAGCCGTCCCAAACTTAGGGGTGGCTGTGTCTTTTTGATTTTAATTTCCCTAAGCTATAGGGCCATAAGTGGCAGTGCCCTAGGCTCTGTTGCTTTGTTTTTTAGATGTTTCAGGAAACACCATACACTTTTCCCGAGTGGCTGTTGGCAATTTACATCCCGCCCCTCAGCATAACAAGGCTCCCAGTTCTCCATGGCCTGTCCTGCCTTTCTGGGTTTTACACTTTTTTCAGATGGCCCTTTTGACCGGGGGCAAGTGAGACTTCATTGTAGTGCAGATTTCCTTTGCAAGCTTGCTTGGTTGGCCAAAAAGGGCGTATGCGTTTTTTCCTGAATATATTCAGGAAAAAACGTATACGCCCTTTTTGGCCAAGTGCATCATTGTCGACGTTCTGCCTCTTTTCCTATGCTTTAAATGCAATTCCAGTGTACCTCCTGAAATTGGTTTCCTGCAATTCTGCCCCGCTTTCAAGTCCTCTTGGCAGCCTTACTTCAGTATATTTTTGGACGATAGCTGTCATTTATAACTCTGCAGGTTTGTGAATTACAGTGCCCCTGAGTTCCTTTCTTCAACTCGCTTTCTTGTGAGCTGGCCGCAACACCGCAGGATTGCTTCAGGCCCTATTCTGGTTCTGGCACGGCACGCTGAGCCTTTGGTAAATTCCTCTTCCTGGTGGGAAATGAGAGTTAAATTCGCACGTCCAAACACCTCCAGCTAGTCTCTCATTGGTTCTCCCTATTCCTGTTCATCTTCCGCAGAAATTGCAAACTGGGCCAAACAGGAGGTTAAAGGCACTGACTCTCCAAGTCGGGAGAGTGTTAGTGAAGCGTCTGGAATGTTGCACCCGAGTACCAGGGGACGAGAACTGAGACATATTGGAACACGTCCCGCGATCACACAGTTGATCATACTCTGGGTTCCACATGCATGATTTAGCTGAAGGAAGAATCCCTTAAACCTGGAGAGTTGAGACCCGTGGAATGGGTACCATGCAACATGACTTCAAAGGGTCTTCATTTGCTCACCGAATGTCTCCAATCCTATCATTGCTGCATTTATGCCCCTGTACGCACGCTTGATTCTCTTTCGGAGACATAGCAATCCATAGATTTTAAGATACTTACTAGTCAGGTACATTCTTAGGTGTTTAATATGGGGTGTTGAGTCCATTTCGTTGAGCAAGGAGTAGCTCTTGTCTATTACATATTTGGCTTAAGGAACTTTATCTGTGCTCATTTCAATCTCTGGTTTTATGCAGCACCCCAACTCACCTTTCCCCTTAAGCAAGCATAAGTTGGTTTTCTAAATTTGAGACCCTCTTCTGATTTGTAATCCATCTCCTGTGTAGCCAAGTTTACATTCCGTGTATTAGTGATATCTTATGATGTTTCTTTTTCTGTGTGACTTATTTCAGTTAGAATCATCACACCTGAATCCACTCATTATGCTGCTACGGGCCTGATGACATAGATTTCATTGCTGAGTGATATTTCATTCTACGTAAGTACCAAACTTCTTTATCCATTTTTCACTTTCTGCGATATTGAACTTGTACCGTGAATGAGGTTCTTGTAAACAGAGCCGTCCCAAACATTGAGGTGGCTGTATCTTTTTGATTTTAACTTCCCTAAGCTATAGGACCCTAAGTGGAAGTGCCCTAGGCTCTGTTGCTTTGTTTCTTAGGTGTTTCAGGAAACACCATACACTTCTCTCCAGTGGCTGTTGGCAATTTACATCCCGCCCATCAGCATAACAAGGCTCCCAGTTCTCCATTGCCTGTCCTGCCTTTCTGGATTTTACACTTTTTTCAGATGGCCCTTTTGACCGGGGGGAAGTGAGACTTCATTGTAGTGCAGATTTCCTTTGCAAGCTTGCTTGGTTGGCCAAAAAGGGCGTATGCTTTTTTTCCTGAATATATTCAGGAAAAAACGCATACGCCGTTTTTGGCCAAGTGCATCATTCTCGACGTTCTGCCTCTTTTCCTATGCTTTAAATGCAATTCCGGTGTACCTCCTGAAATTGGTTTCCTGCACTTCTGGCCCGCTTTCAAGTCCTCTTGGCAGCCTTACTTCAGTATATTTTTGGACGATAGCTGTCATTTATAACTCTGCAGGTTTGTGAATTACAGTGCCCCTGAGTTCCTTTCTTCAACTCGCTTTCTTGTGAGCTGGCCGCAACACCGCAGGATTGCTTCAGGCCCTAATCTGGTTCCGGCACGGCACGCTGAGCCTTTGGTTAATTCCTCTTCCTTGTGGAAAATGAGAGTTAAATTTGCCCGTCCAGACACCTCCAGCTAGTCTCTCATTGGTTCTCCCTATTCCTGTTCATCTTCCGCAGAAATTGCAAACTGGGCCAAACAGGAGGTTAAAGGCACTGACTCTCCAAGTCGGGAGAGTGTTAGTAAAGCATCTGGAATGTTGCACCCGAGTACCAGGGGTTGAGAACTGAGACATATTGGAACACGTCTCCCGATCACACGGTTGATCATACTCTGGGTTCCACATGCATGTTTTAGCTGAAGGAAGAATCCCTTAAACCTGGAGAGTTGAGACCCTTGGAATGGGTACCATGCAATATGACTTCAAAGGGTCTTCATTTGCTCACCGAACCTCTCCAATCCTATCACTGCAGCGTTTATGCCCCTGTACACACGCTTGATTCTCTTTTGGAGACATAGCAATCCATAGCTTTTAAGATACTTACTAGTCAGGTACATTCTTAGGCGTTTAATATGGGGTTTCAGTCCATTTCGTTGAGCAAGGAGTAGCTCTTGTCTATTATATATTTGGCTTAAGGAACTTTATCTGTGCTCATTTCAATCTCTGGTTTTATGCAGCACCCCAACTCACCTTTCCCCTTAAGCAAGCATAAGTTGGTTTTCTAAATTTGAGACCCTGTTCTGTTTTGTAATCCAGTTCCTGTGTAGCCAAGTTTACATTCCGTGTATTAGTGATATCTTATGATGTTTCTTTTTCTGTATGACTTATTTCAGATAGAATCATCATACCTGAATCCACTCATTATGCTGCTATGGGCCTGATGACATAGATTTCATTGCTGAGTGATATTACATTGTACGTAAGTACCACAACTGCTTTATCCATTTTTCACTTTCTGTGATATTGAACTTGTCCCGTAAATGAGTTTCTTGTAAACAGAGCCGTCCCAAACTTAGGGGTGGCTGTGTCTTTTGGATTTTAATTTCCATAAGCTATAGGACCATATGTGGAAGTGCCCTAGGCTCTGTTGCTTTGTTTTTTAGATGTTTCAGGAAACACCATACACTTCTCCCCAGTGGCTGTTGGCAATTTCCATCCCGCCCATCAGCATAACAAGGCTCCCAGTTCTCCATGGCCTGTCCTGCCTTTCTGGATTTTACACTTTTTTCACATGGCCCTTTTTACCGGGGGGAAGTGAGACTTCATTGTAGTGCAGATTTCCTTTGCAAGCTTGCTTGGTTGGCCAAAAAGGGCGTATGCGTTTTTTCCTGAATATATTCAGGAAAAAACGCATACGCCCTTTTTGGCCAAGTGCATCATTGTCGACGTTCTGCCTCTTTTCCTATGCTTTAAATGCAATTCCAGTCTACCTCCTGAAATCGGTTTCCTGCACTTCTGGCCCGCTTTCAAGTCCTCTTGGCAGCCTTGCTTCAGTATATTTTTGGACGATAGCTCTCATTTATAACTCTGCAGGTTTGTGAATTACAGTGCCCCTGAGCTCCTTTCTTCAACTCGCTTTCTTGTGAGCTGGCTGCAACACCACAGGATTGCTTCAGGCCCTAATCTGGTTCCGGCACGGCACGCTGAGCCTTTGGTTAATTCCTCTTCCTGGTGGGAAATGAGAGTTAAATTTGCCCGTCCAGACACCTCCAGCTAGTCTCTCATTGGTTCTCCCTATTCCTGTTCATCTTCCGCAGAAATTGCAAACTGGGCCAAACAGGAGGTTAAAGGCACTGACTCTCCAAGTCGGGAGAGTGTTAGTAAAGCCTCTGGAATGTTGCACCCGAGTACCAGGGGACGAGAACTGAGACATATTGGAACACGTCTCCCGATCACACGGTTGATCATACTCTGGGTTCCACATGCAAGATTTAGCTGAAGGAAGAATCCCTTAAACCTGGAGAGTTGAGACCCGTGGAATGGGTACCATGTAATATGACTTCAAAGGGTCTTCATTTGCTCACCGAACCTTTCCAATCCTATCACTGCTGCGTTTATGCCCCTGTACACACGCTTGATTCACTTTCGGAGACATAGCGATCCATAGGTTTAAAGATACTTACTAGTCAGGTACATTCTTAGGCGTTTAATATGGGGTGTTGAGTCCATTTCGTTGAGTAAGGAGTAGCTCTTGTCTGTTACATATTTGGCTTAAGGAACTTTATCTGTGCTCATTTCAATCTCTGGTTTTATGCAGCACCCCAACTCACCTTTCCCCTTAAGCAAGCATAAGTTGGTTTTCTAAATTTGAGACCCTGTTCTGTTTTGTAATCCAGTTCCTGTGTAGCCAAGTTTACATTCCGTGTATTAGTGATATCTTATGATGTTTCTTTTTCTTGTGACTTATTTCAGATAGAATCATCATACCTGAATCCACTCATTATGCTGCTATGGGCCTGATGACATAGATTTCATTGCTGAGTGATATTGCATTGTACGTAAGTACCACAACTGCTTTATCCATTTTTCACTTTCTGCGACAATGAACTTGTCCCGTAAATGAGTTTCTTGTAAACAGAGCCGTCCCAAACTTTGGGGTGGCTGTGTCTTTTTGATTTTAATTTCCCTAAGCTATAGGACCATATGTGGAAGTGCCCTAGGCTCTGTTGCTTTGTTTTTTAGATGTTTCAGGAAACACCATACACTTCTCCCCAGTGGCTGTTGGCAATTTCCATCCCGCCCATCAGCATAACAAGGCTCCCAGTTCTCCATGGCCTGTCCTGCCTTTCTGGATTTTACACTTTTTTCAGATGGCCCTTTTTACCTGGGGGAAGTGAGACTTCATTGTAGTGCAGATTTCCTTTGCAAGCTTGCTTGGTTGGCCAAAAAGGGCGTATGCGTTTTTTCCTGAATATATTCAGGAAAAAACGCATACGCCCTTTTTGGCCAAGTGCATCATTGTTGACGTTCTGCCTCTTTTCCTATGCTTTAAATGCAATTCCAGTCTACCTACTGAAATCGGTTTCCTGCACTTCTGGCCCGCTTTCAAGTCCTCTTGGCAGCCTTACTTCAGTATATTTTTGGACGATAGCTGTCATTTATAACTCTGCAGGTTTGTGAATTACAGTGCCCCTGAGCTCCTTTCTTCAACTCGCTTTCTTGTGAGCTGGCTGCAACACCGCAGGATTGCTTCAGGCCCTAATCTAGTTCCGGCACGGCACGCTGAGCCTTTGGTTAATTCCTCTTCCTGGTGGGAAATGAGAGTTAAATTTGCCCATCCAGACAACTCCAGCTAGTCTCTCATTGGTTCTCCCTATTCCTGTTCATCTTCCGCAGAAATTGCAAACTGGGCCAAACAGGAGGTTAAAGGCACTGACTCTCCAAGTCGGGAGAGTGTTAGTAAAGCATCTGGAATGTTGCACCCGAGTAACAGGGTACCAGAACCGAGACATATTGGAACACGTCTCCCGATCACACGGTTGATCATACTCTGGGTTCCACATACATGATTTATCTGAAGGAAGAATCTCTTAAACCTGGAGAGTTGAGACCCGTGGAATGTGTACCATGCAATATGACTTCAAAGGGTCTTCATTTGCTCACCGAACCTCTCCAATCCTATCACTGCTGCGTTTATGCCCCTGTACACACACTTGATTCTCTTTCGGAGACATAGCGATCCATAGGTTTTAAGATACTTACTAGTCAGGTACATTCTTAGGCGTTTAATATGGGGTGTTGAGTCCATTTCGTTGAGCAAGGAGTAGCTCTTGTCTATTCCATATTTGGCTTAAGGAACGTTATCTGTGCTCATTTCAATCTCTGGTTTTATGCAGCACACCAACTCACCTTTCCCCTTAAGCAAGCATAAGTTGATTTTCTGAATTTGAGACCCTGTTCTGTTTTGTAATTCAGTTCCTGTGTAGCCAAGTTTACATTCCGTGTATTAGTGATATCTTATGATGTTTCTTTTCCTGTGTGACATATTTCAGTTAGAATCATCATACCTGAATCCACTCATTATGCTGCTACGGGCCTGATGACATAGATTTCATTGCTGAGTGATATTGCATTGTACGTAAGTACCACAACTGCTTTATCCATTTTTCACTTTCTGCGATATAGAACTAGTCCCGTAAAGGAGTTTCTTGCAAACAGAGCCATCCCAAACTTAGCGGTGGCTGTATCTTTTTTATTTTAATTTCCCTAAGCTATAGTGCCATAAGTGGAAGTGCCCTAGGCTCTGTTGCTTTGTTTTTTAGATGTTTCAGGAAACACCATACACTTCTCCCGAGTGGCTGTTGGCAATATACATCCAGCCCATCAGCATAACAAGGCTCCCAGTTCTCCATGGCCTGTCCTGCCTTTCTGGATTTTACACTTTTTTCAGTTGGCCCTTTTGACCGGGGGGAAGTGAGACTTCATTGTAGTGCAGATTTCCTTTGCAAGCTTGCTTGGTTGGCCAAAAAGAGCGTATGCGTTTTTTCCTGAATATATTCAGGAAAAAACGCATACGCCCTTTTTGGCCAAGTGCATCATTGTCGACGTTCTGCCTCTTTTCCTATGCTTTAAATGCAATTCCAGTCTACCTCCTGAAATTGGTTTCCTGCAATTCTGCCCTGCTTTCAAGTCCTCTTCGCAGCCTTACTTCAGTATATTTTTGGACGATAGCTGTCATTTATAACTCTGCAGGTTTGTGAATTACAGTGCCCCTGAGCTCCTTTCTTCAACTCGCTTTCTTGTGAGCTGGCCGCAACACCGCAGGATTGCTTCAGGCCCTAATCTGGTTCCGGCACAGCACGCTGAGCCTTTGGTTAATTCCTCTTCCTGGTGGGAAATGAGAGTTAAATTTGCCCGTCCAGACACCTCCAGCTAGTCTCTAATTGGTTCTCCTTATTCCTGTTCATCTTCCGCAGAAATTGCAAACTGGGCCAAACAGGAGGTTAAAGGCACTCACTGTCCAAGTCGGGAGAGTGTTAGTAAAGCGTCTGGAATGTTGCACCCGAGTACCACGGCACAAGAACTGAGACATATTGGAACACGTCTCCCGATCACATGGTTGATTGTACTCTGGGTTCCACCTGCATGATTTAGCTGAAGGAAGAATCCCTTAAACCTGGAGAGTTGAGACCCGTGGAATGGGTACCATGCAATATGACTTCAAAGGGTCTTCATTTGCTCACCGAACCTCTCCAATCCTATCACTGCTGCGTTTATGCCCCTGTACACACGCTTGATTCTCTTTCGGAGACATAGCAAGCCATAGGTTTTAAGATACTTTCTAGTCAGGTACATTCTTAGGCGTTTAATATGGGGTGTTGAGTCCATTTCGTTGAGCAAGGAGTAGCTCTTGTCTATTCCATATTTGGCTTAAGGAACTTTATCTGTGCTCATTTCAACCTCTGCTTTTATGCAGCACTCCAACTCACCTTTCCCCTTAAGCAAGCATAAGTTGGTTTTCTTAATTTGAGACCCTGTTCTCTTTTGTAATCCAGTTCCTGTGTAGCCAAGTTTACATTCCGTGTATTAGTGATATCTTATGATGTTTCTTTTTCTGTGTGACTTATTTCAGATAGAATCATCATACCTGAATCCACTCATTATGCTGCTATGGGCCTGATGACATAGATTTCATTGCTGAGTGATATTGCATTGTACGTAAGTACCACAACTGCTTTATGCATTTTTCACTTTCTGCGATATTGAACTTGTCCCGTAAACGAGTTTCTTATAAACAGAGCCGTCCCAAACTTTGGGGTGGCTGTGTCCTTTTGATTTTAATTTCCCTAAGCTATAGGACCATAAGTGGAAGTGCCCTAGGCTCTGTTGCTTTGTTTCTTTGATGTTTCAGGAAACACCATACACTTCTCCGGAGTGGCTGTTGGCAATATACATCCCGCCCATCAGCATAACAAGGCTCCCAGTTCTCCATGGCCTGTCCTGCCTTTCTGGATTTTACACTTTTTTCAGATGGCCCTTTTGACCGGGGGGAAGTGAGACTTCATTGTAGTGCAGATTTCCTTTGCAAGCTTGCTTGGTTGGCCAAAAAGGCCGTATGCGTTTTTTCCTGAATATATTCAGGAAAAAACGCATACGCCCTTTTTGGCCAAGTGCATCATTGTCGTCGTTCTGCCTCCTTTCCTATGCTTTAAATGCAATTCCAGTCTACCTCCTGAAATCGGTTTCCTGCAATTCTGCCCCGCTTTCAAGTCCTCTTGGCAGCCTTACTTCAGTATATTTTTGGACGATAGCTGTCATTTATAACTCTGCAGGTTTGTGAATTACAGTGCCACTGAGCTCCTTTCTTCAACTCGCTTTCTTGTGAGCTGGCCGCAACACCGCAGGATTGCTTCAGGCCCTAATCTGGTTCCGGCACGGCACGCTGAGCCTTTGGTTAATTCCTCTTCCTGGTGGGAAATGAGAGTTAAATTTGCCCGTCCAGACACCTCCAGCTAGTCTCTCATTGGTTCTCCCTATTCCTGTTCATCTTCCGCAGAAATTGCAAACTGGGCCAAACAGGAGGTTAAAGGCACTGACTCTCCAAGTTGGGAGAGTGTTAGTAAAGCATCTGGAATGTTGCACCCGAGTACCAGGGGACCAGAACTGAGACATATTGGAAGACGTCTCCCGATCACATGGTTGATCATACTCTGGGTTCCACATGCATGATTTAGCTGAAGGAAGAATCCCTTAAACCTGGAGAGTTGAGACCCGTGGAATGGGTACCATGCAATATGACTTCAAAGGGTCTTCATTTGCTCACCGAACCTCTCCAATCCTATCACTGCTGCGTTTATGCCCCTGTACACACGCTTGATTCTCTTTCGGAGACATAGCGATGCATAGGTTTTAAGATACTTACTAGTCAGGTACATTCTTAGGCGTTTAATATGGGGTGTTGTGTCCAATTCGTTGAGCAAGGAGTAGCTCTTGTCTATTACATATTTGGCTTAAGGAACTTTATCTGTGCTCATTTCAATCTCTGGTTTTATGCAGCACACCAACTCACCTTTCCCCTTAAGCAAGCATAAGTTGGTTTTCTAAATTTGAGACCCTGTTCTCATTTGTAATCCAGTTCCTGTGTAGCCAAGTTTACATTCCGTGTATTAGTGATATCTTATGATGTTTCTTTTTCTGTGTGACTTATTTCAGTTAGAATCATCATACCTGAATCCACTCATTATGCTGCTACGGGCCTGATGACATAGATTTCATTGCTGAGTGATATTGCATTGTACGTAAGTACCACAACTTCTTTATCCATTTTTCACTTTCTGCGATATTGAACTAGTCCCGTAAACGAGTTTCTTGTAAGCAGAGCCGTCCCAAACTTTGGGGTGGCTGTGTCTTTTTGATTTTAATTTCCCTAAGCTATAGGGCCATAAGTGGAAGTGCCCTAGGCTCTGTTGCTTTGTTTCTTAGATGTTTCAGGAAACACCATACACTTCTCCCGAGTGGCTGTTGGCAATATACATCCGGCCCATCAGCATAACAAGGCTCCCAGTTCTCCATGGCCTGTCCTGCCTTTCTGGATTTTACACTTTTTTCAGTTGGCCCTTTTGACCGGGGGGAAGTGAGACTTCATTGTAGTGCAGATTTCCTTTGCAAGCTTGCTTGGTTGGCCAAAAAGGGCGTATGCGTTTTTTCCTGAATATATTCAGGAAAAAACGCATACGCCGTTTTTGGCCAAGTGCATCATTGTCGATGTTCTGCCTCTTTTCCTATGCTTTAAATGCAATTCCAGTCTACCTCCTGAAATCGGTTTCCTGCAATTCTGCCCCGCTTTCAAGTCCTCTTGGCAGCCTTACTTCAGTATATTTTTGGACGATAGCTGTCATTTATAACTCTGCAGGTTTGTGAATTACAGTGCCCCTGAGCTCCTTTCTTCAACTCACTTTCTTGTGAGCTGCCCGCAACACCGCAGGATTGCTTCAGACCCTAATCTGGTTCCGGCACGGCATGCTGAGCCTTTGGTTAATTCCTCTTCCTGGTGGGAAATGAGAGTTAAATTTGCACGTCCAGACACCTCCAGCTTGTCTCTCATTGGTTCTCCCTATTCCTGTTCATCTTCCGCGGAATTTGCAAACTGGGCCAAACAGGAGGTTAAAGGCACTGACTCTCCAAGTTGGGAGAGAGTTAGTAAAGCGTCTGGAATGTTGCACCTGAGTACCAGGGGACGAGAACTGAGACATATTGGAACACATCTCCCGATCACATGGTTGATCATACTCTGGGTTCCACATGCATGTTTTAGCTGAAGGAAGAATCCCTTAAACCTGGATAGTTGAGACCCGTGGAATGGGTACCATGCAATATGACTTCAAAGGGTCTTCATTTGCTCACCGAACCTCTCCAATCCTATCACTGCTGCGTTTATGCCCCTGTACACACGCTTGATTCTCTTTCGGAGACATAGTAATCCATAGCTTTTAAGATACTTTCTAGTCAGCTACATTCCTAGGCGTTTAATATGGGGTGTTGAGTCCATTTCGTTGAGCAAGGAGTAGCTCTTGTGTATTACATATTTGGCTTAAGGAACTTTATCTGTGCTCATTTCAATCTCTGGTTTTATGCAGAACCCCAACTCACCTTTCCCCTTATGCAAGTATAAGTTGATTTTCTAAATTTGAGACCCTGTTCTCTTTTGTAATCCAGTTCCTGTGTAGCCGAGTTTACATTCCGTGTATTAGTGATATCTTATGATGTTTCTTTTTCTTGTGACTTATTTCAGTTAGAATCATCATACCTGAATCCACTCATTATGCTGCACGGGCCTGATGACATAGATTTCATTGCTGAGTGATATTGCATTGTACGTAAGTACCACAACTTCTTTATCCATTTTTCACTTTCTGCGATATTGTACTTGTACCGTAAACAAGGTTCTTGTAAACAGAGCCGTCCCAAACTTTGGGGTGGCTGTGTCTTTTTGATTTTAATTTCCCTAAGCTATAGGACCATATGTGGAAGTGCTCTAGGCTCTGTTGCTTTGTTTTTTAGATGTTTCAGGAAACACCATACACTTCTCCCCAGTGGCTGTTGGCAATATACATCCAGCCCATCAGCATAACAAGTCTCCCAGTTCTCCATGGCCTGACCTGCCTTTCTGGATTTTACACTTTTTTCAGATGGCCCTTTTGACTGGGGGGAAGTGAGACTTCATTGTAGTGCAGATATCCTTTGCAAGCTTGCTTGGTTGGCCAAAAAGGGCGTAGGCGTTTTTTCCTGAATATACTCAGGAAAAAACGCATACGCCCTTTTTGGCCAAGTGCATCATTGTCGACGTTCTGCCTCTTTTCCTATGCTTTAAATGCAAATCCAGTGTACCTCCTGAAATCGGTTTCCTGCAATTCTGCCCCGCTTTCAAGTCCTCTTGGCAGCCTTACTTCAGTATATTTTTGGACGATAGCTGTCATTTATAACTCTGCAGGTTTGTGCATTACAGTGCCCCTGAGCTCCTTTCTTCAACTCACTTTCTTGTGAGCTGGCCGCAACACCGCAGGATTGCTTCAGGCCCTAATCTGGTTCCGGCACGGCACGCTGAGCCTTTGGTTAATTCCACTTCCTGGTAGGAAATGAGAGTTAAATTTGCCCGTCCAGACACCTCCAGCTAGTCTCTCATTGGTTCTCCCTATTCCTGTTCATCTTCCGCAGAAATTGCAAACTGGGCCAAACAGGAAGTTAAAGGCACTGACTCTCCAAGTCGGCAGAGCGTTAGTAAAGCGTCTGGAATGTTGCACCCGAGTATCAGGGGACGAGAACTGAGACATATTGGAACACGTCTCCCGATCACACGGTTGATCATACTCTGGGTTCCACAAGCATGTTTTAGCTGAAGGAAGAATCCCTTAAACCTGGAGAATTGAGACCCCTGGAATGGGTACCATGCAATATGACTTCAAAGGGTCTTCATTTGCTCACCGAACCTCTCCAATCCTATCACTGCTGCATTTATGCCCCTGTACACATGCCTGATTCTCTTTCGGAGACATAGCAATCCATAGGTTTTAAGATACTTACTAGTCAGGTACATACTTCGTCGTTTAATATGGGGTGTTGAGTCCATTTCGTTGAGCAAGGAGTAGCACTTGTCTAATACATAAGTGGCTTAAGGAACTTTATCTGTGCTCATTTTAATCTCTGTTTTTATGCAGCACCCCAACTCACCTTTCCCCTTAAGCAAGCATAAGTTGGTTTTCTAAATTTGAGACCCTGTTTTGTTTTGTAATTCAGTTCCTGTGTAGCAAGTTTACATTCCGTGTATTAATGATATCTTATGATGTTTCTTTTTCTTGTGACTTATTTCAGTTAGAATCATCATACTTGAATTAACTCATTATGCTGCTACGGGCCTGATGACATAGATTTCATTGCTGAGTGATATTGCATTGTACGTAAGTACCACAACTTCTTTATCCATTTTTCACTATCTGCGATATTGATCTTGTCCTGTAAACGAGGTTCTTGTAAACAGAGCCGTCCCAATCTTTGTGGTGGCTGTGTCTTTTTGATTTTAATTTCCCTAAGCTATAGGACCATAAGTGGAATTGCCCTAAGCTCTGTTGCTTTGTTTCTCAGATGTTTCAGGAAACACCATACACTTCTCCCTAGTGGCTGTTGGCAATTTCCATCCTGCCCATCAGCATAACAAGGCTCCCAGTTCTCCATGGCCTGTCCTGACTTTCTGGATTTTACACTTTTTTCAGATGGCCCTTTTGACCGGGGGGAAGTGAGACTTCATTGTAGTGCAGATTTCCTTTGCAAGCTTGCTTGGTTGGCCAAAAAGGGCGTATGCGTTTTTTCCTGAATATATTCAGGAAAAAATGCATACGCCCTTTTTGACAAGTGCATCATTGTTTACGTTCTGCCTCTTTTCCTATGCTTTAAATGCAATTCCAGTCTACCTCCTGAAATCGGTTTCCTGCAATTCTGCCCCGCTTTCAAGTCCGCTTGGCAGCCTTACTTCAGTATATTTTTGGACGATAGCTGTCATTTATAACTCTGCATGTTTGTGAATTACAGTGCCCCTGAGCTCTTTTCTTCAACTCGCTTTCTCGTGAGCTGGCCGCAACACCGCAGGATTGCTTCAGGCCCTAATCTGGTTCCGGCATGGCCCGCTGAGCCTTTGGTTAATTCCACTTCCTGGTGGGAAATGAGAGTTAAATTTGCCCGTCCAGACACCTCCAGCTAGTCTCTCATCGGTTCTCCCTATTCCTGTTCATCTTCCGCAGAAATTGCAAACTGGGCCAAAAAGGAGGTTAAAGGCACTGACTCTCCAAGTCGGGAGAGTGTTAATAAAGCGTCTGGAATGTTGCACCCGAGTACCAGGGGACGAGAACTGAGACATATTGCAACACGTCTCCTGATCACATGGTTGATCATACTCTGGGTTCCACATGCATGCTTTAGCTGAAGGAAGAATCCCTTAAACCTGGAGAGTTGAGACCCGTGGAATGGGTACCATGCAATATGACTTCAAAGGGTCTTCATTTGCTCACTGAACCTCTCCAATCCTACCACTGCTGCGTTTATACCCCTGTACACACGCTTGATTCTCTTTCGGAGACATAGCAATCCATAGGTTTTAAGATACTTACTAGTCAGGCACATTCTTAGGCATTTAATATGGGGTGTTGAGTCCATTTCGTTGAGCAAGGAGTAGCTCTTGTCTATTACATATTTGGCTTAAGGAACTTTATCTGTGCTCATTTCAATCTCTGGTTTTATGCAGCACCCCAACTCACCTTTCCCCTTAAGCAAGCATAAGTTGGTTTTCTAAATTTCAGACCCTGTTTGTTTTGTAATTCAGTTCCTGTGTAGCAAGTTTACATTCCGTGTATTAGTGATATCTTATGATGTTTCTTTTTCTGTGTGACTTATCTCAGTTAGAATCGTCATACCTGAATCCACTCATTATCCTGCTACGGGCCTGATGACGTAGATTTCATTGCTGAGTGATATTGCATTGTACGTAAGTACCAAAACTTCTTTATCCATTTTTTGCTTTCTGCGATATTGAACTTGTACCGTAAACGAGGTTCTTGTAAACAGAGCCGTCCCAAACTTTGGCGTGGCTGTGCCTTTTTGATTTTAATTTCCCTAAGCTATAGGACCATAAGTGGAAGTGCCGGAGGCTCTGTTCCTCTGTTTTTTAGATGTTTCAGGAAGCACCATACACTTCTCCCCAGTGGCTGTTGGCAATTTACATCCCGCCCATCAGCATAACAAGGCTCCCAGTTCTCCATGGCCTGTCCTGACTTT
Organism: Orcinus orca; assembly: GCF_937001465.1. NCBI lineage: Eukaryota > Metazoa > Chordata > Mammalia > Artiodactyla > Delphinidae > Orcinus > Orcinus orca. Next base: position 1,141,078 of record NW_026044106.1, read on the forward strand.
CTGGATTTTACACTTTCTTCAGATGGCCCTTTTGACCGGGGGGAAGTGAGACTTCATTGTAGTGCAGATTTCCTTTGCAAGCTTGCTTGGTTGGCCAAAAAGGGCGTATGCGTTTTTTCCTGAATATATTCAGGAAAAAACGCATACGCCCTTTTTGGCCAAGTGCATCATTGAGGAGGTTCTGCCTCTTTTCCTATGCTTTAAATGCAATTCCAGTCTACCTCCTGAAATCGGTTTCCTGCAATTCTGCCCCGCTTTCAAGTCCTCTTGGCAGCCTTACTTCAGTATATTTTTGGACGATAGCTGTCATTTATAACTCTGCAGGTTTGTGAATTACAGTGCCCCTGAGCTCCTTTCTTCAACTCGCTTTCTTGTGAGCTGGCCGCAACACCGCAGGATTGCTTCAGGCCCTAATTTGGTTCCGGCATGGGATGCTGAGCCTTTGGTTAATTCCTCTTCCTGGTGGGAAATGAGAGTTAAATTTGCCCGTCCAGACACCTCCAGCTAGTCTCTCATTGGTCCTCCCTATTCCTGTTCATCTTCCGCAGAAATTGCAAACTGGGCCAAACAGGAGGTTAAAGGCACTGACTCTCCAAGTCGGGAGAGTGTTAGTAAAGCATCTGGAATGTTGCACCCGAGTACCAGGGGACGAGAACTGAGACATATTGGAACACGTCTCCCGATCACACGGTTGATCATACTCTGGGTTCCACATGCATGTTTTAGCTGAAGGAAGAATCCCTTAAACCTGGAGAGTTGAGAACCGTGGAATGGGTACCATGCAATATGAGTTCAAAGGGTCTTCATTTGCTCACTGAACCTCTCCAATCCTATCACTGCTGCGTTTATGCCCCTGTACACACGCTTGATGCTCTTTCGGAGACATAGCGATCAATAGGTTTTAAGATACTTACTAGACAGGTACATTCTTAGGCGTTTAATATGGGGTGTTGAGTCCATTTCGTTGAGCAAGGAGTAGCTCTTGTCTATTACATATTTGGCTTAAGGAACTTTATCTGTGTTCATTTCAATCTATTGTTTTATGCAGCACCCCAACCCACCTTTCCCCTTAAGGAAGCATAAGTTGGTTTTGTAAATTTGAGACCCTGTTCTGTTTTTTAATTCAGTTCCTGTGTAGCCAGGTTTACATTCCGTGTATTACTGATAAATTATGATGTTTCTTTTTCTTTGTGACTTATTTCACTTAGAATCATCATACCTGAATCCACTCATTATGCTGCTACGGGCCTGATGACATAGATTTCATTGCTGAGTGATATTGCATTGTACGTAAGTACCACAACTTCTTTATCCATTTTCCGCTTTCTGCGAAATTGAACTTGTACCATAAACAAGGTTCTTGTAAACAGAGCCGTCCCAAACATTGGGGTGGCTGTGTCTTTTTGATTTTAATTTCCCTAAGCCATAGGACCATAAGTGGAAGTGCCCTAGGCTCCGTTGCTTTGCTTTTTAGATGTTTCAGGAAACACCATACACTTCTCCTGAGTGGCTGTTGGCAAGTTACATCCCACCCATCAGCATAACAAGGCTCCCAGTTCTCTATGGCCTGTCCTGCCTTTCTGGATTTTACAATTTTTTCAGATGGCCCTTTTGACTGGGTGGAAGTGAGACTTCATTGTAGTGCAGATTTCCTTTGCAAGCTTGCTTGGTTGGCCAAAAAGTGCGTATGCGTTTTTTCCTGAATATATTCAGGAAAAAACGCATATGCCCTTTTTGGCCAAGTGCATCATTGTCAACGTTCTGCCTCTTTTCCTATGTTTTAAATGCAATTCCAGTCTACCTCCTGAAATCGGTTTCCTGCAATTCTGCCCCGCTTTCATGTCCTCTTGGCAGCCTTACTTCACTATATTTTTGGACGATAGCTGTCATTTATAACTCTGCAGGTTTGTGAATTACAGTGCCCCTGAGCTCCTTTCTTCAACTCGCTTTCTTGTGAGCTGGCCGCAAAACCGCAGGATTGCTTCAGGCCCTAATCTGGTTCCGGCACGGCACGCTGAACGTTTGGTTAATTCCTCTTCCTGGTGGGAAATGAGAGTTAAATGTGCCCGTCCAGACACCTCCAGGAAGTCTCTCATTGGTTCTCCCTATTCCTGTTCATCTTCCGCAGAAATTGCAAACTGGGCCAAACAGGAGGTTAAAGGCACTGACTCTCCAAGTCGGGAGAGTGTTAGTAAAGCATCTGGAATGTTGCACCCGAGTACCAGGGGACGAGAACTGAGACATATTTGAACAAGTCTCCCGATCACACGGTTGATCATACTCTGGGTTCCACATGCATGTTTTAGCTGAAGGAAGAATCCCTTAAACCTGGAGAGTTGAGACCCGTGGAATGGGTACCATGCAATATGACTTCAAAGGGTCTTCATTTGCTCACCAAAACTCTCCAATCCTATCACTGCTGCGTTTTTGCCCCTGTACTCACGATTGATTCACTTTCAGAGACATAGCAATCCATAGGTTTTAAGATACTTACTAGTCAGGTACATTATTAGGCGTTTAATATGGGGTTTTGAGTCCATTTCGTTGAGCAAGGAGTAGCTCTTGTCTATTCCATATTTGGCTTAAGGAACTTTATCTGTGCTCATTTCAATCTCTGGTTTTATGCAGCACCCCAACTCACCTTTCCCCTTAAGCAAGCATAAGTTGGTTTTCTAAATTTGGGACCATGTTCTGTTTTGAAATTCAGTTCCTGTGTAGCCAAGTTTACATTCCGTGTATTAGTGATATCTTATGATGTTTCTTTTTCTGTGTGACTTATTTCAGTTAGAATCATCATACCTGAATCCACTCATTATGCTGCTATGGGGCTGATGACATAGATGTCATTGCTGAGTGATATTGCATTGTACGTAAGTACCACAACTTCTTTATCCATTTTTCGCTTTATGCGATATTGAACTTGTACCGTAAACGAGTTTCTTGTAAACAGAGCCATCCCAAACTTTGGGGTGGCTGTGTCTTTTTGATTTTAATTTCCCTAAGCTATAGGACCATAAGTGGAAGTGCCCTAGGCTCTGTTGCTTTGTTTTTTAGATGTTTCAGGAAACACCATACACTTCTCCCGAGTGGCTGTTGGCAATTTACATCCCGCCCATCAGCATAACAAGGCTCCCAGTTCTCCATGGCCTCTCCTGACTTTCTGGATTTTACACTTTTTTCAGATGGCCCTTCTGACGGGGGGGAAGTGAGACTTCATTGTAGTGCAGATTTCCTTTGCAAGCTTGCTTGGTTGGCCAAAAAGGGCGTATGCGTTTTTTCCTGAATATATTCAGGAAAAAACGCATACGCCCTTTTTGGCCAAGTGCATCATTGTCGACGTTCTGCCTCTTTTCCTATGCTTTAAATGAAATTCCAGTCTACATCCTGAAATTGGTTTCCTGCAATTCTGCCCTGCATCAAGACCTCTCGGCAGCCTTACTTCAGTATATTTTTGGACGATAGCTGTCATTTATAACTCTGCAGGTTTGTGAATTACAGTGCCCCTGAGCTCCTTTCTTCAACTCGCTTTCTTGTGGGCTGGCCGCAACACCGCAGGATTGCTTCAGGCCCTAATCTGGTTCCGACACGGCACACGGAGATTTTGGTTAATTCCTCTCTCTGGTGGGAAATGAGAGTTAAATTTGCCCGTCCAGACAACTGCAGCTAGTCTCTCATTGGTTCTCCCTATTCCTGTTCATCTTCCGCAGAAATTGCAAACTGGGCCAAACAGGAGGTTAAAGGCACTGACTCTCCAAGTTGGGAGAGAGTTAGTAAAGTGTCTGGAATGTTGCACCCGAGTACCAGGGGACAAGAACTGAGACATATTGGAACACGTCTCCCGATCACACGGTTGATCATACTCTGGGTTCCACATGCATGTTTTAGCTGAAGGAAGAATCCCTTAAACCTGGAGAGTTGAGACCCGTGGAATGGGTACCATGCAATATGATTTCAAAGGGTCTTCATTTGCTCACCGAACCTCTCCAATCCTATCACTGCTGCGTTTATGACCCTGTACACACGCTTGATTCTCTTTCGGAGACATAGCAATCCATAGGTTTTAAGATACTTACTAGTCAGGTACATTCTTAGGCATTTAATATGGGGTGTTGACTCCATTTCGTTGAGCAAGGAGTAGCTCTTGTGTATTACATATTTGGCTTAAGGAACTTTATCTGTGCTCATTTCAATCTCTGGTTTTATGCAGCACCCCAACTCACCTTTCCCCTTAAGCAAGCATAAATTGGTTTTCTACATTTGAGAACCTGTTGTGTTTTGTAATCCAGTTCCTGTGTAGCCAAGTTTACATTCCGTGTATTAGTGATATCTTATGATGTTTCTTATTCTGTGTGACTTATTTCAGTTAGAATCATCATACCTGAATCCACTCTATGCTGCTACGGGCCTGATGACATAGATTTCATTGCTGAGTGATATTGCGTTGTACGTAAGTACCACAACTTCTTTATCCATTTTTCACTTTCTGTGATATTGAACTTGTACCGTAAACAAGGTTCTTGTAAACAGAGCCGTCCCAAACATTGGGGTGGCTGTGTCTTTTTGATTTTAATTTCCCTAAGCTGCAGGACCATAAGTGGAAGTGCCCTAGGCTCTGTTGCTTTGTTTTAGATGTTCCAGGAAACACCATACACTTCTCCTGAGTGGCTGTTGGCAAGTTACATCCCACCCATCAGCATAACAAGGCTCCCAGTTCTCTATGGCCTGTCCTGCCTTTCTGGATTTTACAATTTTTTCAGATGGCCCTTTTGACTGGGTGGAAGTGAGACTTCATTGTAGTGCAGATTTCCTTTGCAAGCTTGCTTGGTTGGCCAAAAAGTGCGTATGCGTTTTTTCCTGAATATATTCAGGAAAAAACGCATATGCCCTTTTTGGCCAAGTGCATCATTGTCAACGTTCTGCCTCTTTTCCTATGTTTTAAATGCAATTCCAGTCTACCTCCTGAAATCGGTTTCCTGCAATTCTGCCCCGCTTTCATGTCCTCTTGGCAGCCTTACTTCACTATATTTTTGGACGATAGCTGTCATTTATAACTCTGCAGGTTTGTGAATTACAGTGCCCCTGAGCTCCTTTCTTCAACTCGCTTTCTTGTGAGCTGGCCGCAACACCGCAGGATTGCTTCAGGCCCTAATCTGGTTCCGGCACGGCACGCTGAACGTTTGGTTAATTCCTCTTCCTGGTGGGAAATGAGAGTTAAATGTGCCCGTCCAGACACCTCCAGGAAGTCTCTCATTGGTTCTCCCTATTCCTGTTCATCTTCCGCAGAAATTGCAAACTGGGCCAAACAGGAGGTTAAAGGCACTGACTCTCCAAGTCGGGAGAGTGTTAGTAAAGCATCTGGAATGTTGCACCCGAGTACCAGGGGACGAGAACTGAGACATATTTGAACAAGTCTCCCGATCACACGGTTGATCATACTCTGGGTTCCACATGCATGTTTTAGCTGAAGGAAGAATCCCTTAAACCTGGAGAGTTGAGACCCGTGGAATGGGTACCATGCAATATGACTTCAAAGGGTCTTCATTTGCTCACCAAAACTCTCCAATCCTATCACTGCTGCGTTTTTGCCCCTGTACTCACGATTGATTCACTTTCAGAGACATAGCAATCCATAGGTTTTAAGATACTTACTAGTCAGGTACATTATTAGGCGTTTAATATGGGGTTTTGAGTCCATTTCGTTGAGCAAGGAGTAGCTCTTGTCTATTACATATTTGGCTTAAGGAACTTTATCTGTGCTCATTTCAATCTCTGGTTTTATGCAGCACCCCAACTAACCTTTCCCCTTAAGCAAGCATAAGTTGGTTTTCTAAATTTGGGACCATGTTCTGTTTTGAAATTCAGTTCCTGTGTAGCCAAGTTTACATTCCGTGTATTAGTGATATCTTATGATGTTTCTTTTTCTGTGTGACTTATTTCAGTTAGAATCATCATACCTGAATCCACTCATTATGCTGCTATGGGGCTGATGACATAGATGTCATTGCTGAGTGATATTGCATTGTACGTAAGTACCACAACTTCTTTATCCATTTTTCGCTTTATGCGATATTGAACTTGTACCGTAAACGAGTTTCTTGTAAACAGAGCCATCCCAAACTTTGGGGTGGCTGTGTCTTTTTGATTTTAATTTCCCTAAGCTATAGGATCATAAGTGGAAGTGCCCTAGGCTCTGTTGCTTTGTTTTTTAGATGTTTCAGGAAACACCATACACTTCTCCCGAGTGGCTGTTGGCAATTTACATCCCGCCCATCAGCATAACAAGGCTCCCAGTTCTCCATGGCCTGTCCTGACTTTCTGGATTTTACACTTTTTTCAGATGGCCCTTCTGACGGGGGGGAAGTGAGACTTCATTGTAGTGCAGATTTCCTTTGCAAGCTTGCTTGGTTGGCCAAAAAGGGCGTATGCGTTTTTTCCTGAATATATTCAGGAAAAAACGCATACGCCCTTTTTGGCCAAGTGCATCATTGTCGACCTTCTGCTTCTTTTCCTATGCTTTAAATGCAATTCCAGTCTACCTCCTGAAATTGGTTTCCTGCAATTCTGCCCGGCTTTCAAGTCCTCTTGGCAGCCTTACTTCAGTATATTTTTGGATGATAGCTGTCATTTATAACTCTGCAGGTTTGTGAATTACAGTGCCCCTGAGCTCCTTTCTTCAACTCGCTTTATTGTGAGCTGGCCGCAACACCGCAGGATTGCTTCAGGCCCTAATCTGGTTCCGGCATGGCACGCTGAGCCTTTGGTTAATTCCTCTTCCTGGTGGGAAATGAGAGTTAAATTTTCCCGTCCAGACACCTCCAGCTAGTCTCTCATTGGTTCTCCCTATTCCTGTTCATCTTCCGCGGAATTTGCAAACTGGGCCAAACAGGAGGTTAAAGGCACTGACTCTCCAAGTCGGGAGAGTGTTAGTAAAGCATCTGGAATGTTGCACCCGAGTACCAGGGGACGAGAACTGAGACATATTGGAACTCGTCTCCCGATCACACGGTTGATCATACTCTGGGATCCACATGCATGCTTTAGCTGAAGGAAGAATCCGTTAAACGTGGAGAGTTGAGACCCGTGGAATGGGTACCATGCAATATGACTTCAAAGGGTCTTCATTTGCTCACCGAACATCTCCAATCCTATCACTGCTGCGTTTATGCCCCTGTACACACGCTTGATTCTCTTTTGGAGACATAGCAATCCATAGGTTTTAAGATAATTACTAGAGAGCTACATTCTTAGGCGTTTAATATGGGGTGTTGAGTCCATTTCATTGAGCAAGGAGTAGCTCTTGTCTATTACATATTTGGCTTAAGGAACTTTATCTGTGCTCATTTCAATCTCTGGTTTTATGCAGCACCCCAACTCACCTTTCCCCTTAAGCAAGCATAAGTTGGTTTTCTAAATTTGAGACCCTGTTCTGTTTTGTAATCCAGTTCCTGTGTAGCCAAGTTTACATTCCGTGTATTAGTGATATCTTATGATGTTTCTTTTTCTGTGTGACTTATTTCAGATAGAATCATCATACCTGAATCCACTCATTATGCTGGTACGGGCCTGATGACATAGATTTCATTGCTGAGTGATATTGCATTGTACGTAAGTACCACAACTTCTTTATCCATTTTTCGCTTTATGCGATATTGAATTTGTACCGTAAACAAGGTTCTTGTAAACAGAGCCATCACAAACTTTGGGGTGGCTGTGTCTTTTTGCTTTTAATTTCCCTAAGCTATAGGACCATAAGTGGAAGTGCCCTAGGCTCTGTTGCGTTGTTTTTTAGATATTTCAGGAAACACCATACACTTCTCCCGAGTGGCTGTTGGGAATTTACATCCCGCCCATCAGCATAACAAGGCTCCCAGTCCTCCATGGCCTGTCCTGCCTTTCTGGATTTTACACTTTTTTCAGATGGCCCTTTTGACCGGGGGGAAGTGAGACTTCATTGTAGTGCAGATTTCCTTTGCAAGCTTGCTTGGTTGGCCAAAAAGGGCGTATGCGTTTTTTCCTGAATATATTCAGGAAAAAACGCGTACGACCTTTTTGGCCAAGTGCATCATTGTGCACGTTCTGCCTCTTTTCCTATGGTTTAAATGCAATTCCAGTCTACCTCCTGAAATCGGTTTCCTGCAATTCTGCCCGGCTTTCAAGTCCTCTTGGCAGCCTTACTTCAGTATATTTTTGGACGATAGCTGTCATTTATAACTCTGCAGGTTTGTGAATTACAGTGCCCCTGAGCTCCTTTCTTCAACTCGCTTTCTTGTGAGCTGGCTGCAACACCACAGGATTGCTTCAGGCCCTAATCTGATTCCGGCACAGCACACTGAGCCTTTGGTTAATTCCTCTTCCTGGTGGGAAATGAGAGTTAAATTTGCCTGTCCAGACACCTCCAGCTAGTCTCTCATTGGTTCTCCCTATTCCTGTTCATCTTCCGCAGAAATTGCAAACTGGGCCAAACAGGAGGTTAAAGGCACTGACTCTCCAAGTCGGGAGAGTGTTAGTAAAGCATCTGGAATACTGCACAGGAGCACCAGGGGATGAGAACTGAGACATATTGGAACACGTCTCCCGATCACACGGTTGATCATACTCTGGGTTCCACATGCATGTTTTAGCTGAAGGAAGAATCCCTTAAACCTGGAGAGTTGAGACCCGTGGAATGGGTACCATACAATATGACTTCAAAGGGTCTTCATTTGCTCACCGAACCTCTCCAATCCTATCACTGCTGCGTTTATGCCCCTGTACACACGCTTGATTCTCTTTCGGAGACATAGCAATCCATAGCTTTTAAGATACTTACTAGTCAGGTACATTCTTAGGCGTTTAATATGGGGTGTTGAGTCCATTTCGTTGAGCAAGGAGTAGCTCTTGTCTATTACATATTTGGCTTAAGGAACTTTATCTGTGCTCATTTCAATCTCTGGTTTTATGCAGCACCCCAACTCACCTTTCCCCTTAAACAAGCATAAGTTGGTTTTCTAAATTTGAGACCCTGTTCTGTTTTGTAATCCAGTTCCTGTGTAGCCAAATTTACATTCCGTGTATTAGTGATATCTTATGATGTTTCTTTTTCTGTGTGACTTATTTCAGTTAGAATCATCATACCTGAATCCACTCATTATGCTGCTACGGGCCTGATGACATAGATTTCATTGCTGAGTCATATTCAATTATACATAAGTACCACAATTTCTTTATCCATTTTTCACTTTCTGCGATATTGAACTAGTACTGTAAATGAGGTTCTTGTAAACAGAACTGTCCCAAACTTAGGGGTGGCTGTGTCTTTTTGATTTTAATTTCCCTAAGCTATAGGGCCATAAGTGGAAGTGCCCTAGGCTCTGTTGCTTTGTTGTTTAGATGTTTCAGGAAACACCATACACTTCTCCCGAGTGGCTGTTGGCAATATACATCCCGCCCATCAGCATAACAAGGCTCCCAGTTCTCCATGGCCTGTCCTGCCTTTCTGGATTTTACACTTTTTTCAGATGGCCCTTTTGACCGGGGGGAAGTGACACTTCATTGTAGTGCAGATTTCCTTTGCAAGCTTGCTTGGTTGGCCAAAAGGGGCGTATGCGTTTTTTCCTGAATATATTCAGGAAAAAACGCATACGCCCTTTTTGGCCAAGTGCATCATTGTCGACGTTCTGCCTCTTTTCCTATGCTTTAAATGCAATTCCAGTCTACCTCCTGAAATCGGTTTCCTGCAATTCTGCCCCGCTTTCAAGTCCTCTTGGCAGCCTTACTTCAGTATATTTTTGGACGATAGCTGTCATTTATAACTCTGCAGCTTTGTGAATTACAGTGCCCCTGAGCTCCTTTCTTCAACTCGCTTTCTTGTGAGCTGGCCGCAACCTCGCAGGATTGCTTCAGGCCCTAATCTGGTTCCGGCACGGCAGGCTGAGCCTTCGGTTAATTCCTCTTCCTGGTGGGAAATGAGAGTTAAATTTGCCCGTCCAGACACCTCCAGCTAGTCTCTCATTGGTTCTCCCTATTCCTGTTCATCTTCCGCAGAAATTGCAAACTGGGCCAAACAGGAGGTTAAAGACACTGACTCTCCAAGTCGGGAGAGTGTTAGTAAAGCGTCTGGAATGTTGCACCCGAGTACCAGGGGACCAGAACTGAGACATATTGGAACACGTCTCCCGATCACACGGTTGATCATACTCTGGGTTCCACATACATGATTTAGCTGAAGGAAGAATCCCTTAAACCTGGAGAGTTGAGACCCGTGGAATGGGTACCATGCAATATGATTTCAAAGGGTCTTCATTTGCTCACCGAACCTCTCCAATCCTATCACTGCTGCGTTTATACCCCTGTACACACACTTGATTCTCTTTCGGAGCCATAGTGATCCATAGGTTTTAAGATACTTACTAGTAGGGTACATTCTTAGGCCTTTAATATGGGGTGTTGAGTCCATTTCGTTGAGCAAGGAGTAGCTCTCGTCTATTACATATTTGGCTTAAGGAACTTTATCTGTGCTCATTTCAATCTCTGGTTTTATGCAGCACCCCAACTCACCTTTCCCCTTAAGAAAGCATAAGTTGGTTTTCTAAATTTGAGACCCTGTTCTCTTTTGTAATCCAGTTCCTGTGTAGCCAAGTTTACATTCTGTGTATTAGTGATATCTTATGATGTTTCTTTTCCTGTGTGACTTATTTCAGTTAGAATCATCATACCTGAATCCACTCATTATGCTGCTACGGGCCTGATGACATAGATTTCGTTGCTGAGTGATATTGCATTGTATGTAAGTACCAAAACTTCTTTATCCATTTTTCACTTTCTGCGATATTGAACTAGTCCCGTAAATGAGTTTCTTGTAAACAGAGCCGTCACAAACTTAGGGGTGGTTGTATCTTTTTGATTTTAATTTCCCTAAGCTATAGGGCCATAAGTGGAAGTGTCCTAGGGTCTGTTGCTTTGTTTTTTAGATGTTTGAGGAAACACCATACACTTCTCCCGAGTGGCTGTTGGCAATATACATCCCACCCATCAGCATAACAAGGCTCCCAGTTCTCCATGGCCTCTCCTGACTTTCTGGATTTTACACTTATTTCAGATGGCCCTTTTGACCGGGGGGAAGTGAGACTTCATTGTAGTGCAGATTTCCTTTGCAAGCTTGCTTGGTTGGCCAAAAAGGGCGTATGCGTTTTTTCCTGAATATATTCAGGAAAAAACGCATACGCACTTTTTGGCCAAGTGCATCATTGTCGTCGTTCTGCCTCTTTTCCTATGCTTTAAATGCAATTCCAGTCTACCTCCTGAAATCGGTTTCCTGCAATTCTGCCCCGCTTTCAAGTCCTCTTGGCAGCCTTACTTCACTATATTTTTGGACGATAGCTGTCATTTATAACTCTGCATGTTTGTGAATTACAGTGCCCCTTGAGCTCCTTTTTTCAACTCGCTTTCTTGTGAGCTGGCCGCAACACCGCAGGATTGCTTCAGGCCCTAATCTGGTTCCGGCACGGCACGCTGAGACTTCGGTTAATTCCTCTTCCTGGTGGGAAATGAGAGTTAACTTTGCCCGTCCAGACACCTCCAGGAAGTCTCTCATTGGTCCTCCCTATTCCTGTTCATCTTCCGCAGAAATTGCAAACTGGGCCAAACAGGAGGTTAAAGGCACTGACTCTCCAAGTCGGGAGAGTGTTAGTAAAGCGTCTGGAATGTTGCACCCGAGTACCAGGGGACCAGAACTGAGACATATTGGAACACGTCTCCCGATCACACGGTTGATCATACTCTGGGTTCCACATACATGATTTAGCTGAAGGAAGAATCCCTTAAACCTGGAGAGTTGAGACCCGTGGAATGCGTACCATGCAATATGACTTCAAAGGGTCTTCATTTGCTCACCGAACCTCTCCAATCCTATCACTGCTGCGTTTATGCCCCTGTACACACACTTGATTCTCTTTCGGAGCCATAGCGATCCATAGGTTTTAAGATACTTACTAGTAGGGTACATTCTTAGGCGTTTAATATGGGGTGTTGAGTCCATTTCGTTGAGCAAGGAGTAACTCTCGTCTGTTACATATTTGGCATAAGGAACTTTATCTGTGCTCATTTCAATCTCTGGTTTTATGCAGCACCCCAACTCACCTTTCCCCTTAAGCAAGCATAAGTTGGTTTCTACATTTGAGACCCTGTTCTCTTTTGTAATCCAGTTCCTCTTTAGCCAAGTTTACATTCCGTGTATTAGTGATATCTTATGATTTTTCTTTTTCTGTGTGACTTATTTCAGTTAGAATCATCATACCTGAATCCACTCATTATGCTGCTACGGGCCTGATGACATAGATTTCATTGCTGAGTGATATTGCATTGTACGTAAGTACCACAACTTCTTTATCCATTTTTCACTGTCTGCGATATTGAACTAGTCCCATAAACGAGTTTCTTGTAAACAGAGCTGTCCCAAACTTAGGGGTGGCTGTGTCTTTTTGATTTTAATTTCCCTAAGCTATAGGGCCATAAGTGGAAGTGCCCTAGGCTCTGTTGCTTTGTTGTTTAGATGTTTCAGGAAACACCATACACTTCTCCCGAGTGGCTGTTGGCAATATACATCCCACCCATCAGCATAACAAGGCTCCCAGTTCCCCATGGCCTTTCCTGCCTTTCTGGATTTTACACTTTTTTCAGATGGCCCTTTTGACCGGGGGGAAATGAGACTTCATTGTAGTGCAGATTTCCTTTGCAAGCTTGCTTGGTTGGCCAAAAAGTGCGTATGCGTTTTTTCCTGAATATATTCAGGAAAAAACGCATACGCCCTTTTTGGCCAAGTGCATCATTGTGGACGTTCTGCCTCTTTTCCTATGCTTTAAATGCAATTCCAGTCTACCTCCTGAAATCGGTTTCCTGCAATTCTGCCCCGCTTTCAAGTCCTCTTGGCAGCCTTACTTCACTATATTTTTGGACGATAGCTGTCATTTATAACTCTGCAGGTTTGTGAATTACAGTGCCCCTGAGCTCCTTTCTTCAACTCGCTTTCTTGTGAGCTGGCCACAACACCGCAGGATTGCTTCAGGCCCTAATCTGGTTCCGGCACGGCATGCTGAGCCTTTGCTTAATTCCTCTTCCTGGTGGGAAATGAGAGTTAAATTTGCCCGTCCAGACACCTCCAGCTAGTCTCTCATTTGTTCTCCCTATTCCTGTTCATCTTCCGCAGAAATTGCAAACTGGACCAAACAGGAGGTTAAAGGCACTGACTCTCGAAGTCGGGAGAGTGTTAGTAAAGCATCTGGAATGTTGCACCCGAGTACCAGGGGACGAGAACTGAGACATATTGGAACACGTCTCCCGATCCCATGGTTGATCATACTCTGGGTTCCACATACATGATTTAGCTGAAGGAAGATCCCTTAAACCTAGAGAATTGAGACCCATGGAATGGGTACCATACAATATGACTTCAAAGGGTCTTTATTTGCTCACCGAACCTCTCCAATCCTATCACTGCTGCGTTTATGCCCTTGTACACACGCTTGATTCTCTTTCGGAGCCATAGCGATCCATAGGTTTTAAGATACTTACTAGTCAGGTACATTCTTAGGCGTTTAATATGGGGTGTTGAGTCCATTTCGTTGAGCAAGGAGTAGCTCTTGTCTATTCCATATTTGGCTTAAGGAACTTTATCTGTGCTCATTTCAATTTCTGGCTTTATGCAGCACCCCAACTCACCTTTCCCCTTAAGGAAGCATAAGTTGGTTTTCTAAATTTGAGACCCTCTTCTGATTTGTAATCCAGTTCCTGTGTAGCCAAGTTTACATTCCGTGTATTAGTGATATCTTATGATGTTTCTTTTTCTGTGTGACTTATTTCAGTTAGAATCATCATACCTGAATCCACTTATTATGCTGCTATGGGCCTGATGACACAGATTTCATTGCTGAGTGATATTGCATTGTACGTAAGTACCACAACTTCTTTATCCATTTTTCACTTTCTGCGATATTGAACTTGTCCCGTAAACGAGTTTCTTGTAAACAGAGCCGTCCCAAACTTTGGGGTGGCTGTGTCTTTTTGATTTTAATTTCCCTAAGCTATAGGACCATAAGTGGAAGTGCCCTAGGCTCTGTTGCTTTGTTTTTTAGATGTTTCAGGAAACACCATACACTTCTCCCGAGTGGCTGTTGGCAATATACATCCCGCCCATCAGCATAACAAGGCTCCCATTTCTCCATGGCCTGTCCTGCCTTTCTGGATTTTACACTTTTTTCAGTTGGCCCTTGTGACCGGGGGGAAGTGAGACTTCATTGTAGTGCAGATTTCCTTTGCAAGCTTGCTTGGTTGGCCAAAAAGGGCGTATGCGTTTTTTCCTGAATATATTCAGGAAAAAACGCATACGCCCTTTTTGGCCAAGTGCATCATTGTCAACCTTCTGCCTCTTTTCCTATGCTTTAAATGCAATTCCAGTCTACCTCCTGAAATTGGTTTCCTGCAATTCTGCCCCGCTTTCAAGTCCTCTTGGCAGCCTTACTTCAGTATATTTTTGGACGATAGCTGTCATTTATAACTCTGCAGGTTTGTGAATTACAGTGCCCCTGAGCTCCTTTCTTCAACTCGCTTTCTTGTGAGCTGGCTGCAACACCACAGGATTGCTTCAGGCCCTAATCTGGTTCCGGCACAGCACGATGAGCCTTTGGTTAATTCCTCTTCCTGGTGGGAAATGAGAGTTAAATTTGCCTGTCCAGACACCTCCAGCTAGTCTCTCATTGGTTCTCCCTATTCCTGTTCATCTTCCGCAGAAATTGCAAACTGGGCCAAACAGGAGGTTAAAGGCACTGACTCTCCAAGTCGGGAGAGTGTTAGTTAAGCGTCTGGAATGTTGCACCCGAGTACCAGGGGACGAGAACTGAGACATATTCGAACACATCTCCCAATCACACGGTTGATCATACTCTGGGTTCCACATGCATCTTGTAGCTGAAGGAAGAATCCCTTAAACCTGGAGAGTTGAGACCCGTGGAATGGGTACCATGCAATATGACTTCAAAGGGTCTTCGTTTGCTCACCGAACCTCTCCAATCCTATCACTGCTGCGTTTATGCCCCTGTACACACGCTTGATTCTCTATCGGAGACATAGCAATCCATAGGTTTTAAGATGCTTACTAGTCAGGTACATTCTTAGGCGTTTAATATGGGGTTTTGAGTCCATTTCGTTGAGCAAGGAGTAGCTCTTGTCTATTACATATTTGGCTTAAGGAACTTTATCTGTGCTCATTTCAATCTCTGGTTTTATGCAGCACCCCAACTCACCTTTCCCCTTAAGCAAGCATAAGTTGGTTTTCTAAATTTGAGACCCTGTTCTGTTTTGTAATTCCGTTCCTGTATAGCCAAGTTTACATTCCGTGTATTACTGATATCTTATGATGTTTCTTTTTCTGTGTGACTTATTTCAGTTAGAATCATCATACCTGAATCCACTCATTATGCTGCTACGGGCCTGATGACATAGATTTCATTGCTGAGTGATATTGCATTGTACGTAAGTACCACAACTTCTTTATCCATTTTTCGCTTTATGCGATATTGAATTTGTACCGTAAACAAGGTTCTTGTAAACAGAGCCATCACAAACTTTGGGGTGGCTGTGTCTTTTTGCTTTTAATTTCCCTAAGCTATAGGACCATAAGTGGAAGTGCCCTAGGCTCTGTTGCGTTGTTTTTTAGATATTTCAGGAAACACCATACACTTCTCCCGAGTGGCTGTTGGGAATTTACATCCCGCCCATCAGCATAACAAGGCTCCCAGTCCTCCATGGCCTGTCCTGCCTTTCTGGATTTTACACTTTTTTCAGATGGCCCTTTTGACCGGGGGGAAGTGAGACTTCATTGTAGTGCAGATTTCCTTTGCAAGCTTGCTTGGTTGGCCAAAAAGGGCGTATGCGTTTTTTCCTGAATATATTCAGGAAAAAACGCGTACGCCCTTTTTGGCCAAGTGCATCATTGTGCACGTTCTGCCTCTTTTCCTATGCTTTAAATGCAATTCCAGTCTACCTCCTGAAATCAGTTTCCTGCAATTCTGCCCCGCTTTCAAGTCCTCTTGGCAGCCTTACTTCAGTATATTTTTGGACGATAGCTGTCATTTATAACTCTGCAGGTTTGTGAATTACAGTGCCCCTGAGCTCCTTTCTTCAACTCGCTTTCTTGTGAGCTGGCTGCAACACCACAGGATTGCTTCAGGCCCTAATCTGGTTCTGGCACAGCACACTGACCCTTTGGTTAATTCCTCTTCCTGGTGGGAAATGAGAGTTAAATTTGCCTGTCCAGACACCTCCAGCTAGTCTCTCATTGGTTCTCCCTATTCCTGTTCATCTTCCGCAGAAATTGCAAACTGGGCCAAACAGGAGGTTAAAGGCACTGACTCTCCAAGTCGGGAGAGTGTTAGTAAAGCATCTGGAATACTGCACAGGAGCACCAGGGGATGAGAACTGAGACATATTGGAACACGTCTCCCGATCACACGGTTGATCATACTCTGGGTTCCACATGCATGTTTTAGCTGAAGGAAGAATCCCTTAAACCTGGAGAGTTGAGACCCGTGGAATGGGTACCATGCAATATGACTTCAAAGGGTCTTCATTTGCTCACCGAACCTCTCCAATCCTATCACTGCTGCGTTTATGCCCCTGTACACACGCTTGATTCTCTTTCGGAGACATAGCAATCCATAGCTTTTAAGATACTTACTAGTCAGGTACATTCTTAGGCGTTTAATATGGGGTGTTGAGTCCATTTCGTTGAGCAAGGAGTAGCTCTTGTCTATTACATATTTGGCTTAAGGAACTTTATCTGTGCTCATTTCAATCTCTGGTTTTATGCAGCACCCCAACTCACCTTTCCCCTTAAGCAAGCATAAGTTGGTTTTCTAAATTTGAGACCCTGTTCTGTTTTGTAATCCAGTTCCTGTGTAGCCAAATATACATTCCGTGTATTAGTGATATCTTATGATGTTTCTTTTTCTGTGTGACTTATTTCAGTTAGAATCATCATACCTGAATCCACTCATTATGCTGCTACGGGCCTGATGACATAGATTTCATTGCTGAGTCATATTCAATTATACATAAGTACCACAATTTCTTTATCCATTTTTCACTTTCTGCGATATTGAACTAGTACTGTAAATGAGGTTCTTGTAAACAGAGCTGTCCCAAACTTAGGGGTGGCTGTGTCTTTTTGATTTTAATTTCCCTAAGCTATAGGGCCATAAGTGGAAGTGCCCTAGGCTCTGTTGCTTTGTTGTTTAGATGTTTCAGGAAACACCATACACTTCTCCCGAGTGGCTGTTGGCAATATACATCCCGCCCATCAGCATAACAAGGCTCCCAGTTCTCCATGGCCTGTCCTGCCTTTCTGGATTTTACACTTTTTTCAGATGGCCCTTTTGACCGGGGGGAAGTGACACTTCATTGTAGTGCAGATTTCCTTTGCAAGCTTGCTTGGTTGGCCAAAAGGGGCGTATGCGTTTTTTCCTGAATATATTCAGGAAAAAACGCATACGCCCTTTTTGGCCAAGTGCATCATTGTCGACGTTCTGCCTCTTTTCCTATGCTTTAAATGCAATTCCAGTCTACCTCCTGAAATCGGTTTCCTGCAATTCTGCCCCGCTTTCAAGTCCTCTTGGCAGCCTTACTTCACTATATTTTTGGACGATAGCTGTCATTTATAACTCTGCAGCTTTGTGAATTACAGTGCCCCTGAGCTCCTTTCTTCAACTCGCTTTCTTGTGAGCTGGCCGCAACCTCGCAGGATTGCTTCAGGCCCTAATCTGGTTCCGGCACGGCAGGCTGAGCCTTCGGTTAATTCCTCTTCCTGGTGGGAAATGAGAGTTAAATTTGCCCGTCCAGACACCTCCAGCTAGTCTCTCATTGGTTCTCCCTATTCCTGTTCATCTTCCGCAGAAATTGCAAACTGGGCCAAACAGGAGGTTAAAGACACTGACTCTCCAAGTCGGGAGAGTGTTAGTAAAGCGTCTGGAATGTTGCACCCGAGTACCAGGGGACAAGAACTGAGACATATTGGAACACGTCTCCCGATCACACGGTTGATCATACTCTGGGTTCCACATGCATGTTTTAGCTGAAGGAAGAATCCCTTAAACCTGGAGAGTTGAGACCCGTGGAATGGGTACCATGCAATATGATTTCAAAGGGTCTTCATTTGCTCACCGAACCTCTCCAATCCTATCACTGCTGCGTTTATGACCCTGTACACACGCTTGATTCTCTTTCGGAGACATAGCAATCCATAGGTTTTAAGATACTTACTAGTCAGGTACATTCTTAGGCATTTAATATGGGGTGTTGACTCCATTTCGTTGAGCAAGGAGTAGCTCTTGTGTATTACATATTTGGCTTAAGGAACTTTATCTGTGCTCATTTCAATCTCTGGTTTTATGCAGCACCCCAACTCACCTTTCCCCTTAAGCAAGCATAAATTGGTTTTCTACATTTGAGAACCTGTTGTGTTTTGTAATCCAGTTCCTGTGTAGCCAAGTTTACATTCCGTGTATTAGTGATATCTTATGATGTTTCTTTTTCTGTGTGACTTATTTCAGTTAGAATCATCATACCTGAATCCACTCATTATGCTGCTACGGGCCTGATGACATAGATTTCATTGCTGAGTGATATTGCATTGTACGTAAGTACCACAACTTCTTTATCCATTTTTCACTTTCTGCGATATTGAACTTGTCCCGTAAATGAGTTTCTTGTAAACAGAGCCGTCTCAAACTTAGGGGTGGCTGTGTCTTTTTGATTTTAATTTCCCTAAGCTATAGAACCATAAGTGGAAGTGCCCTAGGCTCTGTTGGTTTGTTTTTTAGATGTTTCAGGAAACAACATACACTTCTCCCGAGTGGCTGTTGGCAATTTACATCCCGCCCATCAGCATAACAAGGCTCCCAGTTCTCCATGGCCTGTCCTGCCTTTCTGGATTTTACACTTTTTCACATGGCTCTTTTGATGGGGGGGAAGTGAGACTTCATTGTAGTGCAGATTTCCTTTCCAAGCTTGCTTGGTTGGCCAAAAAGGGCGTATGCGTTTTTTCCTGAATATATTCAAGAAAAAACGCATACGCACTTTTTGGCCAAGTGCATCATTGTCGACGTTCTGCCTCTTTTCCTATGCTTTAAATGCAATTCCAGTCTACCTCCTGAAATCGGTTTCCTGCAATTCTGCCCCGCTTTCAAGTCCTCTTGGCAGCCTTACTTCAGTATATTGTTGGACGATAGCTGTCATTTATAACTCTGCAGGTTTGTGAATTACAGTGCCCCTGAGCTCCTTTCTTCAACTCGCTTTCTTGTGAGCTGGCCGCAACACCGCAGGATTGCTTCAGGCCCTAATCTGGTTCCGGCACGGCACGCTGAGCCTTTGGTTAATTCCTCTTCCTGGTGGGAAATGAGAGTTAAATTTGCCTGTCCAGACACCTCCAGCTAGTCTCTCATTGGTTCTCCCTATTCCTGTTCATCTTCCGCAGAAATTGCAAACTGGGCCAAACAGGAGGTTAAAGGCACTGACTCTCCTAGTCGGGAAAGTGTTAGTTAAGCGTCTGGAATGTTGCACCCAAGTACCAGGGGACGAGAACTGAGCCATATTTGAACACATCTCCCGATCACACAGTTGATCATACTCTGGGCTCCACATGCATGTTTTAGCTGAATGAAGAATCCCTTAAACCTGGAGAGTTGAGAACCGTGGAATGGGTACCATGCAATATGAGTTCAAAGGGTCTTCATTTGCTCACTGAACCTCTCCAGTCCTATCACTGCTGCGTTTATGCCCCTGTACACATGCTTGATTCTCTTTCGGAGACACAGCAATCCATAGGTTTTAAGATACTTACTAGACAGGTACATTCTTAGGCGTTTAATATGGGGTGTTGAGTCCATTTCGTTGAGCAAGGAGTAGCTCTTGTCTATTCCATATTTGGCTTAAGGAACTTTATCTGTGTTCATTTCAATCTATTGTTTTATGCAGCACCCCAACCCACCTTTCCCCTTAAGCAAGCATAAGTTGGTTTTGTAAATTTGAGACCCTGTTCTGTTTTGTAATTCAGTTCCTGTGTAGCCAGGTTTACATTCCGTGTATTACTGATAAATTATGATGTTTCTTTTTCTGTGTGACTTATTTCACTTAGAATCATCATACCTGAATCCACTCATTATGCTGCTACGGGCCTGATGACATAGATTTCATTGCTGAGTGATATTGCATTGTACGTAAGTACCACTTCTTGTTTATCCATTTCTCACTTTCTGCGATATTGAACTTGTATAGTAAACGAGGTTCTTTTAAACAGAGACGTCCCAAACATTTGGGTGGCTGTGTCTTTTTGATTTTAATTTCCCTAAGCCATAGGACCATAAGTGGAAGTGCCCTAGGCTCTGTTGCTTTGCTTTTTAGATATTTCAGGAAACACCATACACTTCTCCCGAGTGGCTGTTGGCAATTTACATCCCGCCCATCAGCATAACAAGGCTCGCAGTTCTCAATGGCCTGTCCGGCCTTTCTGGATTTTACACTTTTTTCACATGGCCCTTTTGACCGGGGGGAAGTGAGACTTCATTGTAGCGCAGATTTCCTTTGCAAGCTTGCTTGGTTGGCCAAAAAGGGCGTATGAGTTTTTTCCTGAATATATTCAGGAAAAAATGCATACGCCCTTTTTGGCCAATTGCATCATTGTCGACGTTCTGCCTCTTTTCCTATGCTTTAAATGCAATTCCAGTCTACCTCCTGAAATTGGTTTCCTGCAATTCTGCCCTGCATTCAAGACCTCTTGGCAGCCTTACTTCTGTATATTTTTGGACGATAGCTGTCATTAATAACTCTGCAGGTTTGTGAATTACAGTGCCCCTGAGATCCTTTCTTCAACTCGCTTTCTTGTGAGCTTGCCGCAACACCGCAGGATTGCTTCAGGCCCTAATCTGGTTCCGGCATGGCACGCTGAGCCTTTGGTTAATTCCTCTTCCTGGTGGGAAATGAGAGTTAAATTTTCCAGTCCAGACACCTCCAGCTAGTCTCTCATTGGTTCTCCCTATTCCAGTTCATCTTCCGCAGAAATTGCAAACTGGGCCAAGCAGGAGGTTAAAGGCACTGACTCTCCAAGTCGGGAGAGTGTTAGTAAAGCGTCTGGAATGTTGCACCCGAGTACCAGGGGAAGAAAACTGAGACATATTTGAACAGGTCTCCCGATCACACAGTTGATCATACTCTGGGCTCCACATGCATGTTTTAGCTGAAGGAAGAATCCCTTAAACCTGGAGAGTTGAGACCCGTGGAATGGGTACCATGCAATATGTCTTCAAAGGGTCTTCATTTGCTCACTGAACCTCTCCAATCCTATCACTGCTACGTTTATGCCCCTGTACACACGCTTGATGCTCTTTCGGAGACATAGCGATCCATAGGTTTTAAGATACTTACTAGTCAGGTACATTCTTAGGCTTTTAATATGGGGTGTTGAGTCCGTTTTGTTGAGCAAGGAGTAGCTCTTGTCTATTACATATTTGGCTTAAGGAACTTTATCTGTGTTCATTTCAATCTATGGTTTTATGCAGCACCCCAACTCACCTTTCCCCTTAAGCAAGCATAAGTTGGTTTTCTAAATTTGAGACCCTGTTCTGTTTTGTAATCCAGTTCCTGTGTAGCCAAGTTTACATTCCGTGTATTAGTGATATCTTATGATGTTTCTTTTTCTGTGTGACTTATTCCAGTTAGAATCATCATACCTGAATCCACTCATTATGCTGCTAAGTGCCTGATGACATAGATTTCATTGCTGAGTGATATTGCATTGTACGTAAGTACCACAACTTCTTTATCCATTTTCCGCTTTCTGCGAAATTGAACTTGTACCATAAACAAGGTTCTTGTAAACAGAGCCGTCCCAAACATTGGGGTGGCTGTGTCTTTTTGATTTTAATTTCCCTAAGCCATAGGACCATAAGTGGAAGTGCCCTAGGCTCCGTTGCTTTGCTTTTTAGATGTTTCAGGAAACACCATACACTTCACCCGAGTGGCTGTTGGCAGTTTACATCCTGCCCATCAGCATAACAAGGCTCCCAGTTCTCCATGGCCTGTCCTGCCTTTCTGGATTTTACACTTTTTTCAGATGGCCCTTCTGACGGGGGGGAAGTGAGACTTCATTGTAGTGCAGATTTCCTTTGCAAGCTTGCTTGGTTGGCCAAAAAGGGCGTATGCGTTTTTTCCTGAATATATTCAGGAAAAAACGCATACGCCCTTTTTGGCCAAGTGCATCATTGTCGACCTTCTGCTTCTTTTCCTATGCTTTAAATGCAATTCCAGTCTACCTCCTGAAATTGGTTTCCTGCAATTCTGCCCGGCTTTCAAGTCCTCTTGGCAGCCTTACTTCAGTATATTTTTGGATGATAGCTGTCATTTATAACTCTGCAGGTTTGTGAATTACAGTGCCCCTGAGCTCCTTTCTTCAACTCGCTTTCTTGTGAGCTGGCCGCAACACCGCAGGATTGCTTCAGGCCCTAATCTGGTTCCGGCATGGCACGCTGAGCCTTTGGTTAATTCCTCTTCCTGGTGGGAAATGAGAGTTAAATTTTCCCGTCCAGACACCTCCAGCTAGTCTCTCATTGGTTCTTCCTATTCCTGTTCATCTTCCGCGGAATTTGCAAACTGGGCCAAACAGCAGGTTAAAGGCACTGACTCTCCAAGTCGGGAGAGTGTTAGTAAAGCATCTGGAATGTTGCACCCGAGTACCAGGGGACGAGAACTGAGACATATTTCAACACGTCTCCCGATCACACGGTTGATCATACTCTGGGTTCCACATGCATGTTTTAGCTGAAGGAAGAATCCCTTAAACCTGGAGAGTTGAGACCCGTGGAATGGGTACCATGCAATATGACTTCAAAGGGTCTTCATTTGCTCACCAAAACTCTCCAATCCTATCACTGCTGCGTTTTTGCCCCTGTACTCACGATTGATTCACTTTCAGAGACATAGCAATCCATAGGTTTTAAGATACTTACTAGTCAGGTACATTATTAGGCGTTTAATATGGGGTTTTGAGTCCATTTCGTTGAGCAAGGAGTAGCTCTTGTCTATTACATATTTGGCTTAAGGAACTTTATCTGTGCTCATTTCAATCTCTGGTTTTATGCAGCACCCCAACTCACCTTTCCCCTTAAGCAAGCATAAGTTGATTTTCTAAATTTGGGACCATGTTCTGTTTTGAAATTCAGTTCCTGTGTAGCCAAGTTTACATTCCGTGTATTAGTGATATCTTATGATGTTTCTTTTTCTGTGTGACTTATTTCAGTTAGAATCATCATACCTGAATCCACTCATTATGCTGCTATGGGCCTGATGACATAGATGTCATTGCTGAGTGATATTGCATTGTACGTAAGTACCACAACTTCTTTATCCATTTTTCGCTTTATGCGATATTAAACTTGTACCGTAAACGAGTTTCTTGTAAACAGAGCCATCCCAAACTTTGGGGTGGCTGTGTCTTTTTGATTTTAATTTCCCTAAGCTATAGGACCATAAGTGGAAGTGCCCTAGGCTCTGTTGCTTTGTTTTTTAGATGTTTCAGGAAACACCATACACTTCTCCCGAGTGGCTGTTGGCAATTTACATCCCGCCCATCAGCATAACAAGGCTCCCAGTTCTCCATGGCCTGTCCTGTCTTTCTGGATTTTACACTTTTTTCAGATGGCCCTTTTGACCGGGGGGAAGTGAGACTTCATTGTAGTGCAGATTTCCTTTGCAAGCTTGCTTGGTTGGCCAAAAAGGGCGTATGCGTTTTCTCCTGAATATATTCAGGAAAAAACGCATACGCCCTTTTTGGCCAAGTGCATCATTGTCGACCTTCTGCCTCTTTTCCTATGCTTTAAATGCAATTCCAGTCTACCTCCTGAAATCGGTTTCCTGCAATTCTGCCCCGCTCTCAAGTCCTCTTGGCAGCCTTACTTCAGTATATTTTTGGACGATAGCTGTCATTTATAACTCTGCAGGTTTGTGAATTACAGTGCCCCTGAGCTCCTTTCTTCAACTCGCTTTCTTGTGAGCTGGCTGCAACACCGCAGGATTGCTTCAGGCCCTAATCTAGTTCCGGCACGGCAGGCTGAGCCTTTGGTTAATGCCTCTTCCTGGTGGGAAATGAGAGTTAAATTTGCCCGTCCAGACACCTCCAACTAGTCTCTCATTGGTTCTCCCTATTCCTGTTCATCTTCCGCAGAAATTGCAAACTGGGCCGAAGAGGAGGTTAAAGGCACTGACTCTCCAAGTCGGGAGAGTGTTAGTAAAGCATCTGGAATGTTGCACCCGAGTACCAGGGGACGAGAACTGAGACATATTGGAACTCGTCTCCCGATCACACGGTTGATCATACTCTGGGATCCACATGCATGCTTTAGCTGAAGGAAGAATCCGTTAAACGTGGAGAGTTGAGACCCGTGGAATGGGTGCCATGCAATATGACTTCAAAGGGTCTTCATTTGCTCACCGAACATCTCCAATCCTATCACTGCTGCGTTTATGCCCCTGTACACATGCTTGATTCTCTTTTGGAGACATAGCAATCCATAGGTTTTAAGATAATTACTAGAGAGCTACATTCTTAGGCGTTTAATATGGGGTGTTGAGTCCATTTCATTGAGCAATGAGTAGCTCTTGTCTATTACATATTTGGCTTAAGGAACTTTATCTGTGCTCATTTCAATCTCTGGTTTTATGCAGCACCCCAACTCACCTTTCCCCTTAAGCAAGCATAAGTTGGTTTTCTAAATTTGAGACCCTGTTCTGTTTTGTAATCCAGTTCCTGTGTAGCCAAGTTTACATTCCGTGTATTAGTGATATCTTATGATGTTTCTTTTTCTGTGTGACTTATTTCAGATAGAATCATCATACCTGAATCCACTCATTATGCTGGTACGGGCCTGATGACATAGATTTCATTGCTGAGTGATATTGCATTGTACGTAAGTACCACAACTTCTTTATCCATTTTTCGCTTTATGCGATATTGAATTTGTACCGTAAACAAGGTTCTTGTAAACAGAGCCATCACAAACTTTGGGGTGGCTGTGTCTTTTTGCTTTTAATTTCCCTAAGCTATAGGACCATAAGTGGAAGTGCCCTAGGCTCTGTTGCATTGTTTTTTAGATATTTCAGGAAACACCATACACTTCTCCCGAGTGGCTGTTGGGAATTTACATCCCGCCCATCAGCATAACAAGGCTCCCAGTCCTCCATGGCCTGTCCTGCCTTTCTGGATTTTACACTTTTTTCAGATGGCCCTTTTGACCGGGGGGAAGTGAGACTTCATTGTAGTGCAGATTTCCTTTGCAAGCTTGCTTGGTTGGCCAAAAAGGGCGTATGCGTTTTTTCCTGAATATATTCAGGAAAAAACGCGTACGACCTTTTTGGCCAAGTGCATCATTGTGCACGTTCTGCCTCTTTTCCTATGCTTTAAATGCAATTCCAGTCTACCTCCTGAAATCGGTTTCCTGCAATTCTGCCCCGCTTTCAAGTCCTCTTGGCAGCCTTACTTCAGTATATTTTTGGACGATAGCTGTCATTTATAACTCTGCAGGTTTGTGAATTACAGTGCCCCTGAGCTCCTTTCTTCAACTCGCTTTCTTGTGAGCTGGCTGCAACACCACAGGATTGCTTCAGGCCCTAATCTGGTTCCGGCACAGCACACTGAGCCTTTGGTTAATTCCTCTTCCTGGTGGGAAATGAGAGTTAAATTTGCCTGTCCAGACACCTCCAGCTAGTCTCTCATTGGTTCTCCCTATTCCTGTTCATCTTCCGCAGAAATTGCAAACTGGGCCAAACAGGAGGTTAAAGGCACTGACTCTCCAAGTCGGGAGAGTGTTAGTAAAGCATCTGGAATACTGCACAGGAGCACCAGGGGATGAGAACTGAGACATATTGGAACACGTCTCCCGATCACACGGTTGATCATACTCTGGGTTCCACATGCATGTTTTAGCTGAAGGAAGAATCCCTTAAACCTGGAGAGTTGAGACCCGTGGAATGGGTAACATACAATATGACTTCAAAGGGTCTTCATTTGCTCACCGAACCTCTCCAATCCTATCACTGCTGCGTTTATGCCCCTGTACACACGCTTGATTCTCTTTCGGAGACATAGCAATCCATAGCTTTTAAGATACTTACTAGTCAGGTACATTCTTAGGCGTTTAATATGGGGTGTTGAGTCCATTTCTTTGAGCAAGGAGTAGCTCTTGTCTATTACATATTTGGCTTAAGGAACTTTATCTGTGCTCATTTCAATCTCTGGTTTTATGCAGCACCCCAACTCACCTTTCCCCTTAAGCAAGCATAAGTTGGTTTTCTAAATTTGAGACCCTGTTCTGTTTTGTAATCCAGTTCCTGTGTAGCCAAATTTACATTCCGTGTATTAGTGATATCTTATGATGTTTCTTTTTCTGTGTGACTTATTTCAGTTAGAATCATCATACCTGAATCCACTCATTATGCTGCTACGGGCCTGATGACATAGATTTCATTGCTGAGTCATATTCAATTATACATAAGTACCACAATTTCTTTATCCATTTTTCACTTTCTGCGATATTGAACTAGTACTGTAAATGAGGTTCTTGTAAACAGAGCTGTCCCAAACTTAGGGGTGGCTGTGTTTTTTTGATTTTAATTTCCCTAAGCTATAGGGCCATAAGTGGAAGTGCCCTAGGCTCTGTTGCTTTGTTGTTTAGATGTTTCAGGAAACACCATACACTTCTCCCGAGTGGCTGTTGGCAATATACATCCCGCCCATCAGCATAACAAGGCTCCCAGTTCTCCATGGCCTGTCCTGCCTTTCTGGATTTTACACTTTTTTCAGATGGCCCTTTTGACCGGGGGGAAGTGACACTTCATTGTAGTGCAGATTTCCTTTGCAAGCTTGCTTGGTTGGCCAAAAGGGGCGTATGCGTTTTTTCCTGAATATATTCAGGAAAAAACGCATACGCCCTTTTTGGCCAAGTGCATCATTGTCGACGTTCTGCCTCTTTTCCTATGCTTTAAATGCAATTCCAGTCTACCTCCTGAAATCGGTTTCCTGCAATTCTGCCCCGCTTTCAAGTCCTCTTGGCAGCCTTACTTCACTATATTTTTGGACGATAGCTGTCATTTATAACTCTGCAGCTTTGTGAATTACAGTGCCCCTGAGCTCCTTTCTTCAACTCGCTTTCTTGTGAGCTGGCCGCAACCTCGCAGGATTGCTTCAGGCCCTAATCTGGTTCCGGCACGGCAGGCTGAGCCTTCGGTTAATTCCTCTTCCTGGTGGGAAATGAGAGTTAAATTTGCCCGTCCAGACACCTCCAGCTAGTCTCTCATTGGTTCTCCCTATTCCTGTTCATCTTCCGCAGAAATTGCAAACTGGGCCAAACAGGAGGTTAAAGACACTGACTCTCCAAGTCGGGAGAGTGTTAGTAAAGCGTCTGGAATGTTGCACCCGAGTACCAGGGGACCAGAACTGAGACATATTGGAACACGTCTCCCGATCACACGGTTGATCATACTCTGGGTTCCACATACATGATTTAGCTGAAGGAAGAATCCCTTAAACCTGGAGAGTTGAGACCCGTGGAATGGGTACCATGCAATATGACTTCAAAGGGTCTTCATTTGCTCACCGAACCTCTCCAATCCTATCACTGCTGCGTTTATACCCCTGTACACACACTTGATTCTCTTTCGGAGCCATAGCGATCCATAGGTTTTAAGATACTTACTAGTAGGGTACATTCTTAGGCCTTTAATATGGGGTGTTGAGTCCATTTCGTTGAGCAAGGAGTAGCTCTCGTCTATTACATATTTGGCTTAAGGAACTTTATCTGTGCTCATTTCAATCTCTGGTTTTATGCAGCACCCCAACTCACCTTTCCCCTTAAGCAAGCATAAGTTGGTTTTCTAAATTTGAGACCCTGTTCTCTTTTGTAATCCAGTTCCTGTGTAGCCAAGTTTACATTCCGTGTATTAGTGATATCTTATGATGTTTCTTTTCCTGTGTGACTTATTTCAGTTAGAATCATCATACCTGAATCCACTCATTATGCTGCTACGGGCCTGATGACATAGATTTCGTTGCTGAGTGATATTGCATTGTATGTAAGTACCAAAACTTCTTTATCCATTTTTCACTTTCTGCGATATTGAACTAGTCCCGTAAATGAGTTTCTTGTAAACAGAGCCGTCACAAACTTAGGGGTGGTTGTATCTTTTTGATTTTAATTTCCCTAAGCTATAGGGCCATAAGTGGAAGTGTCCTAGGGTCTGTTGCTTTGTTTTTTAGATGTTTGAGGAAACACCATACACTTCTCCCGAGTGGCTGTTGGCAATATACATCCCGCCCATCAGCATAACAAGGCTCCCAGTTCTCCATGGCCTCTCCTGACTTTCTGGATTTTACACTTATTTCAGATGGCCCTTTTGACCGGGGGGAAGTGAGACTTCATTGTAGTGCAGATTTCCTTTGCAAGCTTGCTTGGTTGGCCAAAAAGGGCGTATGCGTTTTTTCCTGAATATATTCAGGAAAAAACGCATACGCACTTTTTGGCCAAGTGCATCATTGTCGTCGTTCTGCCTCTTTTCCTATGCTTTAAATGCAATTCCAGTCTACCTCCTGAAATCGGTTTCCTGCAATTCTGCCCCGCTTTCAAGTCCTCTTGGCAGCCTTACTTCACTATATTTTTGGACGATAGCTGTCATTTATAACTCTGCAGGTTTGTGAATTACAGTGCCCCTTGAGCTCCTTTCTTCAACTCACTTTCTTGTGAGCTGGCCGCAACACCGCAGGATTGCTTCAGGCCCTAATCTGGTTCCGGCACGGCACGCTGAGACTTCGGTTAATTCCTCTTCCTGGTGGGAAATGAGAGTTAACTTTGCCCGTCCAGACACCTCCAGGAAGTCTCTCATTGGTCCTCCCTATTCCTGTTCATCTTCCGCAGAAATTGCAAACTGGGCCAAACAGGAGGTTAAAGGCACTGACTCTCCAAGTCGGGAGAGTGTTAGTAAAGCGTCTGGAATGTTGCACCCGAGTACCAGGGGACCAGAACTGAGACATATTGGAACACGTCTCCCGATCACACGGTTGATCATACTCTGGGTTCCACATACATGATTTAGCTGAAGGAAGAATCCCTTAAACCTGGAGAGTTGAGACCCGTGGAATGCGTACCATGCAATATGACTTCAAAGGGTCTTCATTTGCTCACCGAACCTCTCCAATCCTATCACTGCTGCGTTTATGCCCCTGTACACACACTTGATTCTCTTTCGGAGCCATAGCGATCCATAGGTTTTAAGATACTTACTAGTAGGGTACATTCTTAGGCGTTTAATATGGGGTGTTGAGTCCATTTCGTTGAGCAAGGAGTAACTCTCGTCTGTTACATATTTGGCATAAGGAACTTTATCTGTGCTCATTTCAATCTCTGGTTTTATGCAGCACCCCAACTCACCTTTCCCCTTAAGCAAGCATAAGTTGGTTTCTACATTTGAGACCCTGTTCTCTTTTGTAATCCAGTTGCTCTGTAGCCAAGTTTACATTCCGTGTATTAGAGATATCTTATGATTTTTCTTTTTCTGTGTGACTTATTTCAGTTAGAATCATCATACCTGAATCCACTCATTATGCTGCTACGGGCCTGATGACATAGATTTCATTGCTGAGTGATATTGCATTGTACGTAAGTACCACAACTTCTTTATCCATTTTTCACTGTCTGCGATATTGAACTAGTCCCATAAACGAGTTTCTTGTAAACAGAGCTGTCCCAAACTTAGGGGTGGCTGTGTCTTTTTGATTTTAATTTCCCTAAGCTATAGGGCCATAAGTGGAAGTGCCCTAGGCTCTGTTGCTTTGTTGTTTAGATGTTTCAGGAAACACCATACACTTCTCCCGAGTGGCTGTTGGCAATATACATCCCACCCATCAGCATAACAAGGCTCCCAGTTCTCCATGGCCTTTCCTGCCTTTCTGGATTTTACACTTTTTTCAGATGGCCCTTTTGACCGGGGGGAAATGAGACTTCATTGTAGTGCAGATTTCCTTTGCAAGCTTGCTTGGTTGGCCAAAAAGTGCGTATGCGTTTTTTCCTGAATATATTCAGGAAAAAACGCATACGCCCTTTTTGGCCAAGTGCATCATTGTGGACGTTCTGCCTCTTTTCCTATGCTTTAAATGCAATTCCAGTCTACCTCCTGAAATCGGTTTCCTGCAATTCTGCCCCGCTTTCAAGTCCTCTTGGCAGCCTTACTTCACTATATTTTTGGACGATAGCTGTCATTTATAACTCTGCAGGTTTGTGAATTACAGTGCCCCTGAGCTCCTTTCTTCAACTCGCTTTCTTGTGAGCTGGCCGCAACACCGCAGGATTGCTTCAGGCCCTAATCTGGTTCCGGCACGGCATGCTGAGCCTTTGCTTAATTCCTCTTCCTGGTGGGAAATGAGAGTTAAATTTGCCCGTCCAGACACCTCCAGCTAGTCTCTCATTGGTGTTCCCTATTCCTGTTCATCTTTTGCAGAAATTGCAAACTGGGCCAAACAGGAGGCTAAAGGCACTGACTCTCAAAGTCGGGAGAGTGTTAGTAAAGCGTCTGGAATGTTGCACCCGAGTACCAGGGGACGAGAACTGAGACATATTGGAACACGTCTCCCGATAACACGGTTGATCATACTCTGGGTTCCACATACATGATTTAGCTGAAGGAAGAATCCCTTAAACCTGGAGAGTTGAGACCCCTGGAATGGGTACCATGCAATATGACTACAAAGGGTCTACATTTGCTCACCGAACCTCTCCAATCCTATCACTGCTGTGTTTATGCCCCTGTACACACGCTTGATTCTCTTTTGGAGACATAGCGATCCATAGGTTTTAAGATACTTACTAGTCAGATACATTCTTAGGCGTTTAATATGGGGTGTTGAGTCCATTTCGTTGAGCAAGGAGTAGCTCTTGTCTGTTACATATTTGGCTTAAGGAACTTTATCTGTGCTCATTTCAATCTCTGGTTTTATGCAGCACCCCAACTCACCTTTCCCCTTAAGCAAGCATAAGTTGGTTTTCTAAATTTGAGACCCTGTTCTCTTTTGTAATCCAGTTTATGTATAGCCAATTTTACATTCCGTGTATTAGTGATATCTTATGATGTTTCTTTTTCTGTGTGACTTATTTCAGTTAGAATCATCATACCTGAATCCACTCATTATGCTGCTATGGGCCTGATGACATAGATTTCATTGCTGAGTGATATGCATTGTATGTAAGTACCACAAATTCTTTATCCATTTTTTGCTTTATGCGATATTGAAGTTGTACCGTAAACGAGGTTCTTGTAAACAGAGCCGTCCCAAACTTTGGGGTGGCTGTGTCTTTTTGATTTTAATTTCCCTAAGCTATAGGACCATAAGTGGAAGTGCCCTAGGCTGTGTTGCTTTGTTTTTTAGATGTTTCAGGAAACACCATACACTTCTCCCCAGTGACTGTTGGCCATTTACATCCCGCCCATCAGCATAACAAGGCTCCCAGTTCTCCATGGCCTGTCCGGCCTTTCTGGATTTTACACTTTTTTCAGATGGCCCTTTTGACCGGGGGGAAGTGAGACTTCATTGTAGTGCAGATTTCCTTTGCAAGCTTGCTTGGTTGGCCAAAAAGTGCGTATGCGTTTTTTCCTGAACATATTCAGGAAAAAACGCATACGCCCTTTTTGGCCAAGTGCATCATTGTGGACGTTCTGCCTCTTTTCCTATGCTTTAAATGCAATTCCAGTCTACCTCCTGAAATCGGTTTCCTGCAATTCTGCCCCGCTTTCAAGTCCTCTTGGCAGCCTTACTTCAGTATATTTTTGGACGATAGCTGTCATTTATAACTCTGCAGGTTTGTGAATTACAGTGCCCCTGAGCTCCTTTCTTCAACTCGCTTTCTTGTGAGCTGGCCGCAACACCGCAGGATTGCTTCAGGCCCTAATCTGGTTCCGGCACGGCACGCTGAGCCTTTGGTTAATTCCTCTTCCTGGTGGGAAATGAGAGTTAAATTTGCCCGTCCAGACACCTCCAGCTAGGCTCTCATTGGTTCTCCCTATTCCTGTTCATCTTCCGCAGAAATTGCAAACTGGGCCAAACAGGAGGTTAAAGGCACTGACTCTCCAAGTCGGGAGAGTGTTAGTAAAGTGTCTGGAATGTTGCACCCGAGTACCAGGGGTAGAGAACTGAGACATATTGGAACACGTCTCCCGATCACACGGTTGATCATACCCTGGGTTCCACATGCATGATTTAGCTGAAGGAAGAATCCCTTAAACCTGGAGAGTTGAGACCCGTGGAAGGGGAACCATGCAATATGACTTCAAGGGGTCTCATTTGCTCACTGAACCTCTCCAATCCTATCACTGCTGCGTTTATGCCCCTCTACTCATGCTTGATTCTCTTTCGGAGACATAGCAATCCATAGGTTTTAAGATACTTACTAGTCAGGTACATTCTTAGGCGTTTAATATGGGGTGTTGAGTCCATTTCGTTGAGCAAGGAGTAGCTCTTGTCTATTCCATATTTGGCTTAAGGAACTTTATCTGTGCTCATTTCAATCTCTGGTTTTATGCAGCACCCCAACTCACCTTTCCCCTTAAGCAAGCATAAGTTGGTTTTCTAAATTTGAGACCCTGTTCTGTTTTGTAATCCAGTTCCTGTGTAGCCAAGTTTACATTCCGTGTATTAGTGATATCTTATGATGTTTCTTTTTCTGTGTGACTTATTTCAGTTAGAATCATCATACCTGAATCCACTCATTATGCTGCTACGGGCCTGATGACATAGATTTCATTGCTGAGTTATATTGCATTGCACGTAAGTACCACAACTTCTTTATCCATTTTTCACTTTCTGCGATATTGAACTTGTCCCGTAAAAGAGTTTCTTGTAAACAGAGCCGTCCCAAACTTTGGGGTGGCTGTGTCTTTTTGATTTTAATTTCCCTAAGCTATAGGACCATAAGTGGAAGTGCCCTAGGCTCTGTTGCTTTGTTTTTTAGATGTTTCAGGAAACACCATACAATTCTCCCGAGTGGCTGTTGGCAATTTACATCCCGCCCATCAGCATAACAAGGCTCCCAGTTCTCCATGGCCTGTCCGGCCTTTCTGGATTTTACACTTTTTTCAGATGGCCCTTTTGACCGGGGGGAAGTGAGACTTCATTGTAGTGCAGATTTCCTTTGCAAGGTTGCTTGGTTGGCCAAAAAGTGCATATGCGTTTTTTCCTGAACATATTCAGGAAAAAACGCATACGCACTTTTTGGCCAAGTGCATCATTGTCGACGTTCTGCCTCTTTTCCTATGCTTTAAATGCAATTCCAGTCTACCTCCTGAAATCGGTTTCCTGCAATTCTGCCCCGCTTTCAAGTCCTCTTGGCAGCCTTACTTCAGTATATTTTTGGACGATAGCTGTCATTTATAACTCTGCAGGTTTGTGAATTACAGTGCCCCTGAGCTCCTTTCTTCAACTCGCTTTCTTGTGAGCTGGCCGCAACACCGCAGGATTGCTTCAGGCCCTAATCTTGTTCTGGCACGGCAGGCTGAGCCTTTGGTTAATTCCTCTTCCTGGTGGGAAATGAGAGTTAAATTTGCCCGTCCAGACACCTCCATCTAGTCTCTCATTGGTTCTCCCTATTCCTGTTCATCTTCCGCAGAAATTGCAAACTGGGCCAAACAGGAGGTTAAAGGCACTGACTCTCCAAGTCGGGAGAGTGTTAGTAAAGCGTCTGGAATGTTGCACCCGAGTACCAGGGGACGAATACTGAGACGTATTGGAACACATCTCCCGATCACACGGTTGATCATAATCTGGGTTCCACATGCATGTTTCAGCTGAAGGAAGAATCCCTTAAACCTGGAGAGTTGAGACCCGTGGAATGGGTACCATGCAATATGACTTCAAAGGGTCTTCATTTGCTCACCGAAGCTCTCCAATCCTATCACTGCTGCGTTTATGCCCCTGTACTCACGCTTGATTCTCTTTCAGAGACATAGCAATCCATAGGTTTTAAGATAGTTACTAGTCAGGTACATTCTTAGGCGTTTAATATGGGGTGTTGAGTCCATTTCGTTGAGCAAGGAATAGCTCTTGTCTGTTACATATTTGGCTTAAGGAACATTATCTGTGCTCATTTCAATCTCTGGTTTTATGCAGCACCCCAACTCACCTTTCCCCTTAAGCAAGCATAAGTTGGTTTTCTAAATTTGAGACCCTGTTCTGTTTTGTAATTCAGTTCCTGTGTAGCCAAGTTTACATTCCGTGTATTAGTGATATCTTACGATGTTTCTTTTTCTGTGTGACTTATTTCAGTTAGAATCATCATACCTGAATCCACTCATTATGCTGCTACGGCCCTGATGACATAGATTTCATTGCTGAGTGATATTGCATTGTACGTAAGTACCACAACTTCTTTATCCATTTTTCACTTTCTGCGATATTGAACTTGTCCCGTAAAAGAGTTTCTTGTAAACAGAGCCGTCCCAAACATTGGGGTGGCTGTGTCTTTTTGATTTTAATTTCCCTAAGCTATAGGACCATAAGTGGAAGTGCCCTAGGCTCTGTTGCTTTGTTTTTTAGATGTTTCAGGAAACACCATACACTTCTCCCGAGTGGCTGTTGGCAATTTACATCCCGCCCATCAGCATAACAAGGCTCCCAGTTCTCCATGGCCTGTCCGGCCTTTCTGGATTTTACACTTTTTTCAGATGGCCCTTTTGACCGGGGGGAAGTGAGACTTCATTGTAGTGCAGATTTCCTTTGCAAGGTTGCTTGGTTGGCCAAAAAGTGCATATGCGTTTTTTCCTGAACATATTCAGGAAAAAACGCATACGCCCTTTTTGGCCAAGTGCATCATTGTCGACGTTCTGCCTCTTTTCCTATGCTTTAAATGCAATTCCAGTCTACCTCCTGAAATCGGTTTCCTGCAATTCTGCCCCGCTTTCAAGTCCTCTTGGCAGCCTTACTTCAGTATATTTTTGGACGATAGCTGTCATTTATAACTCTGCAGGTTTGTGAATTACAGTGCCCCTGAGCTCC
Organism: Orcinus orca; assembly: GCF_937001465.1. Lineage (NCBI taxonomy): Eukaryota > Metazoa > Chordata > Mammalia > Artiodactyla > Delphinidae > Orcinus > Orcinus orca. Next base: position 1,176,182 of record NW_026044106.1, read on the forward strand.
TTTCTTCAACTCGCTTTCTTGTGAGCTGGCCGCAACACCGCAGGATTGCTTCAGGCCCTAATCTTGTTCTGGCACGGCAGACTGAGCCTTTGGTTAATTCCTCTTCCTGGTGGGAAATGAGAGTTAAATTTGCCCGTCCAGACACCTCCAGCTAGTCTCTCATTGGTTCTCCCTATTCCTGTTCATCTTCCGCAGAAATTGCAAACTGGGCCAAACAGGAGGTTAAAGGCACTGACTCTCCAACTCGGGAGAGTGTTAGTAAAGTGTCTGGAATGTTGCACCCGAGTACCAGGGGACAAGAACTGTGACATATTTGAACCCGTCTCTCGATCACATGGTTGATCACAATCTGGTTTCCACATGCATGTTTTAGCTGAAGGAAGAATCCCTTAAACCTGGAGAGTTGAGACCCGTGGAATGGGTACCATGCAATATGAATTCAAAGGGTCTTCATTTGCTCACCGAAGCTCTCCAATCCTATCATAGCTGCGTTTATGCCCCTGTACTCACGCTTGATTCTCTTTCAGAGACATAGCAATCCATAGGTTTTAAGATACTTACTAGTCAGGTACATTCTTAGGCGTTTAATATGGGGTGTTGAGTCCATTTCGTTGAGCAAGGAGTAGCTCTTGTCTGTTCCATATTTGGCTTAAGGAACTTTACCTGTGCTCATTTCAATCTCTGGCTTTATGCAGCACCCCAACTCACCTTTCCCCTTAAGCAAGCATAAGTTGGTTTTCTAAATTTGAGACCCTGTTCTGTTTTGTAATTCAGTTCCTGTGTAGCCAAGTTTACATTCCGTGTATTAGTGATATCTTATGATGTTTCTTTTTCTGTGTGACTTATTTCAGTTAGAATCATCATACCTGAATCCACTCTATGCTGCTACGGGCGTGATGACATAGATTTCATTGCTGAGTGTTATTGCATTGTAGGTAAGTACCACAACTTCTTTATCCATTTTTCACTTTCTGCGATATTGAACTTGTACCGTAAACGAGGTTCTTGTAAACAGAGCCGTCCCAAACTTTGGGGTGGCTGTGTCTTTTTGATTTTAATTTCCCTAAGCTATAGGACCATAAGTGGAAGTGCCCTAGGCTCTGTTGCTTAGTTTTTTAGATGTTTCAGGAAACACCATACACTTCTCCTGAGTGGCTGTTGGCAATTTACATCCCACCCATCAGCATAAAAAGGCTCCCAGTTCTCCATTGCCTGTCCTGCCTTTCTGGATTTTACACTTTTTTCAGATGGCCCTTTTGACCGGGGGGAAGTGAGACTTCATTGTAGTGCAGATTTCCTTTGCAAGCTTGCTTGGTTGGCCAAAAAGCGCGTTTGCGTTTTTTTCCTGAATATATTCAGGAAAAAACGCATACGCCCTTTTTGGCCAAGTGCATCTTTGTGGACGTTCTGCCTCTTTTCCTATGCTTTAAATGCAATTCCTGTCTACCTCCTGAAATAGGTTTCCTGCAATTCTGCCTTGCTTTCAATGCCTCTTCATAGCCTTACCTCAATATAGTTTTTTAAAATAGTTGGCCTTTATAACTCTGCCTTTTTTGAATTGCAGTGGCCCTTAGCTCCATTTTTCAGCTCTTATTTTTGTGATCTTGCCTCATAACCACAGGATTCCTTCAGGCCCTATTCTTCTTCTGGGGTACCTTGCTGTGCCTTTGGTTTATTCTTCTTACTGATGTGAAATTAGAGTGACATGTGCCCATTGAAACCGCTACAGCTTGTTTCTCACTGGTTCCCCCTATTCCCATTCATCCTCCGCACTAACTGCAGAATGTGCGATACCAGAACTTAAAGGCATTGACTCTCCATGGGGGGATGTTGTTAGTAAAGTGGCTGGAATGTCGATCCGGAGCCCCAGGAGAGGAAAAATGAGGTGCGTTTTAGAAACCTTTCCCGATCATATGGTATACCAGTCGCTGGGTTTCCCAAGCATGGTTTAGCTGTAGGAAGATTCCCTTCAACCTGGATTGTTGGGACCCTTGGAATGAGTAGCATGAAGTATTGCATTAAACTTTTGGCAGTTGCTCACCAAAACTCACCAATCCTCTCAGCCCCAAGTGTCCAGCCTTATGTGTTATCCAGCTGTGGGTTTATATGTGGTCAATCCAGGTTGCATCACAGCCCCTGAGCAAATTTTGTAAGAATTTTTCTCTCTTTCATTGTTTCTGCATTTTGTTTTTAAAATTTATTTCTATAATGGGGTTTAGCTCATTTTCACTGCTGTGTTTGTGCCACTCTGCACACACTTGATTCCCTTATGGAGATATATCAATACATGGATTTTAAGATTCTTATTACTCAGATATATTTCTCTGCGGTTTATAAGGTGTGTTGAGGCCAGTTCATTGAGCAAGGTGTAGATCTTGTCTAATATCTATTTGGTTTATTGAACGGTATCTGTGCTAATTTCAAACTCTGGTTTTATGCATCACCCCACCTCTCCTTTCCCCTTAAGCTGACATAAGTGTGTTTTCTAAATGTGAGACACTGTTCTGTTCTGTAATTCATTTCTTGTGCAGCCATATTTACCCTCCCTCTATAAGTGATATCTTATGATATGTTTCTTTTTCTGTTTGACTTATTTCAAGTAGTATTACCGGACCTAAATCCACTCTTTATCCTTCTACTAGCCTTATTACATTGATTTCATGGTGAAGAGATATTCCATTGTACATAAGTACCACATCTTCTTTATCCATTGTTCTCTTTCCTGGGATATTTAAGGTGTACTGAAGTTGAGGTTCTTGTAAACAGAGTAGCCCTAAACTGTGGTGTGCTTGTGTCTTGTTGATTTTTAGACTTCCCTAGATATATTCCCATGATTGGAAGTGTCCTATGCTCTGTAGCTCTGTTTTTTAGATGATTTAGGAACCACCATACACTTTTCCAGAGTGGCTCTCGGCAGTTCACACACTGCCCATCAGTGTATAAAGGCTCCCTGTTCTCCATGGCCTGTCCTGCATTTCTGGATTTTACAATTTTTTAGGATGGCCCTTTTGACCGGTGGGAAATGAGACTTCTTTGTTGTGCACATTTGCATTGCTTGCTTGCTTCGTTGCCCATAAAGTGCGTATGCGTTTTTTCCTGGATATAATCAGGAAAAACGCATACGCCCTTTTGGGCCAACTGCATCATTGTCGAAATTCTGCCGCTTTTCATGTGCTTTAAAGGCGAGTCCAATCTATCTCTTGAAATCTGTTTCTTGCAATTCTGTCTTGCATTCAGATCCTCTTCTTTGCCTTACCTCAACATAGTTTTGGACGTTAGTTTTCGTTTATAACTCTGCAGGTTTGTGAATTGCAGTGACCCTGAGCTCCATTTTTTAAGTTGCTCTTTTGTGAGCTGGCCTCAAACCCACAGGATTGCTTCAGGCCCTATTTTGGCTCCGGCGAGGTGGGCTGAGCCTTTTTTCAATTCTTATTCTTAATGGGAAATTAGAGTGATATGTGCCCGTCCAAACCCCTACAACTATTCTCTCATTGGTTCCCCCTCTTCCCGTTCATCCTCCTCACAATTTGCAAAATGTGTGAAACAGAAGTTGAAATGTGCTGATTCTCCAAGTGGGGAGATTCTAAGTAACGTGGCTGGAATGGTGAACAGGAGCACCAGGAGAGGATAAATGAGCTGCATTTTAGACACATCTCCCGATCACATGGTGTACAGTCCTCTGGGTTTTCCATGCATGTTTTAGCTGTAGGAAGATCCCTTGAACCTGCAGATTTGGGACCCATTGAATGGGTACCAGGTAGTATTACTTTAAAGGGTGTGCATTTCCTCACCCAACCTCACATTTCTCTTAGTGCAAACAGTTTCCAGCCTTATGTCTCATCCTGCTGTGGGTCTAGATATGTTCAATCCATGTTGCATCACCGTCCCTGAGGAAAAGTTGTAAGAGGTTTTCTCTGTCTCTCTGTCGTTTATTTTTTTCAATTTATTACTATATTGGTTACAGCTGATTTTCAAAGCTCTGTTTCTTGCTGTTGTACATCCACTTGATTCACGTACAGAGAGACATCAGTAAATTCTTTTTCAGATTCTTACCAGTCGTATATATTCTTTTCCGGTGACTTGAGTGTGCTGAGTGCAGTTCTTTTAGCTACCGTGTGGGCTTTGTTGATTATCAGTTTGGTATTTGGAATGGTATCTTTGCTAATTTCAACCTCCTGGATGATGCCTCACCCCTCCCCACCTTTCCCGTTTAGCAGCCTTATGCGTGTTTCCTACATATTTGACTATGTTTTTGTTTTGTAATTTATTTCATGTGTAGCCATTTTGGATTCCACCTTTAAGTGATATCTTATGATATGTGTCTTTTTCTTTTTGAATTATGTCACTTAGAATGATCATACGTAACTCCTCCGGAGTTGTTACAACTGGCCATAGTTCATTGATTTCCAGGCTGAATAATATTCCACTCTACCTAAGTACCATATCTCTATCCATTTTTTCTCTCCAGAGACATTTAAGTTATATCCTAGTCGAGGATCTTTTAAACAGAGAGGGGGTAAACATTGGGGTGCCTGTGTCCTCTCGATTTTTGTTTTTCCCAAGATATACGCCCATGAGTGCAAGTGCCCTATGCTCTGTAGCTCATTTTTTAGATGCTTTAGTAAACACAATACACTTCTCCAGAATGGCCGTTGGCAATATATATTTCCACTATAAGTCTCACAGGGCTCCCTCTTCTCCTTGCCCTGTCCTGCATTTCTGTTGTTTACGCTTTATGAGGATGGCTCTTCTGACTGATGCGAAGTGATATCTTTTGTAGTATTGACTTCCAGTGCCCACCTGTTTGCTTGGCTAAAAAAGTGTATGCCCTTTTCTTGAATATATACAGAAAAAAACGCATACACCCTTTTTGGCCAACTGCAATGTTGGCAATGTTCAGCTCCTTTTCTCGTGCTTAATGGCGAGTCCTTTCTACCTCCTCAGATCCCTTTCCTGCCATTCTCCCTTGCTTACAAGTCCTTTTCTCTGACTTTCCTCAAGACATTTTTCAGTGATGGATATTTTCAACTCTGCAGTTTCGTGAATTTTACTGCCCCTGAGTTCCATTGTGCAACTTGCGTTTATGGGAACTGACCACAAAGCAGCGGGATTTCCTCAAGCCCTATACTGTTTCCATGGGCAACCCTAGCCTTTGGTCAATTCGTCTTCCTGATTGGAAATTAGAGTGACATGTGCCTGTCTGAACACCTAGGACTTGTCTCTCATTGTTCCTCATCCTTCCGCTTCATCCTCTGGACAAATTCCAAACTGTACGCAACAGGATGTTGACAGTGCTGACATCTCCAAGTGGGGAGACTGTTAGTAAAGACGCTGGAGGGGTGAACCCGAGCACCAGGAGATGAGGAGATGAGATGCCTTTTCCAAACTCTTCCCGATCAGACGGTATACCATCCTCTGGGTGTGACAGACATGTTTTAGCAGTAGGAAGAGTCCCATTCATGTAAGGAGAACACCAGGGCTTTTTCAAAATCAGTGTCTGCCCGAAACCCAAACTGGGGAATTTTTTAAGCTACGGCTACACATATGTTCATTAAGGGCCTTGGGAAGTAGGCAGAGTCCAAACTTTAGATGATTGAAGTCTTCAGGGTCAGAAGAACTCACCACCAGCTTCCCTTAGGTTACACTTTAACTGTCATTGATAGATGACAATGACAATAAAAATATCTATTCTTTTCCAGATTATTTCCCCTTATAGGTTATTGCAAAATGTTGAGTGTAGTTCCCTGTGCTATACAGTAGTTCCTTGTTGATGATCTATTTTATACATAGCAGTGTGTATGTGTTAATCCCAAACTGTTAATTTATCCCTCCTCCCACCTTTCCCCTTTGGTAATAATAAATTATAAGATTTTATACTTCTCAGAAATGGGGGAGCTGAAAGAGAGGTATCATTTTCAATGGAAAAGCATTTAAAACAAGATTGAAGCTTTAACCAAGATTATTAGATGTACCTCCTTGGAAAGAAATCACTTCGTTTCTCTAATATTGACCTGACAAATAAGACAAACCTTTTCACTGAACTTGCTTATAATAAAGTGATGGAAATATCAAATGGAAGTGTTAGAAACATCTTATTTTACCCGAGCCTTATACACTGTTCTATGTTAACTACAGTTTGGCTCACACGTCTGTTCATTGAGGTTACAATAGTCTCAATTTCTGTTACTGATCCTCCAGAGTGGACCCCAACAAGTGTCCCCCTGCCCAGTGTCATTGGGGCCAACAGATCGAGACTGAGTTTGGTTCACAAGCAAAGGAAACTTTATATTTTGATCAGAGAATGGAGAGGTGAGAGCATGCACTACCCCGTGGGCTGTGGGCTGGGCTGTTGTGTAGAGATCCTGTCAGAGTCAGTGGGAGGGAGGGGGCGGAGCTCTCGAGGGCCGGGTTGGCTGCAGCTCAGGCTCTATATCGCGGAGTCTGCACTGGGCCCCAGGAGCTGAGGTGTCGTCCCAGCCATTCTGCACTAGGAAATCTGGTCTGAAGTGCCGGGTGTGGAACCTCTGCATGCGGGACCCTAGGAGCACATGAAATTAGACAAAGCACAAAGGATAAAAAAGGTGAGACTTGACTTTATTGCCCAGATTCTATTTTTATCTCCCAGGGATTTTTAATGGGCTTTGCTGGGGACAAACCCCTCCTCTGCCTTTTGTCCCGTTCCTCATTCTTGGAGTGCTGAGGGTGCAGACCCTTCTTCTGTAACTGCTGAGTGCTGAGTTGGGAGCCCTCATACCTGGAGGCGAGGGTCAGAGCTTCTCCCCAGCAGCCTCCAGGTGACGTTGATTGTCCCCAGGCCCCCTGCCTCCCTGCTCGTCCACCTGAGCACCAGCATTGGAAGTGTTATAGATTCTAATGACCTTTAAGGGTCCAGGAAAGAGATGTGCAGAGACGCTGTGGGGGCCGGTTTCACCCCGCCCCACATTTGTTCGGCCACCTTAGGCTGACCGTTTCTGCCAGCCTAGATGCTCTGACCAGTAGTCTGCGCTTTCTTCAATTAGGCCCCTGAATTAACGTACAAACAGCACCAGGTGTCAGAGCCCTGCCTGCTCAACTCCCAGACAGTCCAGGGTCAGTGGTGATCAAGGACCATGATGGCCACTGAGTCAACAGCCTTTTGAAGTAAACAGGAGTCCAGCTGGTCTTATTGGCCACCATCATCACGGTGTCTGTAGGCTTTTCTATGGTGACAGTGTGATATACGGTTCCCCCGCCAAGACTATTAGCTCCCCTCTGGGTGCAGTAAGTCCTGCAAGCAGTAGTCTACTCTTTTGGGACACACTCTTGTTGTTTTATGAGAGAAACTCCAGGTCAAGTGATGTTCACACGAGTCTTCATGGTGCCCTGTTGCCCCCGGTTATCTCTCTGGATGTTGGAGTTGGAGGGCCTCCTCACTCGAGGTTGGTGTGCCCACGGAGCGAACCCTGCAACTTCAGGGCATGGTTGGTGGTTAGGATCACCACGTGGGGTCCTTTTCCCTTAGGAGGGAGGTGGCCTTTTGGGCTGCTGATTTCCAGGTTTTTAGATACCGCCAGTATCTTGGCCAGATGTGGCAGTGGGCCAAGCCCCTTGGTGCCCGTAGTTTATCCTACCTGGATGGCATTCTTGCATTGTTCCATTTCAAGTGGTCCCAGTTTTTGCACTAATTCTCCGATGGCGATTCACCTTTCACCGGGAATGTAAAGGTCAAAGGGTTTAGCTAAATTAGGGAGTTCCAGGGCAAGGGTCTGAATTGACTGCTCTTTCCATTCTTGAAAGGCCACTTCTGGATTCTATTCAAAAGGATCATCATCTTTTCCTTTCAGTGTTTCATATAGAGGCCCAGCTAGTAGACTGTAGTTAGGGATCCAGAAGCAGCAAACCCTGGCCTCCCCAGGAACCCCTAAGCTGTCTTCTAGTTTTAGAAAGGGGTAAGGCTGAAAATGGTTTCTTCCCTTTCCTGGGATGGGCTTCTCCGACCTTCTGTGAGAACGAAGCCCAGGCAGGTCACCTCAGTCTGTGATATTTGAGCTTTTTCTTGGACAACTTCTATCCTTTATTGGCTTGGTAGTTCAGAGGCCTCCTTAGTAGGGCTGGCGATCAGAATGTCGTCTGCGTACTGAAGGAGGGTTTCCTTTTCCAGAGGTAGAACTTTTAGGTCTTTAGCTAAGCTTTCCCCAAAGATGGTGTGGGAATTTTTGCACCCTTGGGGCAAGACGGCCCGGAAGTATTGTTTTAGTTGTATGTTGAGTCCTGCCACTCACAAGCCAAAATTTCTTGTGACTCTGGGACTAATGGAATACAAAAGAAGGCATCATTGAAGACTAATACAGAATACCATGTCCTGGTGGTTGGTAGAATGACCAGCAGGGTGTAGGAATTAGGAGCAGCTGGAGGTATATCCTCGGTGGCTTCACTGACTGTCCTGACATCCTTTACCAGGTGCCCAGCAGCCCATGGGGCTCTCGTGGTCAGACCAATCCCAGAATATGGAGCTCACCTGGGCACGTACCCCACCCCCACCCCAGCCCACGGGGCTCTCGTGGTCAGGCCCCTCCCAGGATACAGAGCTACCCTTGCAGGTACCGTGGCAGGGCTGGGCACACAGGAACCGTGCACATAGCCCTCATTGCAGAGCACCCCCAGCTCACCTGTCACTCAGAGCTGACACAGAGCACCTCAGAGCAGGACTTGAACTAACAAACAGCAGCTGCGACAGGTCTGTGACCCTGGGCATCACTCTGTGCGGCCTCCCTCCACCTGGTCTTCCAGAGACTTCCACTGCACCCGGGGCACCAGGCCTCTGTCTCCAACCACCACCCACCCCTCCTCTCCCTGACTCCTGGGTTCCTCTCATTAGGAGAGGGTTTTCTTGAAGTTGTCTCCCACTCATGGGCCAGATAAAATGATTAGAAAACAAGCCAAAGCTGCAGCCCCTTGTCTATCCTGACTCTCAGGAGCCCACACCTGTTCCTTGGACCTGGCCGGTTCAGCAAGTTCCATTTTCTGCAACTGTGAGCCCCTGAGGGGTGATGATTGGCTGACCTGGGCAGCCTTACCGTGCCGGCCAGCCCTCCCCAGGTGTGCCTGGGTTGAGATCAATATAAATACCACTCCAGGCAGCAAGAGGCCCTGCAGCCGTGCCTGACGCCATTTTCTCTGCCCTGTCAGCAGTCTCGGGGCTGGGCTGGTGGGAGGGAGTGAGAGGCCACGGCTTTGTGGGTGGCCCAGTGTGAGTGGGGCTCTGCTGGACTTTCTGCAGCAGTTGCCAGGCTGCCACCTGCTAAAGAAGAGGATGTGTCACCCATACCTGCTGCTGGAATTTCTCCCTGGGCAGAGGTGAGGAAGGAAAAAAGCAGTGGGGGCAGGGACAGGACGGGTATCTCAGGCAGGGAAATGGAAATCTTCCAGAAGAGCACCCAGGGCCAGGACCATCCTGGCTGGCCTGCAGGCACCAAGTCGGCCAATATGCTGTCACTCGTGTGGCTCTATGGCCCTTCCTCTAGGCTTTCAAGTCCTTGTATATATTCAGGTGTTTTACCTGGGACGGGTGGGAATAGTTCAGCAGCAACTGGCCTGGGGCTCAGCTCACGTTTACTCACAGATGCCTCGGCACGGTGCCCCAGCTTTGCAATGAGGACGCTTGTTACGTGGGGGCTGCTGGCTGAATGGGAGACGATTCCCCACCACTGACCAACTTCAGAATTGTTTACAACTGGAGCAAGTGCCCTGATACGGTTTTCCTCTGTGGAACTGGTGGGTTCTGTGTTTTTTTTCTCTTTTTCGTTTTTGGTTCAAGGTAGATTTTATTCCTCTTTTTTGTATTTACAGATATAAGCATGGAAATAATTTATTCATATAAATACATGTATGTGAAGGGAATAATTGTTTTTTCTGTTTTATTTTTTAAATTTTATTTCTTTTTAATTTTGAATTTTATTTTATATTTTTATACAGCAGGTTCTTATTGGTTATCTATTTTATACATATAAATGTATACATGCCAATCCCAGTCTCTCAACTCCTCCCACCACCACCCCCCCAACAGCTTTCCCCCCTTGTTGTCCATACGTTTGTTGTCTACATCTGTTGCTCTATTTATGCCTTGCAAAGTGGTTAATCTGTACAGTTTTTCTAGGTTCCACATATATGCATGAATATACAAGATTTGTTTTTCTCTTTCTGACTTACTTCACTCTGTATGACAGTCTCTAGATCCATCGACGTCTCTACAAATGACCTAATTTCATTCCTTTTCATGGCTTAGTAATATTCCATTTTATATATGTACCACAGCTTTATGCATTCGTCTGTCTGTGGGCATTTAGGTTGCTTCCATTACCTCGATATTGTAAAGAGTGATACAATGAACATTGCGGTGAATGTCTCTTTTTGATTTATGGTTTTGTCTGGGTATATGTCCAGAACTGGGATTGCTGTATCATATGGTAATTCTACTGTTAGTTTCTTAAGAAACTCCATATTGTTCTCCATAGTGACTGTATCAATTTATATTCCCAACAATAGTGGAAGAGGGTTCCTTTTATCCACACATTTCCAGCATTTTTTGTTTGTAGATTTTCTGATGATGCCCATTCTACCAGGTGTGAGGTGATACCTCATTGTTGAGTCCATTTTGTTGAGCAAGGGGTAGGTCTTGTCTATTACATATTTAGCTTATGGAACGGTATCTGTGCTAATTTCAAACTCTGCTTTTATGCAGCACCACAACTCACCTTCCCCCTTAAGCAAGCATAAGTTGGTTTTCTAAACATGAGACCCTGTTCTGTTTTGTAATTCAGTTCATGTGTAACCAAGTTCACATTCCATGTATTAGTGATACCTTATGATGTTCCTCTTTCTGTGTGACTTTTTTCACTTAGAATCACCGTGCCTCAATCCACTCATTATGCTGGTACGGGCCTGGTGACATAGTTTTCATTGCTGAGAGGTATTCTGTTGTACATAAGTACCGCAACTTCTTTATCCATTATTTGCTCTCTGGCATATTTAACTGGTGCTGAAGAAGAGGTTCCTGTAAAAGAGCCATCCGAAATTTCGGGGTGGCTGTGTCTTTTTGATTTTAATTTCCCTAAGCTATAGGACCATAAGTGGAAGTGCCCTAGGCTCGGTTGCTTTGTTTTTTAGATGTTTCAGGAAACACCATACACTTCTCCCCAGTGGCTGTTGGCAATTTACATCCCGCCCATCAGCATAAAAAGGCTCCCAGTTCTCCATGGCCTGTCCTGCCTTTCTGGATTTTACACTTTTTTCAGATGGCCCTTTTGACTGGGGGAAGTGAGACATCATTGTAGTGCAGATTTCCTTTGCAAGCTTGCTTGGTTGGCCAAAAAGGGCGTATGCGTTTTTTCCTGAATATATTCAGGAAAAAACGCATACGCCCTTTGTGGTCAAGTGCATCATTGTGGACGTTCTGCCTCTTTTCCTATGCTTTAAATGCAATTCAAGTCTACCTCCTGAAATTGGTTTCCTGCAATTCTGCCCCGCTTTCAAGTCCTCTTGGCAGCCTTACTTCAGTATATTTTTGGATGATAGCTGTCATTTATAACTCTGCAGTTTGTGAATTACAGTGCCCCTGAGCTCCTTTCTTCAACTCGCTTTCTTGTGAGCTGGCCGCAATACCGCAGGATTGCTTCAGGCCCTAATCTGGTTCCGGCACGGCATGCTGAGCCTTTGGTTAATTCCTCTTCCTTGTGGGAAATGACAGTTAAATTTGCCAGTCCAGACACCTCCATCTAGTCTCTCATTGGTTCTCCCTATTCCTGTTCATCTTCCACAGAAATTGCAAACTGGGCCAAACAGGAGGTTAAAGGCACTGACTCTCCAAGTCGGGAGAGTGTTAGTAAAGAGTCTGGAATGTTGTTCCCGAGTACCAGGGGACGAGAACTGAGACATATTGGAACACGTCTCCCGATCACACGGTTGATCATATTCTGGGTTCCACATGCATGATTTAGCTGAAGGAAGAATCCCTTAAACCTGGAGAGTTGAGACCCGTGGAATGGGTACCATGCAATATGACTTCAAAGGGTCTTCATTTGCTCACCGAACCTCTCCAATCCTATCACTGCTGCGTTTATGCCCCTGTACACACGCTTGATTCTCTTTCGGAGACAGAGCGATCCATAGCTTTTAAGATACTTACTAGTCAGGTACATTCTTAGGCGTTTAATATGGGGTGTTGAGTCCATTTCGTTGAGCAAGGAGTAGCTCTTGTCTATTCCATATTTGGCTTAAGGAACTTTATCTGTGCTCATTTCAATCTCTGGTTTTATGCAGCACCCCAACTCACCTTTCCCCTTAAGCAAGCATAAGTTGGTTTTCTGAATTTGAGACCCTGTTCTGTTTTGTAATCCAGTTCCTGTGTAGCCAAGTTTACATTCCGTGTATTAGTGATATCTTACGATGTTTCTTTTTCTGTGTAACTTATTTCAGTTAGAATCATCATACCTGAATCCACTCATTATGCTGCTACGGGCCTGATGACATAGATTTCATTGCTCAGTGATATTGCATTGTACGTAAGTACCACAACTTCTTTATCCATTTTTCACTTTCTGCGATATTGAACTTGTCCCGTAAACGAGGTTCTTGTAAACAGAGCCGTCCCAAACTTTGGGGTGGCTGTGTCTTTTTGATTTTAATTTCCCTAAGCTATAGGACCATAAGTGGAAGTGCCCTAGGCTGTGTTGCTTTGTTTTTTAGATGTTTCAGGAAACACCATACACTTCTCCCCAGTGGCTGTTGGAAATTTACATCCCACCCATCACCATAACAAGGCTCCCAGTTCTCCATGGCCTGTCCTGCCTTTCTGGATTTTACACTTTTTTCAGATGGCCCTTTTTGACCGGGGGGAAGTGAGACTTCATTGTAGTGCAGATTTCCTTTGCAAGCTTGCTTGGTTGGCCAAAAAGGGCGTATGCGTTTTTTCCTGAATATATTCAGGAAAAAACGCATACGCCCTTTTTGGCCAAGTGCATCATTGAGGAGGTTCTGCCTCTTTTCCTATGATTTAAATGCAATTCCAGTCTATCTCCTGAAATCGGTTTCCTGCAATTCTGCCCCGCTTTCAAGTCCTCTTGGCAGCCTTACTTCAGTATATTTTTGGACGATAGCTGTCATTTATAACTCTGCAGGTTTGTGAATTACAGTGCCCCTGAGCTCCTTTCTTCAACTCGCTTTCTTGTGAGCTGGCCGCAACACCGCAGGATTGCTTCAGGCCCTAATCTGGTTCCGGCACGGGATGCTGAGCCTTTGGTTAATTCCTCTTCCTGGTGGGAAATGAGAGTTAAAATTGCCCGTCCAGACACCTCCAGCTAGTCTCTCATTGGTCCTCCCTATTCCTGTTCATCTTCCGCAGAAATTGCAAACGTGGCCAAACAGGAGGTTAAAGGCACTGACTCTCCAAGTCGGGAGAGTGTTAGTAAAGCATTTGGAATGTTGCACCCGAGTACAAGGGGACGGGAACTGAGACATATTTGAACATATCTCCCGATCACACGGTTGATCATACTCTGGGTTCCACATGCGTGTTTTAGCTGAAGGAAGAATCCCTTAAACCTGGAGAGTTGAGACCCGTCGAATAGGTACCATGCAATATGACTTCAAAGGGTCTTCATTTGCTCACCGAACCTCTCCAATCCTATCACTGCTGCGTTTATGCCCCTGTACACACGCTTGATTCTCTTTCGGAGACATAGCAATCCATAGGTTTCAAGATACTTACTAGTCAGGTACATACTTATGCGTTTAATATGGGGTGTTGAGTCCATCTCGTTGAGCAATTAGTAGCTCTTGTCTATTACATATTTGGCTTAAGGAACTTTATCTGTGCTCATTTCAATCTCTGGTTTTATGCAGCACCCCAACTCACCTTTCCCCTTAAGCAAGCATAATTTGGTTTTCTAAATTTGAGACCCTGTTCTGTTTTGTAATCCAGTTCCTGTGTAGCCAAGTTTACATTCCGTGTATTAGTGATATCTTACGATGTTTCTTTTTCTGTGTAACTTATTTCAGTTAGAATCATCATACCTGAATCCACTCATTATGCTGCTACGGGCCTGATGACATAGATTTCATTGCTGAGTGATATTGCATTGTACGTAAGTACCACAACTGCTTTATCCATTTTTCACTTTCTGCGATATTGAACTTGTACCGTAAACGAGGTTCCTGTAAACAGAGCCGTCCCAAACTTTGGGGTGGCTGTGTCTTTTTGATTTTAATTTCCCTAATCTATAGGACCATAAGAGGAAGGGCCCTAGGCTCTGTTGCTTTGTTTTTTAGATGTTGCAGTAAACACCATACACTTCTCCCAAGCAGCTGTTGGCAATTTACATCCCGCCCATCAGCATAACAGGGCTCACAGTTCTCCATGGCCTGTCCTGCCTTTCTGGATTTTACACTTTTTTCAGATGGCCCTTTTTACAGGGGGGAAGTGAGACTTCATTGTAGTGCAGATTTCATTTGCAAGCATGCTTGGTTGGCCAAAAAGGGCGTATGCGTTTTTTCCTGAATATATTCAGGAATAAATGCATACGCCCTTTTTGGCCAAGTGCATCATTGTCAACGTTCTGCCTCTTTTCCTATGCTTTAAATGCAATTCCAGTCTACCTCCTTAAATCGGTTTCCTGCAATTCTGCCCCGCTTTCAAGTCCTCTTGGCAGCCTTACTTCAGTATATTTTTGGACGATAGCTGTCATTTATAACTCTGCAGGTTTGTGAATTACAGTGCCCCTGAGCTCCTTTCTTCAACTCGCTTTCTTGTGAGCTGGCTGCAACACCACAGGATTGCTTCAGGCCCTAATCTGGTTCCGGCACGGCACGCTGAGCCTTTGGTTAATTCCTCTTCCTGGTGGTAAATGAGAGTTAAATTTGCCCGTCCAGACACCTCCAGCTAGTCTGTCATTGGTTCTCCCTATTCCTGTTCATCTTCCGCAGAAATTGCAAACTGGGCCAAACAGGAGGTTAAAGGCACTGACTCTCCAAGTCAGGAGAGTGTTAGTAAAGCATCTGGAATGTTGCACCCGAGTACCAGGGGACGAGAACTGAGACATATTGGAACACGTCTCCCGATCACACGGTTGATCATACTCTGGGTTCCACATGCATGATTTAGCTGAAGGAAGAATCCCTTAAACCTGGAGAGTTGAGACCCGTGGAATGGGTACCATGCAATATGACTTCAAAGGGTCTTCATTTGCTAACCGAACCTCTCCAATCCTATCATTGCTGCATTTACGCCCCTGTACACACGCTTGATTCTCTTTCGGAGACATAGCAATCTATAGGTTTAAAATACTTAAAAGGCAGGTACATTCTTAGGCGTTTAAGATGGGGTGTTGAGTCCATTTCGTTGAGCAAGGTGTAGCTCTTGTGTATTACATATTTGGCTTAAGGAACTTTTTCTGTGCTCATTTCAATCTCTGGTTTTATGCAGCACCCCAACTCACCTTTCCCCTTAAACAAGCATAAGTTGGTTTTCTAAATTTGAGACCCTGTTCTCTTTTGTAATCCAGTTCCTGTGTAGCCAAGTTTACATTCCGTGTATTAGTGATATCTTATGATGTTTCTTTTTCTGTGTGACTTACTTCAGATAGAATCATCATACCTGAATCCACTCATTATGCTGCTACGGGCCTGATGACATAGATTTCATTGCTGAGTGATATTGCATTGTACGTAAGTACCACAGCTTCTTTATCCATTTTTCACTTTCTGCAATATTGTACTTGTACCGTAAACAAGGTTCTTGTAAACAGAGCCATCCCAAACTTTGGGGTGGCTATGTCTTTTTGATTTTAATTTCCCTAAGCTATAGGACCATAAGTGGAAGTGCCCTAGGCTCTGTTGCTTTCTTTTTTAGATGTTTCAGGAAACACCATACACTTCTCCCGAGTGGCTGTTGGCAATTTACATCCCGCCCATCAGCATAACAAGGCTCCCAGTTCTCCATGGCCTGTCCTGCCTTTCTGGATTTTACACTTTTTTCAGATAGCTCTTTTGACCAGGGGGATGTGAGACTTCATTGTAGTGCACATATCCTTTGCAAGCTTGCTTGGTTGGCCAAAAAGGGCGTATGCGTTTTTTCCTGAATATATTCAGGAAAAAACGCATATGCCCTATTTAGCCAAAGCATCATTGTCGACGTTTTGCCTCTTTTCCTATGCTTTAAATGCAATTCCAGTGTACCTCCTGAAATTGGTTTCCTGCAATTCTGCCCCGCTTTCAAGTCCTCTTGGCAGCCTTACTTCAGTATATTTTTGGACGATAGCTGTCATTTATAACTCTGCATGTTTGTGAATTACAGTGCCCCTGATTTCCTTACTTCAACTCGCTTTCTTGTGAGCTGGCCGCAACACCGCAGGATTGCTTCAGGCCCTAATCTGGTTCTGGCACGGCATGCTGAGCCTTTGGTTAATTCCTCTTCCTGGTGGTAAATGAGAGTTAAATTTTCCCGTCCAGACACCTCCAGCTAGTCTCTCATTGGTTCTCCCTATTCCTGTTCATATTCCGCAGAAATTGCAAACTGGGCGAAACAGGAGGTTAAAGGCACTGACTCTCCAAGTCGGGAGAGTGTTAGTAAAGCGTCTGGAATGTTGCACCCGAGTACCAGGGGACGAGAACTGAGACATATTGGAACACGTCTCCCGATCACATGGTTGATCATACTCTGGGTTCCACATGCATGTTTCAGCTGAAGGAAGAATCCCTTAAACCTGGAGAGTTGAGACCCGTGGAATGGGTACCATGCAATATGACTTCAAAGGGTCTTCATTTGCTCACCGAACCTCTCCAATCCTATCACTGCTGCGTTTATGCCCCTGTACACACGCTTGATTCTCTTTCAAAGACATAGTGATCCATAGCTTTTAAGATACTTACTAGTCAGGTACATTCTTAGGCGTTTAATATGGGGTGTTGAGTCCATTTCGTTGAGCAAGGAGTAGCTCTTGTCTATTACATATTTGGCTTAAGGAAATTTATCTGTGCTCATTTCAATCTCTGGTTTTATGCAGCACCCCAACTCACCTTTCCCCTTAAGCAAGCATAAGTTGGTTTTCTGAATTTGAGACCCTGTTCTGTTTTGTAATTCAGTTCCTGTGTAGCCAAGTTTACATTCCGTGTATTAGTGATATCTTATGATATTTATTTTTCTGTGTGACTTATTTCAGTTAGAATCATCATACCTGAACCCACTCATTTTCTGCTACAGGCCTGATGACATAGATTTCATTGCAGAGTGATATTGCATTGTACGTAAGTACCACAACTGCTTTATCCATTTTTCACTATCTGCGATATTGAACTTGTCCCGTAAACGAGGTTCTTGTAAACAGAGCCGTCCCAAACTTTGGGTTGGCTGTGTCTTTTTGATTTTATTTTCCCTAAGCTATAGGACCATAAGTGGAAGTGCCCTAGGCTCTGTTGCTTTTTTTCTTAGATGTTTCCGGAAACACCATACACTTCTCCCAAGCGGCTGTTGGCAATTTACATCCCGCCCATCAGCATAACAGGGCTCACAGTTCTCCATGGCCTGTCCTGCCTTTCTGGATTTTACACATTTTTCAGATGGCCCTTTTTACAGGGGGGAAGTGAGACTTCATTGTAGTGCAGATTTCCTTTGCAAGCTTGCTTGGTTGGCCACAAAGGGCGTATGCGTTTTTTCCTGAATATATTCAGGAAAAAACGCATACGCCCTTTTTGGCCAAGTGCATCATTGTCGACCTTCTGCCTCTTTTCCTATGCTTTAAATGCAATTCCAGTCTACCTCCTGAAATCGGTTTCCTGCAATTCTGCCCCGCTTTCAAGTCCTCTTGGCAGCCTTACTTCAGTATATTTTTGGACGATAGCTGTCATTTATAACTCTGCAGGTTTGTGAATTACAGTGCCCCTGAGCTACTTTCTTCAACTCGTTTTCTTGTGAGCTGGCCGCAACACCGCAGTTTTGCCTCAGGCCCTAATCTTGTTATGGCACGGCCCGCTGAGCCTTTGGTTAATTCCTCTTCCTGGTGGGAAATGAGAGTTAAATTTGCCAGTCCAGACACCTCCAGCTAGTCTCTCATTGGTTCTCCCTATTCCTGTTCATCTTCCGCAGAAATTGCAAACTGGGCCAAACAGGAGGTTAAAGGCACTGACTCTCCAAGTCGGGAGAGTGTTAGTAAAGCGTCTGGAATGTTGCACCCGAGTATCAGGGGACGAGAACTGACACATATTGGAACACGTCTCCCGATCACACGGCTGATCATACTCTGGGTTCCACATGCATGTTTCAGCTGAAGGAACAATCCCTTAAACGTGGAGAGTTGAGACCCGTGGAATGGGTACCATGCAATATGACTTCAAAGGGTCTTCATTTGCTCACCGAACCTCTCCAATCCTATCACTGCTGCGTTTATGCCACTGTACACACGCTTGATTCTCTTTTGGAGACATAGCATTCCATAGGTTTTAAGATACTCTCTAGTCAGGTACATTCTTAGGCGTTTAATATGGGGTGTTGAGTCCATTTCGTTGAGCAAGGAGTAGCTCTTGTCTATTACATATTTGGCTTAAGGAACTTTATATGTGCTCATTTCAATCTCTGGTTTTATGCAGCACCCCAACTCACCTTTCCCCTTAAGCAAGCATAAGTTGGTTTTCTAAATTTGAGACCCTGTTCTCTTTTGTAATCCAGTTCCTGTGTACCCAAGTTTACATTCCGTGTATTGGTGATATCTTATGATGTTTCTTTTTCTGTGTGACTTATTTCAGTTAGAATCATCATACCTGAATCCACTCATTATGCTGCTACGGGCCTGATGACATAGATTTCATTGCTGAGTGATATTGCATTGTACATAAGTACCAAAACTTCTTTATCCATTTTTCACTTTCTGCGATATTGAACTTGTCCCGTAAATGAGGTTCTTGTAAACAGAGCCGTACCAAACTTTGGGGTGGCTGTGTCTTTTTGATTTTAATTTCCCTAAGCTATAGGACCATAATTGGAAGTGCCCTAGGTTCTGTTGCTTTGTTTCTCAGATGTTTCAGGAAACACCATACGGTTCTCCCAAGTGGCTGTTGTCAATTTACATCCCGCCCATCAGCATAACAAGGCTCCCAGGTCTCCATGGCCTGTCCTGCCTTTCTGGATTTTACACTTTTTTCAGTTGACCCTTTTGACCGGGGGGAAGTGAGACTTCATTGTAGTGCAGATTTCATTTGCAAGCATGCTTGGTTGGCCAAAAAGGGCGTATGCGTTTTTTCCTGAATATATTCAGGAATAAATGCATACGCCCTTTTTGGCCAAGTGCATCATTGTCAACGTTCTGCCTCTTTTCCTATGCTTTAAATGCAATTCCAGTCTACCTCCTTAAATCGGTTTCCTGCAATTCTGCCCCGCTTTCAAGTCCTCTTGGCAGCCTTACTTCAGTATATTTTTGGACGATAGCTGTCATTTATAACTCTGCAGGTTTGTGAATTACAGTGCCCCTGAGCTCCTTTCTTCAACTCGCTTTCTTGTGAGCTGGCTGCAACACCACAGGATTGCTTCAGGCCCTAATCTGGTTCCGGCACAGCACGCTGAGCCTTTGGTTAATTCCTCTTCCTGGTGGTAAATGAGAGTTAAATTTGCCCGTCCAGACACCTCCAGCTAGTCTGTCATTGGTTCTCCCTATTCCTGTTCATCTTCCGCAGAAATTGCAAACTGGGCCAAACAGGAGGTTAAAGGCACTGACTCTCCAAGTCAGGAGAGTGTTAGTAAAGCATCTGGAATGTTGCACCCGAGTACCAGGGGACGAGAACTGAGACATATTGGAACACGTCTCCCGATCACACGGTTGATCATACTCTGGGTTCCACATGCATGATTTAGCTGAAGGAAGAATCCCTTAAACCTGGAGAGTTGAGACCCGTGGAATGGGTACCATGCAATATGACTTCAAAGGGTCTTCATTTGCTAACCGAACCTCTCCAATCCTATCATTGCTGCATTTACGCCCCTGTACACACGCTTGATTCTCTTTCGGAGACATAGCAATCTATAGGTTTAAAATACTTAAAAGGCAGGTACATTCTTAGGCGTTTAAGATGGGGTGTTGAGTCCATTTCGCTGAGCAAGGTGTAGCTCTTGTGTATTACATATTTGGCTTAAGGAACTTTTTCTGTGCTCATTTCAATCTCTGGTTTTATGCAGCACCCCAACTCACCTTTCCCCTTAAACAAGCATAAGTTGGTTTTCTAAATTTGAGACCCTGTTCTCTTTTGTAATCCAGTTCCTGTGTAGCCAAGTTTACATTCCGTGTATTAGTGATATCTTATGATGTTTCTTTTTCTGTGTGACTTACTTCAGATAGAATCATCATACGTGAATCCACTCATTATGCTGCTACGGGCCTGATGACATAGATTTCATTGCTGAGTGATATTGCATTGTACGTAAGTACCACAGCTTCTTTATCCATTTTTCACTTTCTGCAATATTGTACTTGTACCGTAAACAAGGTTCTTGTAAACAGAGCCATCCCAAACTTTGGGGTGGCTATGTCTTTTTGATTTTAATTTCCCTAAGCTATAGGACCATAAGTGGAAGTGCCCTAGGCTCTGTTGCTTTCTTTTTTAGATGTTTCAGGAAACACCATACACTTCTCCCGAGTGGCTGTTGGCAATTTACATCCCGCCCATCAGCATAACAAGGCTCCCAGTTCTCCATGGCCTGTCCTGCCTTTCTGGATTTTACACTTTTTTCAGATAGCTCTTTTGACCAGGGGGATGTGAGACTTCATTGTAGTGCACATATCCTTTGCAAGCTTGCTTGGTTGGCCAAAAAGGGCGTATGCGTTTTTTCCTGAATATATTCAGGAAAAAACGCATATGCCCTATTTAGCCAAAGCATCATTGTCGACGTTTTGCCTCTTTTCCTATGCTTTAAATGCAATTCCAGTGTACCTCCTGAAATTGGTTTCCTGCAATTCTGCCCCGCTTTCAAGTCCTCTTGGCAGCCTTACTTCAGTATATTTTTGGACGATAGCTGTCATTTATAACTCTGCATGTTTGTGAATTACAGTGCCCCTGAGTTCCTTACTTCAACTCGCTTTCTTGTGAGCTGGCCGCAACACCGCAGGATTGCTTCAGGCCCTAATCTGGTTCCGGCACGGCATGCTGAGCCTTTGGTTAATTCCTCTTACTGGTGGTAAATGAGAGTTAAATTTTCCCGTCCAGACACCTCCAGCTAGTCTCTCATTGGTTCTCCCTATTCCTGTTCATATTCCGCAGAAATTGCAAACTGGGCGAAACAGGAGGTTAAAGGCACTGACTCTCCAAGTCGGGAGAGTGTTAGTAAAGCGTCTGGAATGTTGCACCCGAGTACCAGGGGACGAGAACTGAGACATATTGGAACACGTCTCCCGATCACATGGTTGATCATACTCTGGGTTCCACATGCATGTTTCAGCTGAAGGAAGAATCCCTTAAACCTGGAGAGTTGAGACCCGTGGAATGGGTACCATGCAATATGACTTCAAAGGGTCTTCATTTGCTCACCGAACCTCTCCAATCCTATCACTGCTGCGTTTATGCCCCTGTACACACGCTTGATTCTCTTTCAAAGACATAGTGATCCATAGCTTTTAAGATACTTACTAGTCAGGTACATTCTTAGGCGTTTAATATGGGGTGTTGAGTCCATTTCGTTGAGCAAGGAGTAGCTCTTGTCTATTACATATTTGGCTTAAGGAACTTTATCTGTGCTCATTTCAATCTCTGGTTTTATGCAGCACCCCAACTCACCTTTCCCCTTAAGCAAGCATAAGTTGGTTTTCTGAATTTGAGACCCTGTTCTGTTTTGTAATTCAGTTCCTGTGTAGCCAAGTTTACATTCCGTGTATTAGTGATATCTTATGATATTTATTTTTCTGTGTGACTTATTTCAGTTAGAATCATCATACCTGAACCCACTCATTTTCTGCTACAGGCCTGATGACATAGATTTCATTGCAGAGTGATATTGCATTGTACGTAAGTACCACAACTGCTTTATCCATTTTTCACTATCTGCGATATTGAACTTGTCCCGTAAACGAGGTTCTTGTAAACAGAGCCGTCCCAAACTTTGGGGTGGCTGTGTCTTTTTGATTTTATTTTCCCTAAGCTATAGGACCATAAGTGGAAGTGCCCTAGGCTCTGTTGCTTTTTTTCTTAGATGTTTCCGGAAACACCATACACTTCTCCCAAGCGGCTGTTGGCAATTTACATCCCGCCCATCAGCATAACAGGGCTCACAGTTCTCCATGGCCTGTCCTGCCTTTCTGGATTTTACACATTTTTCAGATGGCCCTTTTTACAGGGGGGAAGTGAGACTTCATTGTAGTGCAGATTTCCTTTGCAAGCTTGCTTGGTTGGCCACAAAGGGCGTATGCGTTTTTTCCTGAATATATTCAGGAAAAAACGCATACGCCCTTTTTGGCCAAGTGCATCATTGTCGACCTTCTGCCTCTTTTCCTATGCTTTAAATGCAATTCCAGTCTACCTCCTGAAATCGGTTTCCTGCAATTCTGCCCCGCTTTCAAGTCCTCTTGGCAGCCTTACTTCAGTATATTTTTGGACGATAGCTGTCATTTATAACTCTGCAGGTTTGTGAATTACAGTGCCCCTGAGCTACTTTCTTCAACTCGTTTTCTTGTGAGCTGGCCGCAACACCGCAGTTTTGCCTCAGGCCCTAATCTTGTTATGGCACGGCCCGCTGAGCCTTTGGTTAATTCCTCTTCCTGGTGGGAAATGAGAGTTAAATTTGCCAGTCCAGACACCTCCAGCTAGTCTCTCATTGGTTCTCCCTATTCCTGTTCATCTTCCGCAGAAATTGCAAACTGGGCCAAACAGGAGGTTAAAGGCACTGACTCTCCAAGTCGGGAGAGTGTTAGTAAAGCGTCTGGAATGTTGCACCCGAGTATCAGGGGACGAGAACTGACACATATTGGAACACGTCTCCCGATCACACGGCTGATCATACTCTGGGTTCCACATGCATGTTTCAGCTGAAGGAACAATCCCTTAAACGTGGAGAGTTGAGACCCGTGGAATGGGTACCATGCAATATGACTTCAAAGGGTCTTCATTTGCTCACCGAACCTCTCCAATCCTATCACTGCTGCGTTTATGCCACTGTACACACGCTTGATTCTCTTTTGGAGACATAGCATTCCATAGGTTTTAAGATACTTTCTAGTCAGGTACATTCTTAGGCGTTTAATATGGGGTGTTGAGTCCATTTCGTTGAGCAAGGAGTAGCTCTTGTCTATTACATATTTGGCTTAAGGAACTTTATATGTGCTCATTTCAATCTCTGGTTTTATGCAGCACCCCAACTCACCTTTCCCCTTAAGCAAGCATAAGTTGGTTTTCTAAATTTGAGACCCTGTTCTCTTTTGTAATCCAGTTCCTGTGTAGCCAAGTTTACATTCCGTGTATTGGTGATATCTTATGATGTTTCTTTTTCTGTGTGACTTATTTCAGTTAGAATCATCATACCTGAATCCACTCATTATGCTGCTACGGGCCTGATGACATAGATTTCATTGCTGAGTGATATTGCATTGTACATAAGTACCAAAACTTCTTTATCCATTTTTCACTTTCTGCGATATTGAACTTGTCCCGTAAATGAGGTTCTTGTAAACAGAGCCGTACCAAACTTTGGGGTGGCTGTGTCTTTTTGATTTTAATTTCCCTAAGCTATAGGACCATAATTGGAAGTGCCCTAGGTTCTGTTGCTTTGTTTCTCAGATGTTTCAGGAAACACCATACGGTTCTCCCAAGTGGCTGTTGTCAATTTACATCCCGCCCATCAGCATAACAAGGCTCCCAGGTCTCCATGGCCTGTCCTGCCTTTCTGGATTTTACACTTTTTTCAGTTGACCCTTTTGACCGGGGGGAAGTGAGACTTCATTGTAGTGCAGATTTCATTTGCAAGCATGCTTGGTTGGCCAAAAAGGGCGTATGCGTTTTTTCCTGAATATATTCAGGAATAAATGCATACGCCCTTTTTGGCCAAGTGCATCATTGTCAACGTTCTGCCTCTTTTCCTATGCTTTAAATGCAATTCCAGTCTACCTCCTTAAATCGGTTTCCTGCAATTCTGCCCCGCTTTCAAGTCCTCTTGGCAGCCTTACTTCAGTATATTTTTGGACGATAGCTGTCATTTATAACTCTGCAGGTTTGTGAATTACAGTGCCCCTGAGCTCCTTTCTTCAACTCGCTTTCTTGTGAGCTGGCTGCAACACCACAGGATTGCTTCAGGCCCTAATCTGGTTCCGGCACGGCACGCTGAGCCTTTGGTTAATTCCTCTTCCTGGTGGTAAATGAGAGTTAAATTTGCCCGTCCAGACACCTCCAGCTAGTCTGTCATTGGTTCTCCCTATTCCTGTTCATCTTCCGCAGAAATTGCAAACTGGGCCAAACAGGAGGTTAAAGGCACTGACTCTCCAAGTCAGGAGAGTGTTAGTAAAGCATCTGGAATGTTGCACCCGAGTACCAGGGGACGAGAACTGAGACATATTGGAACACGTCTCCCGATCACACGGTTGATCATACTCTGGGTTCCACATGCATGATTTAGCTGAAGGAAGAATCCCTTAAACCTGGAGAGTTGAGACCCGTGGAATGGGTACCATGCAATATGACTTCAAAGGGTCTTCATTTGCTAACCGAACCTCTCCAATCCTATCATTGCTGCATTTACGCCCCTGTACACACGCTTGATTCTCTTTCAGAGACATAGCAATCTATAGGTTTAAAATACTTAAAAGGCAGGTACATTCTTAGGCGTTTAAGATGGGGTGTTGAGTCCATTTCGTTGAGCAAGGTGTAGCTCTTGTGTATTACATATTTGGCTTAAGGAACTTTTTCTGTGCTCATTTCAATCTCTGGTTTTATGCAGCACCCCAACTCACCTTTCCCCTTAAACAAGCATAAGTTGGTTTTCTAAATTTGAGACCCTGTTCTCTTTTGTAATCCAGTTCCTGTGTAGCCAAGTTTACATTCCGTGTATTAGTGATATCTTATGATGTTTCTTTTTCTGTGTGACTTACTTCAGATAGAATCATCATACGTGAATCCACTCATTATGCTGCTACGGGCCTGATGACATAGATTTCATTGCTGAGTGATATTGCATTGTACGTAAGTACCACAGCTTCTTTATCCATTTTTCACTTTCTGCAATATTGTACTTGTACCGTAAACAAGGTTCTTGTAAACAGAGCCATCCCAAACTTTGGGGTGGCTATGTCTTTTTGATTTTAATTTCCCTAAGCTATAGGACCATAAGTGGAAGTGCCCTAGGCTCTGTTGCTTTCTTTTTTAGATGTTTCAGGAAACACCATACACTTCTCCCGAGTGGCTGTTGGCAATTTACATCCCGCCCATCAGCATAACAAGGCTCCCAGTTCTCCATGGCCTGTCCTGCCTTTCTGGATTTTACACTTTTTTCAGATAGCTCTTTTGACCAGGGGGATGTGAGACTTCATTGTAGTGCACATATCCTTTGCAAGCTTGCTTGGTTGGCCAAAAAGGGCGTATGCGTTTTTTCCTGAATATATTCAGGAAAAAACGCATATGCCCTATTTAGCCAAAGCATCATTGTCGACGTTTTGCCTCTTTTCCTATGCTTTAAATGCAATTCCAGTGTACCTCCTGAAATTGGTTTCCTGCAATTCTGCCCCGCTTTCAAGTCCTCTTGGCAGCCTTACTTCAGTATATTTTTGGACGATAGCTGTCATTTATAACTCTGCATGTTTGTGAATTACAGTGCCCCTGAGTTCCTTACTTCAACTCGCTTTCTTGTGAGCTGGCCGCAACACCGCAGGATTGCTTCAGGCCCTAATCTGGTTCCGGCATGGCACGCTGAGCCTTTGGTTAATTCCTCTTCCTGGTGGTAAATGAGAGTTAAATTTTCCCGTCCAGACACCTCCAGCTAGTCTCTCATTGGTTCTCCCTATTCCTGTTCATATTCCGCAGAAATTGCAAACTGGGCGAAACAGGAGGTTAAAGGCACTGACTCTCCAAGTCGGGAGAGTGTTAGTAAAGCTTCTGGAATGTTGCACCTGAGTACCAGGGGACGAGAACTGAGACATATTGGAACACGTCTCCCGATCACATGGTTGATCATACTCTGGGTTCCACATGCATGTTTCAGCTGAAGGAAGAATCCCTTAAACCTGGAGAGTTGAGACCCGTGGAATGGGTACCATGCAATATGACTTCAAAGGGTCTTCATTTGCTCACCGAACCTCTCCAATCCTATCACTGCTGCGTTTATGCCCCTGTACACACGCTTGATTCTCTTTCAAAGACATAGTGATCCATAGCTTTTAAGATACTTACTAGTCAGGTACATTCTTAGGCGTTTAATATGGGGTGTTGAGTCCATTTCGTTGAGCAAGGAGTAGCTCTTGTCTATTACATATTTGGCTTAAGGAACTTTATCTGTGCTCATTTCAATCTCTGGTTTTATGCAGCACCCCAACTCACCTTTCCCCTTAAGCAAGCATAAGTTGGTTTTCTGAATTTGAGACCCTGTTCTGTTTTGTAATTCAGTTCCTGTGTAGCCAAGTTTACATTCCGTGTATTAGTGATATCTTATGATATTTATTTTTCTGTGTGACTTATTTCAGTTAGAATCATCATACCTGAACCCACTCATTATGCTGCTACAGGCCTGATGACATAGATTTCATTGCAGAGTGATATTGCATTGTACGTAAGTACCACAACTGCTTTATCCATTTTTCACTATCTGCGATATTGAACTTGTCCCGTAAACGAGGTTCTTGTAAACAGAGCCGTCCCAAACTTTGGGGTGGCTGTGTCTTTTTGATTTTATTTTCCCTAAGCTATAGGACCATAAGTGGAAGTGCCCTAGGCTCTGTTGCTTTTTTTCTTAGATGTTTCCGGAAACACCATACACTTCTCCCAAGCGGCTGTTGGCAATTTACATCCCGCCCATCAGCATAACAGGGCTCACAGTTCTCCATGGCCTGTCCTGCCTTTCTGGATTTTACACATTTTTCAGATGGCCCTTTTTACAGGGGGGAAGTGAGACTTCATTGTAGTGCAGATTTCCTTTGCAAGCTTGCTTGGTTGGCCACAAAGGGCGTATGCGTTTTTTCCTGAATATATTCAGGAAAAAACGCATACGCCCTTTTTGGACAAGTGCATCATTATCGACGTTCTGCCTCTTTTCCTATGCTTTAAATGCAATTCCAGTCTACCTCCTGAAATCGGTTTCCTGCAATTCTGCCCCGCTTTCAAGTCCTCTTGGCAGCCTTACTTCAGTATATTTTTGGACGATAGCTGTCATTTATAACTCTGCAGGTTTGTGAATTACAGTGCCCCTGAGCTCCTTTCTTCAACTCGCTTTCTTGTGAGCTGGCCGCAACACCGTAGGTTTGCCTCAGGCCCTAATCTTGTTCTGGCACGGCCCGCTGAGCCTTTGGTTAATTCCTCTTCCTGGTGGGAAATGAGAGTTAAATTTGCCAGTCCAGACACCTCCAGCTAGTCTCTCATTGGTTCTCCCTATTCCTGTTCATCTTCCGCAGAAATTGCAAACTGGGCCAAACAGGAGGTTAAAGGCACTGACTCTCCAAGTCGGGAGAGTGTTAGTAAAGCGTCTGGAATGTTGCACCCGAGTATCAGGGGACGAGAACTGACACATATTGGAACACGTCTCCCGATCACACGGTTGATCATACTCTGGGTTCCACATGCATGTTTTAGCTGAAGGAAGAATCCCTTAAACCTGGAGAGTTGAGACCCGTGGAATGGGTACCATGCAATATGACTTCAAAGGGTCTTCATTTGCTCACCGAACCTCTCCAATCCTATCACTGCTGCGTTTATGCCCCTGTACACACGCTTGATTCTCTTTCGGAGACATAGCGATCCATAGATTTCAAGATACTTACTAGTAAGTTACATTCTTAGGCGTTTAATATGGGGTGTTGAGTCCATTTCGTTGAGCAAGGAGTAGCTCTTGTGTATTACATATTTGGCTTAAGGAACTTTATCTGTGCTCATTTCAATCTCTGGTTTTATGCAGCACCCCAACACACCTTTCCCCTTAAGCAAGCATAAGTTTGTTTTCTAAATTTGAGACCCTGTTGTGTTTTGTAATCCAGTTCCTGTGTAGCCAAGTTTACATTCTGTGTATTAGTGATATCTTATGATGTTTCTTTTTCTGTGTGACTTATTTCAGTTAGAATCATCATACCTGAATCCACTCATTATGCTGCTATGGGACTGATGACATAGATTTCATTGCTGAGTGATATTGCCCTGTACCTAAGTACCACAACTTCTTTATCCATTTTTCACTTTCTGCGATATTGAACTTGTCCCGTAAACGAGTTTCTTGTAAACAGAGCCGTCCCAAACTTTGGGGTGGCTGTGTCTTTTTGATTTTAATTTCCCTAAGCTATAGGACCATAAGTGGAAGTGCCCTAGGCTCTGTTGCTTTGTTTCTTAGGTGTTTCAGGAAACACCATACACTTCTCCCCAGTGGCTGTTGGCCATTTACATCCCGCCCATCAGCATAACAAGGCTCCCAGTTCTCCATGGCCTGTCCTGCCTTTCTGGATTTTACACTTTTTTCAGATGTCCCATTTGACCGGGGGGAATTGAGACTTCATTGTAGTGCAGATTTCCATTGCAAGCTTGCTTGCTTGGCCAAAAAGGGCGTATCCGTTTTTTACTGAGTATATTCAGGAAAAAACGCATACGCCCTTTTTGGCCAAGTGCATCATTGTCGACGTTCTGACTCTTTTCCTATGCTTTAAGTGCAATTCCAGTCTACTTCCTGAAATCGGTTTCCTGCAATTCTGCCCCGCTTTCAAGTCCTCTTGGCAGCCTTACTTCAGTATATTTTTGGACGATAGCTGTCATTTATAACTCTGCATGTTTGTGCATTACAGTGCCCCTGAGCTCCTTTCTTCAACTCGCTTTCTTGTGAGCTGGCCGCAACACCGCAGGATTGCTTCAGGCCCTAATCTGGTTCCGGCACGGCACGCTGAGCCTTTGGTTAATTCCTCTTTCTGGTGGCAAATGAGAGTAAAATTTGCCCGTCCAGGCACCTCCCGCTAGTCTCTCATTGGTTCTCCCTATTCCTGTTCATCTTCCGCAGAAATTGCAAACTAACCCAACAGGAGGTTAAAGGCACTGACTCTCCAAGTCGGGAGAGTGTTAGTAAAGCATCTGGAATGTTGCACCCTAGTACCAGGGGATGGGAACTGAGACATATTTGAACACATCTCCCGATCACACGGTTGATCATACTCTGGGTTCCACATGCGTGTTTTAGCTGAAGGAAGAATCCCTTAAACCCGGAGAGTTGAGACCCGTCGAATAGGTACCATGCAATATGACTTCAAAGGGTCTTCATTTGCTCACCGAACCTCTCCAATCCTATCACTGCTGCGTTTATGCCCCTGTACACACGCTTGATTCTCTTTCGGAGACATAGCAATCCATAGGTTTTAAGATACTTACTAGTCAGGTACATACTTAGGCGTTTAATATGGGGTGTTGAGTCCATCTCATTGAGCAATTAGTAGCTCTTGTGTATTACATATTTGGCTTAAGGAACTTTATCTGTGCTCATTTCAATCTCTGGTTTTATGCAGCACCCCAACTCACCTTTCCCCTTAAGCAAGCATAAGTTGGTTTTCTAAATTTGAGACCTTATTCTGTTTTGTAATCCAGTTCCTGTGTAGCCAAGTTTACATTCCGTGTATTAGTGATATCTTATGATATTTATTTTTCTGTGTGACTTATTTCAGTTAGAATCATCATACCTGAATCCACTCATTATGCTGCTATGGGACTGATGACATAGATTTCATTGCTGAGTGATATTGCATTGTACGTAAGTACCAAAACTGCTTTATCCATTTTTCACTTTCTGCGATATTGAACTTGTCCCGTAAACGAGTTTCTTGTAAACAGAGCCGTCCCAAATTTAGGGGTGGCTGTGTCTTTTTGATTTTAATTTCCCTAAGCTATAGGACCATAAGTGGAAGTGCCCTAGGCTCTGTTGCTTTGTTTTTTAGATGTTTGAGGAAACACCATACACTTCTCCCGAGTGGCTGTTGGCAATATACATCCCGCCCATGAGCATAACAAGGCTCCCAGTTCTCCATGGCCTGTCCTGCCTTTCTGGATTTTACACTTTTCTCAGATGGCCCTTTTGACCGGGGGGAAGTGAGACTTCATTGTAGTGCAGATTTCCTTTGCAAGCTTGCTTGGTTGGCCAAAAAGGGCATATGCGTTTTTTCCTGAATATATTCAGGAAAAAACGCATATGCCCTTTTTGGCCAAGTGCATCATTGTCGACGTTCTGCCTCTTTTCCTATGCTTTAAATGCAATTCCAGTCTACCTCCTGAAATCGGTTTCCTGCAATTCTGCCCCGCTTTCAAGTCCTCTTGGCAGCCTTACTTCAGTATATTTTTGGACGATAGCTGTCATTTATAACTCTGCAGGTTTGTGAATTACAGTGCCCCTGAGCTCCTTTCTTCAACTCGCTTTCTTGTGGG
This sequence comes from Orcinus orca, assembly GCF_937001465.1. Lineage (NCBI taxonomy): Eukaryota > Metazoa > Chordata > Mammalia > Artiodactyla > Delphinidae > Orcinus > Orcinus orca. Next base: position 1,206,761 of record NW_026044106.1, read on the forward strand.
CTGGCCGCAACACCGCAGGATTGCTTAGGCCCTAATCTAGTTCTGGCATGGCACGCTGAGCCTTTGGTTAATTCCTCTTCCTGGTGGGAAAAGAGAGTTAAATTTTCCAGTCCAGACACTTCCAGCTAGTCTCTCATTGGTTCTCCCTATTCCTCTTCATCTTCCGCAGAAATTGCAAACTGGGCCAAACAGGAGGTTAAAGCCACTGACTCTCCAAGTCGGTAGAGTGTTAGTAAAGCGTCTGGAAGGTTGCACCCGAGTACCAGGGGACGAGAACGGAGAAATCTTTGAACACGTCTCCCGATCACACGGTTGATCATACTTTGGGTTCCACATGCATGTTTTAGGTGAAGGAAGAATCCCTTAAACCTGGAGAGTTGAGACCTGTGGAATGGGTACCATGCAATATGATTTCAAAGGGTCTTCATTTGCTCACCGAACCTCTCCAATCCTATCACTGCTGCGTTTGTGCCCCTGTACACATGCTTGATTCTCTTTCAGAGACATAGCAATCCATAGGTTTTAAGATACTTACTAGTCAGGTACATTCTTAGGCGTTTAATATGGGGTGTTGAGTCCATTTCGTTGAGCAAGGAGTAGCTCTTGTCTATTACATATTTGGCTTAAGGAACTTTATCTGTGCTCATTTCAATCTCTGGTTTTATGCAGCACCCCAACTCACCTTTCCCCTTAAGCAAGCATAAGTTGTTTTTCTAAATTTGAGAACCTGTTCTGTTTTGTAATCCAGTTCCTGTGTAGCCAAGTTTACATTCCGTGTATTAGTGATATCTTATGATGTTTCTTTTTCTGTGTGACTTATTTCAGTTAGAATCATCATACCTGAATCCACTCATTATGCTGCTATGGGCCTGATGACATAGATGTCATTGCTGAGTGATATTGCATTGTACGTAAGTACCACAACTTCTTTATCCATTTTTCGCTTTATGCGATATTGAACTTGTACCGTAAACGAGTTTCTTGTAAACAGATCCATCCCAAACTTTGGGGTGGCTGTGTCTTTTTGATTTTAATTTCCCTAAGCTATAGGACCATAAGTGGAAGTGCCCTAGGCTCTGTTGCTTTGTTTTTTAGATGTTTCAGGAAACACCATACACTTCTCCCGAGTGGCTGTTGGCAAGTTACATCCCGCCCATCAGCATAACAAGGCTCCCAGTTCTCCATGGCCTGTCCTGCCTTTCTGGATTTTACACTTTTTTCTGATGGCCCTTTTGACGGGGGGGAAGTGAGACTTCATTGTAGTGCAGATTTCCTTTGCAAGCTTGCTTGGTTGGCCAAAAAGGGCGTATGCGTTTTTTCTTGAATATATTCAGGAAAAAACGCATACGCCCTTTTTGGCCAAGTGCATCATTGTCGACGTTTTGCCTCTTTTCCTATGCTTTAAATGCAATTCCAGTCTACCTCCTGAAATCGGTTTCCTGCAATTCTGCCCCGCTTTCAAGTCCTCTTGGCAGCCTTACTTCACTATATTTTTGGACGATAGCTGTCATTTATAACTCTGCAGCTTTGTGAATTACAGTGCCCCTGAGCTCCTTTCTTCAACTCGCTTTCTTGTGAGCTGGCCGCAACCTCGCAGGATTGCTTCAGGCCCTAATCTGGTTCCGGCACGGCACGCTGAGCCTTCGCTTAATTCCTCTTCCTGGTGGGAAATGAGAGTTAAATTTGCCCGTCCAGACACCTCCAGCTAGTCTCTCATTGGTTCTCCCTATTCCTGTTCATCTTCCGCAGAAATTGCAAACTGGGCCAAACAGCAGGTTAAAGACACTGACTCTCCAAGTCGGGAGAGTGTTAGTAAAGCGTCTGGAATGTTGCACCCGAGTACCAGGGGACCAGAACTGAGACATATTGGAACACGTCTCCCGATCACACGGTTGATCATACTCTGGGTTCCACATACATGATTTAGCTGAAGGAAGAATCCCTTAAACCTGGAGAGTTGAGACCCGTGGAATGGGTACCATGCAATATGACTTCAAAGGGTCTTCATTTGCTCACCGAACCTCTCCAATCCTATCACTGCTGCGTTTATACCCCTGTACACACACTTGATTCTCTTTCGGAGCCATAGCGATCCATAGGTTTTAACATACTTACTAGTAGGGTACATTCTTAGGCCTTTAATATGGGGTGTTGAGTCCATTTCGTTGAGCAAGGAGTAGCTCTCGTCTATTACATATTTGGCTTAAGGAACTTTATCTGTGCTCATTTCAATCTCTGGTTTTATGCAGCACCCCAACTCACCTTTCCCCTTAAGCAAGCATAAGTTGGTTTTCTAAATTTGAGACCCTGTTCTCTTTTGTAATCCAGTTCCTTGTAGCCAAGTTTACATTCCGTGTATTAGTGATATCTTATGATGTTTCTTTTCCTGTGTGACTTATTTCAGTTAGAATCATCATACCTGAATCCACTCATTATGCTGTTACGGGCCTGATGACATAGATTTCATTGCTGAGTGATATTGCATTGTACGTAAGTACCAAAACTTCTTTATCCATTTTTCACTTTCTGCGATATTGAACTAGCCCCGTAAATGAGTTTCTTGTAAACAGAGCCGTCACAAACTTAGGGGTGGTTGTATCTTTTTGATTTTAATTTCCCTAAGCTATAGGGCCATAAGTGGAAGTGTCCTAGGGTCTGTTGCTTTGTTTTTTAGATGTTTGAGGAAACACCATACACTTCTCCCGAGTGGCTGTTGGCAATATACATCCCGCCCATCAGCATAACAAGGCTCCCAGTTCTCCATGGCCTCTCCTGACTTTCTGGATTTTACACTTATTTCAGATGGCCCTTTTGACCGGGGGGGAAGTGAGACTTCATTGTAGTGCAGATTTCCTTTGCAAGCTTGCTTGGTTGGCCAAAAAGGGCGTATGCGTTTTTTCCTGAATATATTCAGGAAAAAACGCATACGCCCTTTTTGGCCAAGTGCATCATTGTCGACGTGTTGCCTCTTTTCCTATGCTTTAAATGCAATTCCAGTCTACCTCCTGAAATCGGTTTCCTGCAATTCTGCCCCGCTTTCAAGTCCTCTTGGCAGCCTTACTTCACTATATTTTTGGACGATAGCTGTCATTTATAACTCTGCAGCTTTGTGAATTACAGTGCCCCTGAGCTCCTTTCTTCAACTCGCTTTCTTGTGAGCTGGCCGCAACCTCGCAGGATTGCTTCAGGCCCTAATCTGGTTCCGGCACGGCACGCTGAGCCTTCGCTTAATTCCTCTTCCTGGTGGGAAATGAGAGTTAAATTTGCCCGTCCAGACACCTCCAGCTAGTCTCTCATTGGTTCTCCCTATTCCTGTTCATCTTCCGCAGAAATTGCAAACTGGGCCAAACAGCAGGTTAAAGACACTGACTCTCCAAGTCGGGAGAGTGTTAGTAAAGCGTCTGGAATGTTGCACCCGAGTACCAGGGGACCAGAACTGAGACATATTGGAACACGTCTCCCGATCACACGGTTGATCATACTCTGGGTTCCACATACATGATTTAGCTGAAGGAAGAATCCCTTAAACCTGGAGAGTTGAGACCCGTGGAATGGGTACCATGCAATATGACTTCAAAGGGTCTTCATTTGCTCACCGAACCTCTCCAATCCTATCACTGCTGCGTTTATACCCCTGTACACACACTTGATTCTCTTTCGGAGCCATAGCGATCCATAGGTTTTAACATACTTACTAGTAGGGTACATTCTTAGGCCTTTAATATGGGGTGTTGAGTCCATTTCGTTGAGCAAGGAGTAGCTCTCGTCTATTACATATTTGGCTTAAGGAACTTTATCTGTGCTCATTTCAATCTCTGGTTTTATGCAGCACCCCAACTCACCTTTCCCCTTAAGCAAGCATAAGTTTGTTTTCTAAATTTGAGACCCTGTTCTGTTTTGTAATCCAGTTCCTGTGTAGCCAAGTTTACATTCCGTGTATTAGTGATATCTTATGATGTTTCTTTTCCTGTGTGACTTATTTCAGTTAGAATCATCATACCTGAATCCACTCATTATGCTGCTACGGGCCTGATGACATAGATTTCATTGCTGAGTGATATTGCATTGTACGTAAGTACCAAAACTTCTTTATCCATTTTTCACTTTCTGCGATATTGAACTAGCCCCGTAAATGAGTTTCTTGTAAACAGAGCCGTCACAAACTTAGGGGTGGTTGTATCTTTTTGATTTTAATTTCCCTAAGCTATAGGGCCATAAGTGGAAGTGTCCTAGGGTCTGTTGCTTTGTTTTTTAGATGTTTGAGGAAACACCATACACTTCTCCCGAGTGGCTGTTGGCAATATACATCCCGCCCATCAGCATAACAAGGCTCCCAGTTCTCCATGGACTCTCCTGACTTTCTGGATTTTACACTTATTTCAGATGGCCCTTTTGACCGGGGGGAAGTGAGACTTCATTGTAGTGCAGATTTCCTTTGCAAGCTTGCTTGGTTGGCCAAAAAGGGCGTATGCGTTTTTTCCTGAATATATTCAGGAAAAAACGCATACGCCCTTTTTGGCCAAGTGCATCATTGTCGACGTTTTGCCTCTTTTCCTATGCTTTAAATGCAATTCCAGTCTACCTCCTGAAATCGGTTTCCTGCAATTCTGCCCCGCTTTCAAGTCCTCTTGGCAGCCTTACTTCACTATATTTTTGGACGATAGCTGTCATTTATAACTCTGCAGCTTTGTGAATTACAGTGCCCCTGAGCTCCTTTCTTCAACTCGCTTTCTTGTGAGCTGGCCGCAACCTCGCAGGATTGCTTCAGGCCCTAATCTGGTTCCGGCACAGCACGATGAGCCTTCGCTTAATTCCTCTTCCTGGTGGGAAATGAGAGTTAAATTTGCCCGTCCAGACACCTCCAGCTAGTCTCTCATTGGTTCTCCCTATTCCTGTTCATCTTCCGCAGAAATTGCAAACTGGGCCAAACAGCAGGTTAAAGACACTGACTCTCCAAGTCGGGAGAGTGTTAGTAAAGCGTCTGGAATGTTGCACCCGAGTACCAGGGGACCAGAACTGAGACATATTGGAACACGTCTCCCGATCACACGGTTGATCATACTCTGGGTTCCACATACATGATTTAGCTGAAGGAAGAATCCCTTAAACCTAGAGAATTGAGACCCGTGGAATGGGTACCATGCAATATGACTTCAAAGGGTCTTTATTTGCTCACCGAACCTCTCCAATCCTATCACTGCTGCGTTTATGCCCTTGTACACACGCTTGATTCTCTTTCGGAGCCATAGCGATCCATAGGTTTTAAGATACTTACTAGTCAGGTACATTCTTAGGCGTTTAATATGGGGTGTTGAGTCCATTTCGTTGAGCAAGGAGTAGCTCTTGTCTATTCCATATTTGGCTTAAGGAACTTTATCTGTGCTCATTTCAATTTCTGGCTTTATGCAGCACCCCAACTCACCTTTCCCCTTAAGGAAGCATAAGTTGGTTTTCTACATTTGAGACCCTCTTCTGATTTGTAATCCAGTTCCTGTGTAGCCAAGTTTACATTCCGTGTATTAGTGATATCTTATGATGTTTCTTTTTCTGTGTGACTTATTTCAGTTAGAATCATCATACCTGAATCCACTCATTATGCTGCTATGGGCCTGATGACACAGATTTCATTGCTGAGTGATATTGCATTGTACGTAAGTACCACAACTTCTTTATCCATTTTTCACTTTCTGCGATATTGAACTTGTCCCGTAAACGAGTTTCTTGTAAACAGAGCCGTCCCAAACTTTGGGGTGGCTGTGTCTTTTTGATTTTAATTTCCCTAAGCTATAGGACCATAAGTGGAAGTGCCCTAGGCTGTGTTGCTTTGTTTTTTAGATGTTACAGGAAACACCATACACTTCTCCCGAGTGGCTGTTGGCAATATACATCCCGCCCATCAGCATAACAAGGCTCCCAGTTCTCCATGGCCTGTCCTGCCTTTCTGGATTTTACACTTTTTTCAGTTGGCCCTTGTGACCGGGGGGAAGTGAGACTTCATTGTAGTGCAGATTTCCTTTGCAAGCTTGCTTGGTTGGCCAAAAAGTGCGTATGCGTTTTTTCCTGAATATATTCAGGAAAAAACGCATACGCCCTTTTTGGCCAAGTGCATCATTGTCGACCTTCTGCCTCTTTTCCTATGCTTTAAATGCAATTCCAGTCTACCTCCTGAAATTGGTTTCCTGCAATTCTGCCCCGCTTTCAAGTCCTCTTGGCAGCCTTACTTCAGTATATTTTTGGACGATAGCTGTCATTTATAACTCTGCAGGTTTGTGAATTACAGTGCCCCTGAGCTCCTTTCTTCAACTCGCTTTCTTGTGAGCTCCCCGCAGCACGGCAGGATTGCTTCAGGCCCTAATCTGGTTCCGGCACGGGATGCTGAGCCTTTGGTTAATTCCTCTTCCGGGTGGGAAATGAGAGTTAAATTTGCCCGTCCAGACACCTCCAGCTAGTCTCTCATTGGTCCTCCCTATTCCTGTTCATCTTCCGCAGAAATTGCAAACTTGGCCAAACAGGAGGTTAAAGGCACTGACTCTCCACGTCGGGAGAGTGTTAGTAAAGCATCTGGAATACTGCACCCGAGTACCAGGGGACGCGAACTGAGACATATTTGAACACATCTCCCGATCACACGGTTGATCATACTTTGGGTTCCACATGCGTGTTTTAGCTGAAGGAAGAATCCCTTAAACCTGGAGAGTTGAGACCCGTCGAATAGGTACCATGCAATATGACTTCAAAGGGTCTTCATTTGCTCACCGAACCTCTCCAATCCTATCACTGCTGCGTTTATGCCCCTGTACACACGCTTGATTCTCTTTCGGAGACATAGCAATCCATAGGTTTTAAGATATTTACTAGTCAGGTACATTCTTAGGCGTTTAATATGGGGTGTTGAGTCCATTTCGTTGAGCAAGGAGTAGCTCTTGTCTATTCCATATTTGGCTTAAGGAACTTTATCTGTGCTCATTTCAATCTCTGGTTTTATGCAGCACCCCAACTCACCTTTCCCCTTAAGCAAGCATAAGTTGGTTTTCTAAATTTGAGACCTTATTCTGTTTTGTAACTCTGTACCTGTGTAGCAAGTTTACATTCCGTGTATTAGTGATATCTTATGATGTTTCTTTTTCTGTGTGACTTATTTCAGTTAGAATCATCATACCTGAATCCACTCATTATGCTGCTACGGGCCTGATGACATAGATTTCATTGCTGAGTGATATTGCATTGTACGTAAGTACCACAACTTCTTTATCCATTTTTCACTTTCTGCGATATTGAACTTGTACCGTAAACGAGGTTCTTGTAAACATAGCCGTCCCAAACTTTGGGGTGGCTGTGTCTTTTTGATTTTAATTTCCCTAAGCTATAGGACCATAAGTGGAAGTGCCCTAGGCTCTGTTGCTTTGTTTTTTAGATGTTTCAGGAAACACCATACAGTTCTTCTGAGTGGCTGTTGGCAATTTACATCCCACCCATCAGCATAAAAAGGCTCCCAGTTCTCCATTGCCTGTCCTGCCTTTCTGGATTTTACACTTTTTTCAGATGGCACTTTTGACCGGGGGGAAGTGAGACTTCATTGTAGTGCAGATTTCCTTTGCAAGCTTGCTTGGTTGGCCAAATAGCGCGTTTGCGTTTTTTTCCTGAATATATTCAGGAAAAAACGCATACGCCCTTTTTGGCCAAGTGCATCATTGTGGACGTTCTGCCTCTTTTCCTATGCTTTAAATGCAATTCCTGTCTACCTCCTGAAATAGGTTTCCTGCAATTCTGCCTTGCTTTCAATGCCTCTTCATAGCCTTACCTCAATATAGTTTTTTAAAATAGTTGGCCTTTATAACTCTGCCTTTTTTGAATTGCAGTGGCCCTTAGCTCCATTTTTCAGCTCTTATTTTTGTGATCTTGCCTCATAACCACAGGATTCCTTCAGGCCCTATTCTTCTTCTGGGGTACCTTGCTGTGCCTTTGGTTTATTCTTCTTACTGATGTGAAATTAGAGTGACATGTGCCCATTGAAACCGCTACAGCTTGTTTCTCACTGGTTCCCCCTATTCCCATTCATCCTCCACACTAACTGCAGAATGTGCGATACCAGAACTTAAAGGCATTGACTCTCCATGGGGGGATGTTGTTAGTAAAGCGGCTGGAATGTCGATCCGGAGCCCCAGGAGAGGAAAAATGAGGTGCGTTTTAGAAACCTTTCCCGATCATATGGTATACCAGTCGCTGGGTTTCCCAAGCATGGTTTAGCTGTAGGAAGATTCCCTTCAACCTGGATTGTTGGGACCCTTGGAATGAGTAGCATGAAGTATTGCATTAAACTTTTGGCAGTTGCTCACCAAAACTCACCAATCCTCTCAGCCCCAAGTGTCCAGCCTTATGTGTTATCCAGCTGTGGGTTTATATGTGGTCAATCCAGGTTGCATCACAGCCCCTGAGCAAATTTTGTAAGAATTTTTCTCTCTTTCATTGTTTCTGCATTTTGTTTTTAAAATTTATTTCTATAATGGGGTTTAGCTCATTTTCACTGCTGTGTTTGTGCCACTCTGCACACACTTGATTCCCTTATGGAGATATATCAATACATGGATTTTAAGATTCTTATTACTCAGATATATTTCTCTGCGGTTTATAAGGTGTGTTGAGGCCAGTTCATTGAGCAAGGTGTAGATCTTGTCTAATATCTATTTGGTTTATTGAACGGTATCTGTGCTAATTTCAAACTCTGGTTTTATGCATCACCCCACCTCTCCTTTCCCCTTAAGCTGACATAAGTGTGTTTTCTAAATGTGAGACACTGTTCTGTTCTGTAATTCATTTCTTGTGCAGCCATATTTACCCTCCCTCTATAAGTGATATCTTATGATATGTTTCTTTTTCTGTTTGACTTATTTCAAGTAGTATTACCGGACCTAAATCCACTCTTTATCCTTCTACTAGCCTTATTACATTGATTTCATGGTGAAGAGATATTCCATTGTACATAAGTACCACATCTTCTTTATCCATTGTTCTCTTTCCTGGGATATTTAAGGTGTACTGAAGTTGAGGTTCTTGTAAACAGAGTAGCCCTAAACTGTGGTGTGCTTGTGTCTTGTTGATTTTTAGACTTCCCTAGATATATTCCCATGATTGGAAGTGTCCTATGCTCTGTAGCTCTGTTTTTTAGATGATTTAGGAACCACCATACACTTTTCCAGAGTGGCTCTCGGCAGTTCACACACTGCCCATCAGTGTATAAAGGCTCCCTGTTCTCCATGGCCTGTCCTGCATTTCTGGTTTTTACAATTTTTTAGGATGGCCCTTTTGACCGGTGGGAAATGAGACTTCTTTGTTGTGCACATTTGCATTGCTTGCTTGCTTCGTTGCCCATAAAGTGCGTATGCGTTTTTTCCTGGATATAATCAGGAAAAAAGCATACGCCCTTTTGGGCCAACTGCATCATTGTCGAAATTCTGCCGCTTTTCATGTGCTTTAAAGACGAGTCCAATCTATCTCTTGAAATCTGTTTCTTGCAATTCTGTCTTGCATTCAGATCCTCTTCTTTGCCTTACCTCAACATAGTTTTGGACGTTAGTTTTCGTTTATAACTCTGCAGGTTTGTGAATTGCAGTGACCCTGAGCTCCATTTTTTAAGTTGCTCTTTTGTGAGCTGGCCTCAAACCCGCAGGATTGCTTCAGGCCCTATTTTGGCTCCGGCGAGGTGGGCTGAGCCTTTTTTCAATTCTTATTCTTAATGGGAAATTAGAGTGATATGTGCCCGTCCAAACCCCTACAACTATTCTCTCATTGGTTCCCCCTCTTCCCGTTCATCCTCCTCACAATTTGCAAAATGTGTGAAACAGAAGTTGAAATGTGCTGATTCTCCAAGTGGGGAGATTCTAAGTAACGTGGCTGGAATGGTGAACAGGAGCACCAGGAGAGGATAAATGAGCTGCATTTTAGACACATCTCCCGATCACATGGTGTACAGTCCTCTGGGTTTTCCATGCATGTTTTAGCTGTAGGAAGATCCCTTGAACCTGCAGATTTGGGACCCATTGAATGGGTACCAGGTAGTATTACTTTAAAGGGTGTGCATTTCCTCACCCAACCTCACATTTCTCTTAGTGCAAACAGTTTCCAGCCTTATGTCTCATCCTGCTGTGGGTCTAGATATGTTCAATCCATGTTGCATCACCGTCCCTGAGGAAAAGTTGTAAGAGGTTTTCTCTGTCTCTCTGTCGTTTATTTTTTTCAATTTATTACTATATTGGTTACAGCTGATTTTCAAAGCTCTGTTTCTTGCTGCTGTACATCCACTTGATTCACGTACAGAGAGACATCAGTAAATTCTTTTTCAGATTCTTACCAGTCGTATATATTCTTTTCCGGTGACTTGAGTGTGCTGAGTGCAGTTCTTTTAGCTACCGTGTAGGCCTTGTTGATTATCAGTTTGGTATTTGGAATGGTATCTTTGCTAATTTCAACCTCCTGGATGATGCCTCACCCCTCCCCACCTTTCCCGTTTAGCAGCCTTATGCGTGTTTCCTACATATTTGACTATGTTTTTGTTTTGTAATTTATTTCATGTGTAGCCATTTTGGATTCCACCTTTAAGTGATATCTTATGACATGTGTCTTTTTCTTTTTGAATTATGTCACTTAGAATGATCATACGTAACTCCTCCGGAGTTGTTACAACTGGCCATAGTTCATTGATTTCAGGCTGAATAATATTCCACTCTACCTAAGTACCATATCTCTATCCATTTTTTCTCTCCAGAGACATTTAAGTTATATCCTAGTCGAGGATCTTTTAAACAGAGAGGGGGTAAACATTGGGGTGCCTGTGTCCTCTCGATTTTTGTTTTTCCCAAGATATACGCCCATGAGTGCAAGTGCCCTATGCTCTGTAGCTCATTTTTTAGATGCTTTAGTAAACACAATACACTTCTCCAGAATGGCCGTTGGCAATATATATTTCCACTATAAGTCTCACAGGGCTCCCTCTTCTCCTTGCCCTGTCCTGCATTTCTGTTGTTTACGCTTTATGAGGATGGATCTTCTGACTGATGCGAAGTGATATCTTTTGTAGTATTGACTTCCAGTGCCCACCTGTTTGCTTGGCTAAAAAAGTGTATGCCCTTTTCTTGAATATATACAGAAAAAAACGCATACACCCTTTTTGGCCAACTGCAATGTTGGCAATGTTCAGCTCCTTTTCTCGTGCTTAATGGCGAGTCCTTTCTACCTCCTCAGATCCCTTTCCTGCCATTCTCCCTTGCTTACAAGTCCTTTTCTCTGACTTTCCTCAAGACATTTTTCAGTGATGGATATTTTCAACTCTGCAGTTTCGTGAATTTTACTGCCCCTGAGTTCCATTGTTCAACTTGCGTTTATGGGAACTGGCCACAAAGCAGCGGGATTTCCTCAAGCCCTATACTGTTTCCATGGGCAACCCTAGCCTTTGGTCAATTCGTCTTCCTGATTGGAAATTAGAGTGACATGTGCCTGTCTGAACACCTAGGACTTGTCTCTCATTGTTCCTCATCCTTCCGCTTCATCCTCTGGACAAATTCCAAACTGTACGCAACAGGATGTTGACAGTGCTGACATCTCCAAGTGGGGAGACTGTTAGTAAAGACGCTGGAGGGGTGAACCCGAGCACCAGGAGATGAGGAGATGAGATGCCTTTTCCAAACTCTTCCCGATCAGACGGTATACCATCCTCTGGGTGTGACAGACATGTTTTAGCAGTAGGAAGAGTCCCATTCATGTAAGGAGAACACCAGGGCTTTTTCAAAATCAGTGTCTGCCCGAAACCCAAACTGGGGAATTTTTTAAGCTACGGCTACACATATGTTCATTAAGGGCCTTGGGAAGTAGGCAGAGTCCAAACTTTAGATGATTGAAGTCTTCAGGGTCAGAAGAACTCACCACCAGCTTCCCTTAGGTTACACTTTAACTGTCATTGATAGATGACAATGACAATAAAAATATCTATTCTTTTCCAGATTATTTCCCCTTATAGGTTATTGCAAAATGTTGAGTGTAGTTCCCTGTGCTATACAGTAGTTCCTTGTTGATGATCTATTTTATACATAGCAGTGTGTATGTGTTAATCCCAAACTGTTAATTTATCCCTCCTCCCACCTTTCCCCTTTGGTAATAATAAATTATAAGATTTTATCCTTCTCAGAAATGGGGGAGCTGAAAGAGAGGTATCATTTTCAATGGAAAAGCATTTAAAACAAGATTGAAGCTTTAACCAAGATTATTAGATGTACCTCCTTGGAAAGAAATCACTTCGTTTCTCTAATATTGACCTGACAAATAAGACAAACCTTTTCACTGAACTTGCTTATAATAAAGTGATGGAAATATCAAATGGAAGTGTTAGAAACATCTTATTTTACCCGAGCCTTATACACTGTTCTATGTTAACTACAGTTTGGCTCACACATCTGTTCATTGAGGTTACAATAGTCTCAATTTCTGTTACTGATCCTCCAGAGTGGACCCCAACAAGTGTCCCCCTGCCCAGTGTCATTGGGGCCAACAGATCGAGACTGAGTTTGGTTCACAAGCAAAGGAAACTTTATATTTTGATCAGAGAATGGAGAGGTGAGAGCATGCACTACCCCGTGGGCTGTGGGCTGGGCTGTTGTGTAGAGATCCTGTCAGAGTCAGTGGGAGGGAGGGGGCGGAGCTCTCGAGGGCCGGGTTGGCTGCAGCTCAGGCTCTATATCGCGGAGTCTGCACTGGGCCCCAGGAGCTGAGGTGTCGTCCCAGCCATTCTGCACTAGGAAATCTGGTCTGAAGTGCCGGGTGTGGAACCTCTGCATGCGGGACCCTAGGAGCACATGAAATTAGACAAAGCACAAAGGATAAAAAAGGTTAGACTTGACTTTATTGCCCAGATTCTATTTTTATCTCCCAGGGATTTTTAATGGGCTTTGCTGGGGACAAACCCCTCCTCTGCCTTTTGTCCCGTTCCTCATTCTTGGAGTGCTGAGGGTGCAGACCCTTCTTCTGTAACTGCTGAGTGCTGAGTTGGGAGCCCTCATACCCGGAGGCGAGGGTCAGAGCTTCTCCCCAACAGCCTCCAGGTGACGTTGATTGTCCCCAGGCCCCCTGCCTCCCTGCTCGTCCACCTGAGCACCAGCATTGGAAGTGTTATAGATTCTAATGACCTTTAAGGGTCCAGGAAAGAGATGTGCAGAGACGCTGTGGGGGCCGGTTTCACCCCGCCCCACATTTGTTCGGCCACCTTAGGCTGACCGTTTCTGCCAGCCTAGATGATCTGACCAGTAGTCTGTGCTTTCTTCAATTAGGCCCCTGAATTAACGTACAAACAGCACCAGGTGTCAGAGCCCTGCCTGCTCAACTCCCAGACAGTCCAGGGTCAGTGGTGATCAAGGACCATGATGGCCACTGAGTCAACAGCCTTTTGAAGTAAACAGGAGTCCAGCTGGTCTTATTGGCCACCATCATCACGGTGTCTGTAGGCTTTTCTATGGTGACAGTGTGATATACGGTTCCCCCGCCAAGACTATTAGCTCCCCTCTGGGTGCAGTAAGTCCTGCAAGCAGTAGTCTACTCTTTTGGGACACACTCTTGTTGTTTTATGAGAGAAACTCCAGGTCAAGTGATGTTCACACGAGTCGTCATGGTGCCCTGTTGCCCCCGGTTATCTCTCTGGATGTTGGAGTTGGAGGGCCTCCTCACTCGAGGTTGGTGTGCCCACGGAGCGAACCCTGCAACTTCAGGGCATGGTTGGTGGTTAGGATCACCACGTGGGGTCCTTTTCCCTTAGGAGGGAGGTGGCCTTTTGGGCTGCTGATTTCCAGGTTTTTAGATACCGCCAGTATCTTGGCCAGATGTGGCAGTGGGCCAAGCCCCTTGGTGCCCGTAGTTTATCCTACCTGTATGGCATTCTTGCATTGTTCCATTTCAAGTGGTCCCAGTTTTTGCACTAATTCTCCGATGGCGATTCACCTTTCACCGGGAATGTAAAGGTCAAAGGGTTTAGCTAAATTAGGGAGTTCCAGGGCAAGGGTCTGAATTGACTGCTCTTTCCATTCTTGAAAGGCCACTTCTGGATTCTATTCAAAAGGATCATCATCTTTTCCTTTCAGTGTTTCATATAGAGGCCCAGCTAGTAGACTGTAGTTAGGGATCCAGAAGCAGCAAACCCTGGCCTCCCCAGGAACCCCTAAGCTGTCTTCTAGTTTTAGAAAGGGGTAAGGCTGAAAATGGTTTCTTCCCTTTCCTGGGATGGGCTTCTCCGACCTTCTGTGAGAACGAAGCCCAGGCAGGTCACGGCAGTCTGTGATATTTGAGCTTTTTCTTGGACAACTTCTATCCTTTATTGGCTTGGTAGTTCAGAGGCCTCCTTAGTAGGGCTGGCGATCAGAATGTCGTCTGCGTACTGAAGGAGGGTTTCCTTTTCCAGAGGTAGAACTTTTAGGTCTTTAGCTAAGCTTTCCCCAAAGATGGTGTGGGAATTTTTGCACCCTTGGGGCAAGACGGCCCGGAAGTATTGTTTTAGTTGTATGTTGAGTCCTGCCACTCACAAGCCAAAATTTCTTGTGACTCTGGGACTAATGGAATACAAAAGAAGGCATCATTGAAGACTAATACAGAATACCATGTCCTGGTGGTTGGTAGAATGACCAGCAGGGTGTAGGAATTAGGAGCAGCTGGAGGTATATCCTCGGTGGCTTCACTGACTGTCCTGACATCCTTTACCAGGTGCCCAGCAGCCCATGGGGCTCTCGTGGTCAGACCAATCCCAGAATATGGAGCTCACCTGGGCAGGTACCCCACCCCCACCCCAGCCCACGGGGCTCTCGTGGTCAGGCCCCTCCCAGGATACAGAGTTACCCTTGCAGGTACCGTGGCAGGGCTGGGCACACAGGAACCGTGCACATAGCCCTCATTGCAGAGCACCCCCAGCTCACCTGTCGCTCAGAGCTGACACAGAGCACCTCAGAGCAGGACTTGAACTAACAAACAGCAGCTGCGACAGGTCTGTGACCCTGGGCATCACTCTGTGCGGCCTCCCTCCACCTGGTCTTCCAGAGACTTCCACTGCACCCGGGGCACCAGGCCTCTGTCTCCAACCACCACCCACCCCTCCTCCCCTGACTCCTGGGTTCCTCTCATTAGGAGAGGGTTTTCTTGAAGTTGTCTCCCACTCATGGGCCAGATAAAATGATTAGAAAACAAGCCAAAGCTGCAGCCCCTTGTCTATCCTGACTCTCAGGAGCCCACACCTGTTCCTTGGACCTGGCCGGTTCAGCAAGTTCCATTTTCTGCAACTGTGAGCCCCTGAGGGGTGATGATTGGCTGACCTGGGCAGCCTTACCGTGCCGGCCAGCCCTCCCCAGGTGTGCCTGGGTTGAGATCAATATAAATACCACTCCAGGCAGCAAGAGGCCCTGCAGCCGTGCCTGATGCCATTTTCTCTGCCCTGTCAGCAGTCTCGGGGCTGGGCTGGTGGGAGGGAGTGAGAGGCCACGGCTTTGTGGGTGGCCCAGTGTGAGTGGGGCTCTGCTGGACTTTCTGCAGCAGTTGCCAGGCTGCCACCTGCTAAAGAAGAGGATGTGTCACCCATACCTGCTGCTGGAATTTCTCCCTGGGCAGAGGTGAGGAAGGAAAAAAGCAGTGGGGGCAGGGACAGGACGGGTATCTCAGGCAGGGAAATGGAAATCTTCCAGAAGAGCACCCAGGGCCAGGACCATCCTGGCTGGCCTGCAGGCACCAAGCTGGCCGGTATGCTGTCACTCGTGTGGCTCTATGGCCCTTCCTCTAGGCTTTCAAGTCCTTGTATATATTCAGGTGTTTTACCTGGGACGGGTGGGAATAGTTCAGCAGCAACTGGCCTGGGGCTCAGCTCACGTTTACTCACAGATGCCTCGGCACGGTGCCCCAGCTTTGCAATGAGGACGCTTGTTACATGGGGGCTGCTGGCTGAATGGGAGACGATTCCCCACCACTGACCAACTTCAGAATTGTTTACAACTGGAGCAAGTGCCCTGATACGGTTTTCCTCTGTGGAACTGGTGGGTTCTGTGTTTTTTTTCTCTTTTTCGTTTTTGGTTCAAGGTAGATTTTATTCCTCTTTTTTGTATTTACAGATATAAGCATGGAAATAATTTATTCATATAAATACATGTATGTGAAGGGAATAATTGTTTTTTCTGTTTTATTTTTTAAATTTTATTTCTTTTTAATTTTGAATTTTATTTTATATTTTTATACAGCAGGTTCTTATTGGTTATCTATTTTATACATATAAATGTATACATGCCAATCCCAGTCTCTCAACTCCTCCCACCACCAACCCCCCCAACAGCTTTCCCCCCTTGTTGTCCATACGTTTGTTGTCTACATCTGTTGCTCTATTTATGCCTTGCAAAATGGTTAATCTGTACAGTTTTTCTAGGTTCCACATATATGCATGAATATACAAGATTTGTTTTTCTCTTTCTGACTTACTTCACTCTGTATGACACTCTCTAGATCCATCGACGTCTCTACAAATGACCTAATTTCATTCCTTTTCATGGCTTAGTAATATTCCATTTTATATATGTACCACAGCTTTATGCATTCGTCTGTCTGTGGGTATTTAGGTTGCTTCCATTACCTCGATATTGTAAAGAGTGATACAATGAACATTGCGGTGAATGTCTCTTTTTGATTTATGGTTTTGTCTGGGTATATGTCCAGAACTGGGATTGCTGTATCATATGGTAATTCTACTGTTAGTTTCTTAAGAAAGTCCATATTGTTCTCCATAGTGACTGTATCAATTTATATTCCCAACAATAGTGGAAGAGGGTTCCTTTTCTCCACATATTTCCAGCATTTTTTGTTTGTAGATTTTCTGATGATGCACATTCTACCAGGTGTGAGGTGATACCTCATTGTTGAGTCCATTTTGTTGAGCAAGGGGTAGGTCTTGTCTATTACATATTTAGCTTATGGAATGGTTTCTGTGCTAATTTCAAACTCTGCTTTTATGCAGCACCACAACTCACCTTCCCCCTTAAGCAAGCGTAAGTTGGTTTTCTAAACATGAGACCCTGTTCTGTTTTGTAATTCAGTTCATGTGTAACCAAGTTCACATTCCATGTATTAGTGATACCTTATGATGTTTCTCTTTCTGTGTGACTTTTTTCACTTAGAATCACCGTGCCTCAATCCACTCATTATGCTGGTACGGGCCTGGTGACATAGTTTTCATTGCTGAGAGGTATTCTGTTGTACGTAAGTACCGCAACTTCTTTATCCATTATTTGCTCTCTGGCATATTTAACTGGTGCTGAAGAAGAGGTTCCTGTAAAAGAGCCATCCCAAATTTTGGGGTGGCTGTGTCTTTTTGATTTTAATTTCCCTAAGCTATAGGACCATAAGTGGAAGTGCCCTAGGCTCGGTTGCTTTTTTATATTCAGGAAAAAACGCATACGCCCTTTGTGGTCAAGTGCATCATTGTCGACGTTCTGCCTCTTTTCCTATGCTTTAAATGCAATTCCAGTCTACCTCCTGAAATCGGTTGCCTGCAATTCTGCCCCGCTTTCAAGTCCTCTTGGCAGCCTTACTTCAGTATATTTTTGGATGATAGCTGTCATTTATAACTCTGCAGTTTGTGAATTACAGTGCCCCTGACCTCCTTTCTTCAACTCGCTTTCTTGTGAGCTGGCCGCAACACCGCAGGATTGCTTCAGGCCCTAATCTGGTTCCGGCACGGCATGCTGCCCCTTTGGTTAATTCCTCTTCCTGGTGGGAAATGACAGTTAAATTTGCCAGTCCAGACACCTCCATCTAGTCTCTCATTGGTTCTCCCTATTCCTGTTCATCTTCCGCAGAAATTGCAAACTGTGCCAAACAGGAGGTTAAAGGCACTGACTCTCCAAGTCGGGAGAGTGTTAGTAAAGAGTCTGGAATGTTGTACCCGAGTACCAGGGGACGAGAACTGAGACATATTGGAACACGTCTCCCGATCACACTGTTGATCATATTCTGGGTTCCACATGCATGATTTAGCTGAAGGAAGAATCCCTTAAACCTGGAGAGTTGAGACCCGTGGAATGGGTACCATGCAATATGACTTCAAAGGGTCTTCATTTGCTCACCGAACCTCTCCAATCCTATCACTGCTGCGTTTATGCCCCTGTACACACGCTTGATTCTCTTTCGGAGACAGAGCGATCCATAGCTTTTAAGATACTTACTAGTCAGGTACATTCTTAGGTGTTTAATATGGGGTGTTGAGTCCATTTCGTTGAGCAAGGAGTAGCTCTTGTCTATTCCATATTTGGCTTAAGGAACTTTATCTGTGCTCATTTCAATCTCTGGTTTTATGCAGCACCCCAACTCACCTTTCCCCTTAAGCAAGCATAAGTTGGTTTTCTAAATTTGAGACCCTCTTCTGATTTGTAATCCAGTTCCTGTGTAGCCAAGTTTACATTCCGTGTATTAGTGATATCTTACGATGTTTCTTTTTCTGTGTGACTTATTTCAGTTAGAATCATCATACCTGAATCCACTCATTATGCTGCTACGGGCCTGATGACATAGATTTCATTGCTGAGTGATATTGCGTTGTACGTAAGTACCACAACTTCTTTATCCATTTTTCACTTTCTGCGATATTGAACTTGTACCGTAAACGAGGTTCTTGTAAACAGAGCCGTACCAAACTTTGGGGTGGCTGTGTCTTTTTGATTTTAATTTCCCTAAGCTGTAGGACCATAAGTGGAAGTGCCCTAGGCTCTGTTGCTTTGTTTTTTAGATGTTTCAGGAAACACCATACACTTCTGCCGAGTGGCTGTTGGCAATTTACATCCCACCCATCAGCATAACAAGGCTCCCAGTTCTCCATGGCCTGTCCTGCCTTTCTGGATTTTACACTTTTTTCAGATGGCCCTTTTGACCGGGGGGAAGTGAGACTTCATTGTAGTGCAGATTTCCTTTGCAAGCTTGCTTGGTTGGCCAAAAAGGGCGTATGCGTTTTTTCCTGAATATATTCAGGAAAAAACGCATACGCCCTTTTTGGCCAAGTGCATGATTGTCGACGTTCTGCCTCTTTTCCTATGCTTTAAATGCAATTCCAGTCTACCTCCTGAAATCGGTTTCCTGCAATTCTGCCCCACTTTCAAGTCCTCTTGGCAACCTTACCTCAGTATATTTTTGGACGATAGCTGTCATATAACTCTGCAGGTTTGTGAATTACAGTGCCCCTGAGCTCCTTTCTTCAACTCGCTTTCTTGTGAGCTGCCCGCAGCACCGCAGGATTGCTTCAGGCCCTAATCTGGTTCCGGCACGGGATGCTGAGCCTTTGGTTAATTCCTCTTCCTGGTGGGAAATGAGAGTTAAATTTGCCCGTCCAGACACCTCCAGCTAATCTCTCATTGGTCCTCCCTATTCCTGTTCATCTTCTGCAGAAATTGCAAACTTGGCCAAACAGGAGGTTAAAGGCACTGACTCTCCAAGTCGGGAGAGTGTTAGTAAAGCGTCTGGAATGTTGCACCCGAGTACCAGGGGACGAATACTGAGACATATTTGAACACATCTCCCGATCACACGGTTGATCATACTTTGGGTTCCACATGCGTGTTTTAGCTGAAGGAAGAATCCCTTAAACCTGGAGAGTTGAGACCCGTCGAATAGGTACCATGCAATATGACTTCAAAGGGTCTTCATTTGCTCACCGAACCTCTCCAATCCTATCACTGCTGCGTTTATGCCCTTGTACACACGCTTGATTCTCTTTCAGAGACATAGCAATCCATAGGTTTTAAGATACTTACTAGTCAGGTACATATTTAGGCGTTTAATATGGGGTGTTGAGTCCATCTCGTTGAGCAATTAGTAGCTCTTGTCTATTACATATTTGGCTTAAGGAACTTTATCTGTGCTCATTTCAATCTCTGGTTTTATGCAGCACCCCAACTCACCTTTCCCCTTAAGCAAGCATAAGTTGGTTTTCTAAATTTGAGACCTTATTCTGTTTTGTAACTCTGTACCTGTGTAGCAAGTTTACATTCCGTGTATTAGTGATATCTTATGATGTTTCTTTTTCTGTGTGACTTATTTCAGTTAGAATCATCATACCTGAATCCACTCATTATGCTGCTACGGGCCTGATGACATAGATTTCATTGCTGAGTGATATTGCATTGTACGTAAGTACCACAACTGCTTTATCCATTTTTCACTTTCTGCGATATTGAACTTGTACCGTAAACGAGGTTCTTGTAAACATAGCCGTCCCAAACTTTGGGGTGGCTGTGTCTTTTTGATTTTAATTTCCCTAAGCTATAGGACCATAAGTGGAAGTGCCCTAGGCTCTGTTGCTTTGTTTTTTAGATGTTTCAGGAAACACCATACACTTCTCCTGAGTGGCTGTTGGCAATTTACATCCCACCCATCAGCATAAAAAGGCTCCCAGTTCTCCATTGCCTGTCCTGCCTTTCTGGATTTTACACTTTTTTCAGATGGCCCTTTTGAGTGGGGGGAAGTGAGACTTCATTGTAGTGCAGATTTCCTTTGCAAGCTTGCTTGGTTGGCCAAAAAGCGCGTATTCGTTTTTTTCCTGAATATATTCAGGAAAAAACGCATACACCCTTTTTGGCCAAGTGCATCATTGTCGACGTTCTGCCTCTTTTCCTATGCTTTAAATGCAATTCCTGTCTACCTCCTGAAATAGGTTTCCTGCACATCTGTCTTGCTTTCAATGCCTCTTCATAGCCTTACCTCAATATAGTTTTTTAAAATAGTTGGCCTTTATAACTCTGCACGTTTTTGAATTGCAGTGGCCCTTAGCTCCATTTTTCAGCTCATATTTTTGTGATCTTGCCTCATAACCACAGGATTCCTTCCGGCCCTATTCTTCTTCTGGGGCACCTTGCTGTGCCTTTGGTTTATTCTTCTTACTGATGTGAAATTAGAGTGACATGTGCCCATTGAAACCGCTACAGCTTGTTTCTCACTGGTTCCCCCTATTCCCATTCATCCTCCGCACTAACTGCAGACTGTGCGATGCCAGAACTTAAAGGCATTGACTCTCCATGGGGGGATGTTGTTAGTAAAGTGGCTGGAATGTCGATCTGGAGCCCCAGGAGAGGAAAACTGAGGTGCGTTTTAGAAACCTTTCCCGATCATATGGTATACCAGTCGCTGAGTTTCCCAAGCATGGTTTAGCTGTAGGAAGATTCCCTTCAACCTGGATTGTTGGGACCCTTGGAATGAGTAGCATGAAGTATTGCATTAAACTTTTGGCAGCTGCTCACCAAAACTCACCAATCCTCTCAGCCCCAAGTGTCCAGCCTTATGTGTTATCCAGCTGTGGGTTTATATGTGGTCAATCCAGGTTGCATCACAGCCCCTGAGCAAATTTTGTAAGAATTTTTCTCTCTTTCATTGTTTCTGCATTTTGTTTTTAAAATTTATTTCTATAATGGGGTTTAGCTCATTTTCACTGCTGTGTTTGTGCCACTCTGCACACACTTGATTCCCTTATGGAGATATATCAATACATGGATTTTAAGATTCTTATTACTCAGATATATTTCTCTGCAGTTTATAAGGTGTGTTGAGGCCAGTTCATTGAGCAAGGTGTAGATCTTGTCTAATATCTATATGGTTTATTAAACGGTATCTGTGCTAATTTCAAACTCTGGTTTTATGCATCACCCCACCTCTCCTTTCCCCTTAAGCTGACATAAGTGTGTTTTCTAAATGTGAGACACTGTTCTGTTCTGTAATTCATTTCTTGTGCAGCCATATTTACCCTCCCTCTATAAGTGATATCTTATGATATGTTTCTTTTTCTGTTTGACTTATTTCAAGTAGTATTATCGGACCTAAATCCACTCTTTATCCTTCTACTAGCCTTATTACATTGATTTCATGGTGAAGAGATATTCCATTGTACATAAGTACCACATCTTCTTTATCCATTGTTCTCTTTCCTGGGATATTTAAGGTGTACTGAAGTTGAGGTTCTTGTAAACAGAGTAGCCCTAAACTGTGGTGTGCTTGTGTCTTGTTGATTTTTAGACTTCCCTAGATATATTCCCACGATTGGAAGTGTCCTATGCTCTGTAGCTCTGTTTTTTAGATGATTTAGGAACCACCATACACTTTTCCAGAGTGGCTCTCGGCAGTTCACACACTGCCCATCAACGTATAAAGGCTCCCTGTTCTCCATGGCCTGTCCTGCATTTCTGGTTTTTACAATTTTTTAGGATGGCCCTTTTGACTGGTGGGAAATGAGACTTCTTTGTTGTGCACATTTGCATTGCTTGCTTGCTTCGTTGCCCATAAAGTGCGTATGCGTTTTTTCCTGGATATAATCAGGAAAAAAGCATATGCCCTTTTGGGCCAACTGCATCATTGTCGAAATTCTGCCGCTTTTCATGTGCTTTAAAGACGAGTCCAATCTATCTCTTGAAATCTGTTTCTTGCAATTCTGTCTTGCATTCAGATCCTCTTCTTTGCCTTACCTCAACATAGTTTTGGATGTTAGTTTTCATTTATAACTCTGCAGGTTTGTGAATTGCAGTGACCCTGAGCTCCATTTTTTAAGTTGCTTTTTTGTGAGCTGGCCTCAAACCCGCAGGATTGCTTCAGGCCCTATTTTGGCTCCGGCGAGGTGGGCTGAGCCTTTTTTCAATTCTTATTCTTAATGGGAAATTAGAGTGATATGTGCCCGTCCAAACCCCTACAACTATTCTCTCATTGGTTCCCCCTCTTCCCGTTCATCCTCCTCACAATTTGCAAAATGTGTGAAACAGAAGTTGAAATGTGCTGATTCTCCAAGTGGGGAGATTCTAAGTAACGTGGCTGGAATGGTGAACAGGAGCACCAGGAGAGGATAAATGAGCTGCATTTTAGACACATCTCCCGATCACATGGTGTACAGTCCTCTGGGTTTTCCATGCATGTTTTAGCTGTAGGAAGATCCCTTGAACCTGCAGATTTGGGACCCATTGAATGGGTACCAGGTAGTATTACTTTAAAGGGTGTGCATTTCCTCACCCAACCTCACATTTCTCTTAGTGCAAACAGTTTCCAGCCTTATGTCTCATCCTGCTGTGGGTCTAGATATGTTCAATCCATGTTGCATCACCGTCCCTGAGGAAAAGTTGTAAGAGGTTTTCTCTGTCTCTCTGTCGTTTATTTTTTTCAATTTATTACTATATTGGTTACAGCTGATTTTCAAAGCTCTGTTTCTTGCTGCTGTACATCCACTTGATTCACGTACAGAGAGACATCAGTAAATTCGTTTTCAGATTCTTACCAGTCGTATATATTCTTTTCCGGTGACTTGAGTGTGCTGAGTGCAGTTCTTTTAGCTACCGTGTAGGCCTTGTTGATTATCAGTTTGGTATTTGGAATGGTATCTTTGCTAATTTCAACCTCCTGGATGATGCCTCACCCCTCCCCACCTTTCCCGTTTAGCAGCCTTATGCGTGTTTCCTACATATTTGACTATGTTTTTGTTTTGTAATTTATTTCATGTGTAGCCATTTTGGATTCCACCTTTAAGTGATATCTTATGATATGTGTCTTTTTCTTTTTGAATTATGTCACTTAGAATGATCATACGTAACTCCTCTGGAGTTGTTACAACTGGCCATATTTCATTGATTTCCAGGCTGAATAATATTCCACTCTACCTAAGTACCACATCTCTATCCATTTTTTCTCTCCAGAGACATTTAAGTTATATCCTAGTCGAGGATCTTTTAAACAGAGAGGGGGTAAACATTGGGGTGCCTGTGTCCTCTCGATTTTTGTTTTTCCCAAGATATACGCCCATGAGTGCAAGTGCCCTATGTTCTGTAGCTCATTTTTTAGATGCTTTAGTAAACACAATACACTTCTCCAGAATGGCCGTTGGCAATATATATTTCCACTATAAGTCTCACAGGGCTCCCTCTTCTCCTTGCCCTGTCCTGCATTTCTGTTGTTTACGCTTTATGAGGATGGCTCTTCTGACTGATGCGAAGTGATATCTTTTGTAGTATTGACTTCCAGTGCCCACCTGTTTGCTTGGCTAAAAAAGTGTATGCCCTTTTCTTGAATATATACAGAAAAAAACGCATACACCCTTTTTGGCCAACTGCAATGTTGGCAATGTTCAGCTCCTTTTCTCGTGCTTAATGGCGAGTCCTTTCTACCTCCTCAGATCCCTTTCCTGCCATTCTCCCTTGCTTACAAGTCCTTTTCTCTGACTTTCCTCAAGACATTTTTCAGTGATGGATATTTTCAACTCTGCAGTTTCGTGAATTTTACTGCCCCTGAGTTCCATTGTTCAACTTGCGTTTATGGGAACTGGCCACAAAGCAGCGGGATTTCCTCAAGCCCTATACTGTTTCCATGGGCAACCCTAGCCTTTGGTCAATTCGTCTTCCTGATTGGAAATTAGAGTGACATGTGCCTGTCTGAACACCTAGGACTTGTCTCTCATTGTTCCTCATCCTTCCGCTTCATCCTCTGGACAAATTCCAAACTGTACGCAACAGGATGTTGACAGTGCTGACATCTCCAAGTGGGGAGACTGTTAGTAAAGACGCTGGAGGGGTGAACCCGAGCACCAGGAGATGAGGAGATGAGATGCCTTTTCCAAACTCTTCCCGATCAGACGGTATACCATCCTCTGGGTGTGACAGACATGTTTTAGCAGTAGGAAGAGTCCCATTCATGTAAGGAGAACACCAGGGCTTTTTCAAAATCAGTGTCTCCCCGAAACCCAAACTGGGGAATTTTTTAAGCTACGGCTACACATATGTTCATTAAGGGCCTTGGGAAGTAGGCAGAGTCCAAACTTTAGATGATTGAAGTCTTCAGGGTCAGAAGAACTCACCACCAGCTTCCCTTAGGTTACACTTTAACTGTCATTGATAGATGACAATGACAATAAAAATATCTATTCTTTTCCAGATTATTTCCCCTTATAGGTTATTGCAAAATGTTGAGTGTAGTTCCCTGTGCTATACAGTAGTTCCTTGTTGATGATCTATTTTATACATAGCAGTGTGTATGTGTTAATCCCAAACTGTTAATTTATCCCTCCTCCCACCTTTCCCCTTTGGTAATAATAAATTATAAGATTTTATACTTCTCAGAAATGGGGGAGCTGAAAGAGAGGTATCATCTTCAATGGAAAAGCATTTAAAACAAGATTGAAGCTTTAACCAAGATTATTAGATGTACATCCTTGGAAAGAAATCACTTCGTTTCTCTAATATTGACCTGACAAATAAGACAAACCTTTTCACTGAACTTGCTTATAATAAAGTGATGGAAATATCAAATGGAAGTGTTAGAAACATCTTATTTTACCCGAGCCTTATACACTGTTCTATGTTAACTACAGTTTGGCTCACACGTCTGTTCATTGAGGTTACAATAGTCTCAATTTCTGTTACTGATCCTCCAGAGTGGACCCCAACAAGTGTCCCCCTGCCCAGTGTCATTGGGGCCAACAGATCGAGACTGAGTTTGGTTCACAAGCAAAGGAAACTTTATATTTTGATCAGAGAATGGAGAGGTGAGAGCATGCACTACCCTGTGGGCTGTGGGCTGGGCTGTTGTGTAGAGATCCTGTCAGAGTCAGTGGGAGGGAGGGGGCGGAGCTCTCGAGGGCCGGGTTGGCTGCAGCTCAGGCTCTATATCGCGGAGTCTGCACTGGGCCCCAGGAGCTGAGGTGTCGTCCCAGCCATTCTGCACTAGGAAATCTGGTCTGAAGTGCCGGGTGTGGAACCTCTGCATGCGGGACCCTAGGAGCACATGAAATTAGACAAAGCACAAAGGATAAAAAAGGTGAGACTTGACTTTATTGCCCAGATTCTATTTTTATCTCCCAGGGATTTTTAATGGGCTTTGCTGGGGACAAACCCCTCCTCTGCCTTTTGTCCCGTTCCTCATTCTTGGAGTGCTGAGGGTGCAGACCCTTCTTCTGTAACTGCTGAGTGCTGAGTTGGGAGCCCTCATACCCGGAGGCGAGGGTCAGAGCTTCTCCCCAGCAGCCTCCAGGTGACGTTGATTGTCCCCAGGCCCCCTGCCTCCCTGCTCGTCCACCTGAGCACCAGCATTGGAAGTGTTATAGATTCTAATGACCTTTAAGGGTCCAGGAAAGAGATGTGCAGAGACGCTGTGGGGGCCGGTTTCACCCCGCCCCACATTTGTTCGGCCACCTTAGGCTGACCGTTTCTGCCAGCCTAGATGCTCTGACCAGTAGTCTGCGCTTTCTTCAATTAGGCCCCTGAATTAACGTACAAACAGCACCAGGTGTCAGAGCCCTGCCTGCTCAACTCCCAGACAGTCCAGGGTCAGTGGTGATCAAGGACCATGATGGCCACTGAGTCAACAGCCTTTAGAAGTAAACAGGAGTCCAGCTGGTCTTATTGGCCACCATCATCACGGTGTCTGTAGGCTTTTCTATGGTGACAGTGTGATATATGGTTCCCCCGCCAAGACTATTAGCTCCCCTCTGGGTGCAGTAAGTCCTGCAAGCAGTAGTCTACTCTTTTGGGACACACTCTTGTTGTTTTATGAGAGAAACTCCAGGTCAAGTGATGTTCACACGAGTCGTCATGGTGCCCTGTTGCCCCCGGTTATCTCTCTGGATGTTGGAGTTGGAGGGCCTCCTCACTCGAGGTTGGTGTGCCCACGGAGCGAACCCTGCAACTTCAGGGCATGGTTGGTGGTTAGGATCACCACGTGGGGTCCTTTTCCCTTAGGAGGGAGGTGGCCTTTTGGGCTGCTGATTTCCAGGTTTTTAGATACCGCCAGTATCTTGGCCAGATGTGGCAGTGGGCCAAGCCCCTTGGTGCCCGTAGTTTATCCTACCTGGATGGCATTCTTGCATTGTTCCATTTCAAGTGGTCCCAGTTTTTGCACTAATTCTCCGATGGCGATTCACCTTTCACCGGGAATGTAAAGGTCAAAGGGTTTAGCTAAATTAGGGAGTTCCAGGGCAAGGGTCTGAATTGACTGCTCTTTCCATTCTTGAAAGGCCACTTCTGGATTCTATTCAAAAGGATCATCATCTTTTCCTTTCAGTGTTTCATATAGAGGCCCAGCTAGTAGACTGTAGTTAGGGATTCAGAAGCAGCAAACCCTGGCCTCCCCAGGAACCCCTAAGCTGTCTTCTAGTTTTAGAAAGGGGTAAGGCTGAAAATGGTTTCTTCCCTTTCCTGGGATGGGCTTCTCCGACCTTCTGTGAGAACGAAGCCCAGGCAGGTCACCGCAGTCTGTGATATTTGAGCTTTTTCTTGGACAACTTCTATCCTTTATTGGCTTGGTAGTTCAGAGGCCTCCTTAGTAGGGCTGGCGATCAGAATGTCGTCTGCGTACTGAAGGAGGGTTTCCTTTTCCAGAGGTAGAACTTTTAGGTCTTTAGCTAAGCTTTCCCCAAAGATGGTGTGGGAATTTTTGCACCCTTGGGGCAAGACGGCCCGGAAGTATTGTTTTAGTTGTATGTTGAGTCCTGCCACTCACAAGCCAAAATTTCTTGTGACTCTGGGACTAATGGAATACAAAAGAAGGCATCATTGAAGACTAATACAGAATACCATGTCCTGGTGGTTGGTAGAATGACCAGCAGGGTGTAGGAATTAGGAGCAGCTGGAGGTATATCCTCGGTGGCTTCACTGACTGTCCTGACATCCTTTACCAGGTGCCCAGCAGCCCATGGGGCTCTCGTGGTCAGACCAATCCCAGAATATGGAGCTCACCTGGGCAGGTACCCCACCCCCACCCCAGCCCACGGGGCTCTCGTGGTCAGGCCCCTCCCAGGATACAGAGCTACCCTTGCAGGTACCGTGGCAGGGCTGGGCACACAGGAACCGTGCACATAGCCCTCATTGCAGAGCACCCCCAGCTCACCTGTCGCTCAGAGCTGACACAGAGCACCTCAGAGCAGGACTTGAACTAACAAACAGCAGCTGCGACAGGTCTGTGACCCTGGGCATCACTCTGTGCGGCCTCCCTCCACCTGGTCTTCCAGAGACTTCCACTGCACCCGGGGCACCAGGCCTCTGTCTCCAACCACCACCCACCCCTCCACTCCCTGACTCCTGGGTTCCTCTCATTAGGAGAGGGTTTTCTTGAAGTTGTCTCCCACTCATGGGCCAGATAAAATGATTAGAAAACAAGCCAAAGCTGCAGCCCCTTGTCTATCCTGACTCTCAGGAGCCCACACCTGTTCCTTGGACCTGGCCGGTTCAGCAAGTTCCATTTTCTGCAACTGTGAGCCCCTGAGGGGTGATGATTGGCTGACCTGGGCAGCCTTACCGTGCCGGCCAGCCCTCCCCAGGTGTGCCTGGGTTGAGATCAATATAAATACCACTCCAGGCAGCAAGAGGCCCTGCAGCCGTGCCTGATGCCATTTTCTCTGCCCTGTCAGCAGTCTCGGGGCTGGGCTGGTGGGAGGGAGTGAGAGGCCACGGCTTTGTGGGTGGCCCAGTGTGAGTGGGGCTCTGCTGGACTTTCTGCAGCAGTTGCCAGGCTGCCACCTGCTAAAGAAGAGGATGTGTCACCCATACCTGCTGCTGGAATTTCTCCCTGGGCAGAGGTGAGGAAGGAAAAAAGCAGTGGGGGCAGGGACAGGACGGGTATCTCAGGCAGGGAAATGGAAATCTTCCAGAAGAGCACCCAGGGCCAGGACCATCCTGGCTGGCCTGCAGGCACCAAGTCGGCTGATATGCTGTCACTCGTGTGGCTCTATGGCCCTTCCTCTAGGCTTTCAAGTCCTTGTATATATTCAGGTGTTTTACCTGGGACGGGTGGGAATAGTTCAGCAGCAACTGGCCTGGGGCTCAGCTCACGTTTACTCACAGATGCCTCGGCACGGTGCCCCAGCTTTGCAATGAGGACGCTTGTTACGTGGGGGCTGCTGGCTGAATGGGAGACGATTCCCCACCACTGACCAACTTCAGAATTGTTTACAACTGGAGCAAGTGCCCTGATACGGTTTTCCTCTGTGGAACTGGTGGGTTCTGTGTTTTTTTTCTCTTTTTCGTTTTTGGTTCAAGGTAGATTTTATTCCTCTTTTTTGTATTTACAGATATAAGCATGGAAATAATTTATTCATATAAATACATGTATGTGAAGGGAATAATTGTTTTTTCTGTTTTATTTTTTAAATTTTATTTCTTTTTAATTTTGAATTTTATTTTATATTTTTATACAGCAGGTTCTTATTGGTTATCTATTTTATACATATAAATGTATACATGCCAATCCCAGTCTCTCAACTCCTCCCACCACCAACCCCCCCAACAGCTTTCCCCCCTTGTTGTCCATACGTTTGTTGTCTACATCTGTTGCTCTATTTATGCCTTGCAAAGTGGTTAATCTGTACAGTTTTTCTAGGTTCCACATATATGCATGAATATACAAGATTTGTTTTTCTCTTTCTGACTTACTTCACTCTGTATGACACTCTCTAGATCCATCGACGTCTCTACAAATGACCTAATTTCATTCCTTTTCATGGCTTAGTAATATTCCATTTTATATATGTACCACAGCTTTATGCATTCGTCTGTCTGTGGGCATTTAGGTTGCTTCCATTACCTCGATATTGTAAAGAGTGATACAATGAACATTGCGGTGAATGTCTCTTTTTGATTTATGGTTTTGTCTGGGTATATGTCCAGAACTGGGATTGCTGTATCATATGGTAATTCTACTGTTAGTTTCTTAAGAAACTCCATATTGTTCTCCATAGTGACTGTATCAATTTATATTCCCAACAATAGTGGAAGAGGGTTCCTTTTATCCACACATTTCCAGCATTTTTTGTTTGTAGATTTTCTGATGATGCCCATTCTACCAGGTGTGAGGTGATACCTCATTGTTGAGTCCATTTTGTTGAGCAAGGGGTAGGTCTTGTCTATTACATATTTAGCTTATGGAACGGTATCTGTGCTAATTTCAAACTCTGCTTTTATGCAGCACCACAACTCACCTTCCCCCTTAAGCAAGCATAAGTTGGTTTTCTAAACATGAGACCCTGTTCTGTTTTGTAATTCAGTTCATGTGTAACCAAGTTCACATTCCATGTATTAGTGATACCTTATGATGTTCCACTTTCTGTGTGACTTTTTTCACTTAGAATCACCGTGCCTCAATCCACTCATTATGCTGGTACGGGCCTGGTGACATAGTTTTCATTGCTGAGAGGTATTCTGTTGTACATAAGTACCGCAACTTCTTTATCCATTATTTGCTCTCTGGCATATTTAACTGGTGCTGAAGAAGAGGTTCCTGTAAAAGAGCCATCCGAAATTTCGGGGTGGCTGTGTCTTTTTGATTTTAATTTCCCTAAGCTATAGGACCATAAGTGGAAGTGCCCTAGGCTCGGTTGCTTTGTTTTTTAGATGTTTCAGGAAACACCATACACTTCTCCCCAGTGGCTGTTGGCAATTTACATCCCGCCCATCAGCATAACAAGGCTCCCAGTTCTCCATGGCCTGTCCTGCCTTTCTGGATTTTACACTTTTTTCAGATGGCCCTTTTGACTGGGGGAAGTGAGACATCATTGTAGTGCAGATTTCCTTTGCAAGCTTGCTTGGTTGGCCAAAAAGGGCGTATGCGTTTTTTCCTGAATATATTCAGGAAAAAACGCATACGCCCTTTGTGGTCAAGTGCATCATTGTGGACGTTCTGCCTCTTTTCCTATGCTTTAAATGCAATTCCAGTCTACCTCCTGAAATTGGTTTCCTGCAATTCTGCCCCGCTTTCAAGTCCTCTTGGCAGCCTTACTTCAGAATATTTTTGGACGATAGTTGTCATTTATAACTCTGCAGGTTTGTGAATTACAGTGCCCCTGAGCTCCTTTCTTCAACTCGCTTTCTTGTGAGCTGGCCGCAATACCGCAGGATTGCTTCAGGCCCTAATCTGGTTCTGGCACGGCATGCTGAGCCTTTGGTTAATTCCTCTTCCTGGTGGGAAATGACAGTTAAATTTGCCAGTCCAGACACCTCCATCTAGTCTCTCATTGGTTCTCCCTATTCCTGTTCATCCTCCACAGAAATTGCAAACTGGGCCAAACAGGAGGTTAAAGGCACTGACTCTCCAAGTCGGGAGAGTGTTAGTAAAGAGTCTGGAATGTTGTTCCCGAGTACCAGGGGACGAGAACTGAGACATAGTGGAACACGTCTCCCGATCACACGGTTGATCATATTCTGGGTTCCACATGCGTGTTTTAGCTGAAGGAAGAATCCCTTAAACCTGGAGAGTTGAGACCCGTCGAATAGGTACCATGCAATATGACTTCAAAGGGTCTTCATTTGCTCACCGAACCTCTCCAATCCTATCACTGCTGCGTTTATGCCCCTGTACACACGCTTGATTCTCTTTCAGAGACATAGCAATCCATAGGTTTTAAGATACTTACTAGTCAGGTACATACTTATGCGTTTAATATGGGGTGTTGAGTCCATCTCGTTGAGCAATTAGTAGCTCTTGTCTATTACATATTTGGCTTAAGGAACTTTATCTGTGCTCATTTCAATCTCTGGTTTTATGCAGCACCCCAACTCACCTTTCCCCTTAAGCAAGCATAATTTGGTTTTCTAAATTTGAGACCCTGTTCTGTTTTGTAATCCAGTTCCTGTGTAGCCAAGTTTACATTCCGTGTATTAGTGATATCTTACGATGTTTCTTTTTCTGTGTGACTTATTTCAGTTAGAATCATCATACCTGAATCCACTCATTATGCTGCTACGGGCCTGATGACATAGATTTCATTGCTGAGTGATATTGCATTGTACGTAAGTACCACAACTGCTTTATCCATTTTTCACTTTCTGCGATATTGAACTTGTACCGTAAATGAGGTTCCTGTAAACAGAGCCGTCCCAAACTTTGGGGTGGCTGTGTCTTTTTTATTTTAATTTCCCTAAGCTATAGGACCATAAGTGGAAGTGCCCTAGGCTCTGTTGCTTTGTTTTTTAGATGTTGCAGGAAACACCATACACTTCTCCCCAGTGGCTGTTGGCAATTTACATCCCACCCATCAGCATAACAAGGCTCCCAGTTCTCCATGGCCTGTCCTGCCTTTCTGGATTTTACACTTTTTTCAGATGGCCCTTTTGACCGGGGGGAAGTGAGACTTCATTGTAGTGCAGATTTCCTTTGCAAGCTTGCTTGGTTGGCCAAAAAGGGCGTATGCGTTTTTTCCTGAATATATTTAGGAAAAAACGCATACGCCCTTTTTGGCCAAGTGCATCATTGAGGAGGTTCTGCCTCTTTTCCTATGCTTTAAATGCAATTCCAGTCTACCTCCTGAAATCGGTTTCCTGCAATTCTGCCCCGCTTTCAAGTCCTCTTGGCAGCCTTACTTCAGTATATTTTTGGACGATAGCTGTCATTTATAACTCTGCAGGTTTGTGAGATACAGTGCCCCTGAGCTCCTTTCTTCAACTCGCTTTCTTGTGAGCTGGCCGCAAGACCGCAGGATTGCTTCAGGCCCTAATCTGGTTCCGGCACGGCATGCTGAGCCTTTGGTTAATTCCTCTTCCTGGTGGGAAATGAGAGTTAAATTTGCCCGTCCAGACACCTCCAGCTAGTCTCTCATTGGTCCTCCCTATTCCTGTTCATCTTCCGCAGAAATTGCAAACGTGGCCAAACAGGAGGTTAAAGGCACTGACTCTCCAAGTCAGGAGAGTGTTAGTAAAGCATCTGGAATGTTGCACCTGAGTACCAGGGGACGGGAACTGAGACATATTTGAACACATCTCCCGATCACATGGTTGATCATACTCTCGGTTCCACATGCGTGTTTTAGCTGAAGGAAGAATCCCTTAAACCTGGACAGTTGACACCCGTCGAATAGGTACCATGCAATATGACTTCAAAGGGTCTTCATTTGCTCACCGAACCTCTCCAATCCTATCACTGCTGCGTTTATGCCACTGTACACACGCTTGATTCTCTTTCGGAGACATAGCAATCCATAGGTTTTAAGATACTTACTAGTCAGGTACATACTTAGGCGTTTAATATGGGGTGTTGAGTCCATTTTGTTGAACAAGGAGTAGCTCTTGTCTATTACATATTTGGCTTAAGGAACTTTATCTGTGCTCATTTCAATCTCTGGTTTTATGCAGCACCCCAACTCACCTTTCCGCTTAAGCAAGCATAAGTTGGTTTTCTAAATTTGAGACCTTATTCTGTTTTGTAACTCTGTTCCTGTGTAGCAAGTTTACATTCCGTGTATTTGTGATATCTTATGATGTTTCTTTTTCTGTGTGACTTATTTCAGTTAGAATCATCATACCTGAATCCACTCATTATGCTGCTACGGGCCTGATGACATAGATTTCATTGCTGAGTGATATTGCATTGTACGTAAGTACCACAACTTCTTTATCCATTTTGCACTTTCTGCGATATTGAACTTGCACCTTAAACGAGGTTCTTGTAAACATAGCCGTCCCAAACTTTGGGGTGGCTGTGTCTTTTTGATTTTAATTTCCCTAAGCTATAGGACCATAAGTGGAAGTGCCCTAGGCTCTGTTGCTTTGTTTTTTAGATGTTTCAGGAAACACCATACACTTCTCCCCAGTGGCTGTTGGAAATTTACATCCCACCCATCAGCATAACAAGGCTCCCAGTTCTCCATGGCCTGTCCTGCCTTTCTGGATTTTACACTTTTTTCAGATGGCCCTTTTGACCGGGGGGAAGTGAGACTTCATTGTAGTGCAGATTTCCTTTGCAAGCTTGCTTGGTTGGCCAAAAAGGGCGTATGCGTTTTTTCCTGAATATATTCAGGAAAAAACGCATACGCCCTTTTTGGCCAAGTGCATCATTGAGGAGGTTCTGCCTCTTTTCCTATGCTTTAAATGCAATTCCAGTCTACCTCCTGAAATCGGTTTCCTGCAATTCTGCCCCGCTTTCAAGTCCTCTTGGCAGCCTTACTTCAGTATATTTTTGGACGATAGCTGTCATTTATAACTCTGCAGGTTTGTGAATTACAGTGCCCCTGAGCTCCTTTCTTCAACTCGCTTTCTTGTGAGCTGGCCGCAACACCGCAGGATTGCTTCAGGCCCTAATCTGGTTCCGGCATGGGATGCTGAGCCTTTGGTTAATTCCTCTTCCTGGTGGGAAATGAGAGTTAAATTTGCCCGTCCAGACACCTCCAGCTAGTCTCTCATTGGTCCTCCCTATTCCTGTTCATCTTCCGCAGAAATTGCAAACGAGGCCAAACAGGAGGTTAAAGGCACTGACTCTCCAAGTCGGGAGAGTGTTAGTAAAGCATTTGGAATGTTGCACCCGAGTACCAGGGGACGGGAACTGAGACATATTTGAACACATCTCCCGATCACACGGTTGATCATCCTCTGGGTTCCACATGCGTGTTTTAGCTGAAGGAAGAATCCCTTAAACCTGGAGAGTTGAGACCCGTCGAATAGGTACCATGCAATATGACTTCAAAGGGTCTTCATTTGCTCACCGAACCTCTCCAATCCTATCACTGCTGCGTTTATGCCCCTGTACACACGCTTGATTCTCTTTCGGAGACATAGCAATCCATAGGTTTTAAGATACTTACTAGTCAGGTACATACTTATGCGTTTAATATGGGGTGTTGAGTCCATCTCGTTGAGCAATTAGTAGCTCTTGTCTATTACATATTTGGCTTAAGGAACTTTATCTGTGCTCATTTCAATCTCTGGTTTTATGCAGCACCCCAACTCACCTTTCCCCTTAAGCAAGCATAATTTGGTTTTCTAAATTTGAGACCCTGTTCTGTTTTGTAATCCAGTTCCTGTGTAGCCAAGTTTACATTCCGTGTATTAGTGATATCTTACGATGTTTCTTTTTCTGTGTGACTTATTTCAGTTAGAATCATCATACCTGAATCCACTCATTATGCTGCTACGGGCCTGATGACATAGATTTCATTGCTGAGTGATATTGCATTGTACGTAAGTACCACAACTGCTTTATCCATTTTTCACTTTCTGCGATATTGAACTTGTACCGTAAATGAGGTTCCTGTAAACAGAGCCGTCCCAAACTTTGGGGTGGCTGTGTCTTTTTTATTTTAATTTCCCTAAGCTATAGGACCATAAGTGGAAGTGCCCTAGGCTCTGTTGCTTTGTTTTTTAGATGTTGCAGGAAACACCATACACTTCTCCCCAGTGGCTGTTGGCAATTTACATCCCACCCATCAGCATAACAAGGCTCCCAGTTCTCCATGGCCTGTCCTGCCTTTCTGGATTTTACACTTTTTTCAGATGGCCCTTTTGACCGGGGGGAAGTGAGACTTCATTGTAGTGCAGATTTCCTTTGCAAGCTTGCTTGGTTGGCCAAAAAGGGCGTATGCGTTTTTTCCTGAATATATTTAGGAAAAAACGCATACGCCCTTTTTGGCCAAGTGCATCATTGAGGAGGTTCTGCCTCTTTTCCTATGCTTTAAATGCAATTCCAGTCTACCTCCTGAAATCGGTTTCCTGCAATTCTGCCCCGCTTTCAAGTCCTCTTGGCAGCCTTACTTCAGTATATTTTTGGACGATAGCTGTCATTTATAACTCTGCAGGTTTGTGAGATACAGTGCCCCTGAGCTCCTTTCTTCAACTCGCTTTCTTGTGAGCTGGCCGCAAGACCGCAGGATTGCTTCAGGCCCTAATCTGGTTCCGGCACGGCATGCTGAGCCTTTGGTTAATTCCTCTTCCTGGTGGGAAATGAGAGTTAAATTTGCCCGTCCAGACACCTCCAGCTAGTCTCTCATTGGTCCTCCCTATTCCTGTTCATCTTCCGCAGAAATTGCAAACGTGGCCAAACAGGAGGTTAAAGGCACTGACTCTCCAAGTTAGGAGAGTGTTAGTAAAGCATCTGGAATGTTGCACCCGAGTACCAGGGGACGGTAACTGAGACATATTTGAACACATCTCCCGATCACATGGTTGATCATACTCTGGGTTCCACATGCGTGTTTTAGCTGAAGGAAGAATCCCTTAAACCTGGACAGTTGAGACCCGTCGAATAGGTACCATGCAATATGACTTCAAAGGGTCTTCATTTGCTCACCGAACCTCTCCAATCCTATCACTGCTGCGTTTATGCCACTGTACACACGCTTGATTCTCTTTCGGAGACATAGCAATCCATAGGTTTTAAGATACTTACTAGTCAGGTACATACTTAGGCGTTTAATATGGGGTGTTGAGTCCATTTTGTTGAACAAGGAGTAGCTCTTGTCTATTACATATTTGGCTTAAGGAACTTTATCTGTGCTCATTTCAATCTCTGGTTTTATGCAGCACCCCAACTCACCTTTCCGCTTAAGCAAGCATAAGTTGGTTTTCTAAATTTGAGACCTTATTCTGTTTTGTAACTCTGTTCCTGTGTAGCAAGTTTACATTCCGTGTATTTGTGATATCTTATGATGTTTCTTTTTCTGTGTGACTTATTTCAGTTAGAATCATCATACCTGAATCCACTCATTATGCTGCTACGGGCCTGATGACATAGATTTCATTGCTGAGTGATATTGCATTGTACGTAAGTACCACAACTTCTTTATCCATTTTTCACTTTCTGCGATATTGAACTTGCACCTTAAACGAGGTTCTTGTAAACATAGCCGTCCCAAACTTTTGGGTGGCTGTGTCTTTTTGATTTTAATTTCCCTAAGCTATAGGACCATAAGTGGAAGTGCCCTAGGCTCTGTTGCTTTGTTTTTTAGATGTTTCAGGAAACACCATACACTTCTCCCGAGTGGCTGTTGGCAAATTACATCCCGCCCATCAGCATAACAACGCTCCCAGTTCTCCATGGCCTGTCCTGCCTTTCTGGATTTTACACTTTTTTCAGATGGCCCTTTTGACCTGGGCGAAGTGAGACTTCATTGTAGTGCAGATTTCCTTTGCAAGCTTGCTTGGTTGGCCAAAAAGGGCGTATGCGTTTTTTCCTGAATATATTCAGGAAAAACCGCATACGCCCTTTTTGGCCAAGTGCATGATTGTCGACGTTCTGCCTCTTTTCCTATGCTTTAAATGCAATTCCAGTGTACCTCCTGAAATCGGTGTCCTGCAATTCTGCCCCGCTTTCAAGTCCTCTTGGCAACCTTACCTCAGTATATTTTTGGACGATAGCTGTCATTTATAACTCTGCAGGTTTGTGAATTACAGTGCCCCTGAGCTCCTTTCTTCAACTCGCTTTCTTGTGAGCTGGCCGCAACACCACAGGATTGCTTCAGGCCCTAATCTTGTTCTGGCACGGCATGCTGAGCCTTTGGTGAATTCCTCTTCCTGGTGGGAAATGAGAGTTAAATTTGCCCGTCCAGACACCTCCATCTAGTCTCTCATTGGTTCTACCTATTCCTGTTCATCTTCCACAGAAATTTCAAACTGGGCCAAACAGGAGGTTAAAGGCACTGACTCTCCAAGTTGGGAGAGTGTTAGTAAAGCGTCTGGAATGTTGCACCGGAGTACCAGGGGACGAACACTGAGACATATTTGAAAACGTCTCCCGATCACATGGTTGAACATACTCTGGGTTCCACATGCATGTTTTAGCTGAAGGAAGAATCCCTTAAACCTGGAGAGTTGAGACCCGTGGAATGGGTACCATGCACTATGACTTCAAAGGGTCTTCGTTAGCTCACCGAACCTCTCCAGTCCTATCACTGCTGCGTTTATGCCCCTGTACACACACTTGATTCTCTTCGGAGACATAGCAATCCATAGGTTTTAAGATACTTACTAGTCAGGTACATTCTTAGGCGTTTAATATGGGGTGTTGAGTCCATTTCGTTGAACAAGGAGTAGTTCTTGTCTATTACATATTTGGCTTAAGGAACTCTATCTGTGCTCATTTAAATGTCTGGTTTTATGCAGCACCCCAACTCACCTTTCCCTTAAGCAAGCATAAGTTTGTTTTCTAAATTTGAGACCCTGTTCTGTTTTGTAATTCAGTTCCTATGTAGCCAAGTTTACATTCCGTGTATTAGTGATATCTTATGATATTTATTTTTCTGTGTGACTTATTTCAGTTAGAATCATCATACCTGAACCCACTCATTTTCTGCTACAGGCCTGATGACATAGATTTCATTGCTGAGTGATATTGCATTGTACGTAAGTACCACAAATTCTTTATCCATTTTTCACTTTCTGTGATATTGAACTTGTACCATAAACGAGGTTCTTGTAAACAGAGCCATCCCAAACTTTGGGGTTGGCTGTGCCTTTTTGATTTTAATTTCCCTAATCTATAGGATCATAAGTGGAAGTACCCTAGGCTCTGTTGCTTTGTTTTTTAGATGTTTCAGGAAACACCATACACTTCTCCTGAGTGGCTGTTGGCAATTTACATGCCGCCCATCAGCATAACAAGGCTCCCAGATCTCCATGGCCTGTCCTGCCTTTCTGGATTTTACACTTTTTTCAGATGGCCCTTTTGACCGGGGGGAAGTGAGACTTCATTGTAGTGCAGATTTCCTTTGCAAGCTTGCTTGGTTGGCCAAAAAGGGCGTATGCGTTTTTTCCTGAATATATTCAGGAAAAAACGCATACGCCCTTTTAGGCCAAGTGCATCATTGAGGAGGTCCTGCCTCTTTTCCTATGCTTTAAATGCAATTCCAGTCTACCTCCTGAAATCGGGTTCTTGCAATTCTGCCCCACATTCAAGTCCTCTTGGCAGCCTTACTTCAGTATATTTTTGGACGATAGCTGTCATTTATAACTCTGCAGGTTTGTGAATTACAGTGCCCCTGAGCTCCTTTCTTCAACTCGCTTTCTTGTGAGCTGGCCGCAACACCGCAGGATTGCCTCAGGCCCTAATCTGGTTCCGCCACGGCACGCTGAGCCTTTGATTAATTCCTCTTCCTGGTGGGAAATGAGAGTTAAATTTGCCCGTCCAGACACGTCCAGCTACTCTCTCATTGGTTCTCCGTATTCCTGTTCATCTTCCGCAGACATTGCAAACTGGGCCAAACAGGAGGTTAAAGGCACTGACTCTCCAAGTCGGGAGAGTGTTAGTAAAGCGTCTGGAATGTTGCACCCGAGTACCAGGGGACGAGAACTGAGACATAGTTGAACACAACTCCCGATCACATGGTTGGTCATACTCTGGGTTCCACATGCATGTTTTAGCTGAAGGAAGAATCCCTTAAACCTGGAGAGTTGAGACCCTTGGTATGGGTACCATGCAATATGACTTCAAAGGGTCTTCATTTGCTCACCGAACCTCTCCAATCCTATCACTGCTGCGTTTATGCCCCTGTACACACGCTTGATTCTCTTTCGGAGACATAGCAATCCATAGGTTTTAAGATACTTACTAGTCAGGTACATTCTTTGGTGTTTAATATGGGGTGTTGAGTCCATTTCGTTGAGCAAGGAGTAGCTCTTGTCTATTACATATTTGGCTTAAGGAACTTTATCTGTGTTCATTTCAATCTCTGGTTTTATGCAGTACCCCAACTCACCTTTCCCCTTAAGCAAGCATAAGTTTGTTTTCTAAATTTGAGACCTTGTTCTGTCTTGTAATCCAGTTCCTGTGTAGCCAAGTTTACATTCCGTGTATTAGTGATATCTTATGATGTTTCTTTTTCTGTGTGACTTATTTCAGTTAGAATCATCATACCTGAATCCACTCATTATGCTGCTACGGGTCTGATGACATAGATTTCATTGCTGAGTGATATTGCATTGTACGTAAGTACCACAACTTCTTTATCCATTTTTCACTTTCTGCGATATTGAACTTGTACCGTAAACGAGGTTCTTGTAAACAGAGCCGTCCCAACTTTGGGGTGGCTGTGTCTTTTTGATTTTAATTTCCCTAAGCTATAGGAACATAAGTGGAAGTGCCCTAGCCTCTGTTGCTTTGTTTTTTAGATGTTTCAGGAAACACCATACACTTCTCCCGAGTGGCTGTTGGCAATTTACATCCCGCCCATCAGCATAACAAGGCTCCCAGTTCTCCATGGCCTGTCCTGCCTTTCTGGATTTTACACTTTTTTCAGATGGCCCTTTTGACCGGGGGGAAGTGAGACTTCATTGTAGTGCAGATTTACTTTGCAAGCTTGCTTGGTTGGCCAAAAAGTGCGTATGCGTTTTCTCCTGAATATATTCAGGAAAAAACGCATACGCCCTTTTTGGCCAAGTGCATCATTGTCGACGTTCTGCCTCTTTTCCTATGCTTTAAATGCAATTCCAGTCTATCTCCTTAAATTGGTTTCCTGCAATTCTGCCCCGCTTTCAAGTCCTCTTGGCAGCCTTACTTCAGTATATTTTTGGACAATAGCTGTCATTTATAACTCTGCAGGTTTGTGAATTACAGTGCCCCTGAGCTCCTTTCTTCAACTCGCTTTCTTGTGAGCTGGCCGCAACACCGCAGGATTGCTTCAGGCCCTAATCTGGTTCCGCCACAGCACGCTGAGCCTTTGGTTAATTCCTCTTCCTGGTGGGAAATGAGAGTTAAATTTGCCCGTCCAGGTACCTCCAGCTAATCTCTCATTAGTTCTCCCTATTCCTGTTCATCTTCCGCAGAAATTACAAACTGGGCCAAACAGGAGGTTAAAGGCACTGACTCTCCAAGTCGGGAGAGTGTTAGTAAAGCGTCTGGAATGTTGCACCCGAGTATCAGGGGACGAGAACTGACACATATTGGAACACGTCTCCCGATCACTCGGCTGATCATACTCTGGGTTCCACATGCATGTTTCAGCTGAAGGAACAATCCCTTAAACGTGGAGAGTTGAGACCCGTGGAATGGGTACCATGCAATATGACTTCAAAGGGTCTTCATTTGCTCACCGAACCTCTCCAATCCTATCACTGCTGCGTTTATGCCCCTGTACACACGCTTGATTCTCTTTCGGAGACATAGCGATCCATAGCTTTCAAGATACTTACTAGTAAGTTACATTCTTAGGCGTTTAATATGGGGTGTTGAGTCCATTTCGTTGAGCAAGGAGTAGCTCTTGTGTATTACATATTTGGCTTAAGGAACTTTATCTGTGCTCATTTCAATCTCTGGTTTTATGCAGCACCCCAACTCACCTTTCCCCTTAAGCAAGCATAAGTTGGTTTTCTAAATTTGAGACCCTGTTGTGTTTTGTAATCCAGTTCCTGTGTAGCCAAGTTTACATTCTGTGTATTAGTGATATCTTATGATGTTTCTTTTTCTGTGTGACTTATTTCAGTTAGAATCATCATACCTGAATCCACTCATTATGCTGCTATGGGACTGATGACATAGATTTCATTGCTGAGTGATATTGCCCTGTACCTAAGTACCACAACTTCTTTATCCATTTTTCACTTTCTGCGATATTGAACTTTTCCCGTAAACGAGTTTCTTGTAAACAGAGCCGTCGCAAACTTTGGGGTGGCTGTGTCTTTTTGATTTTAATTTCCCTAAGCTATAGGACCATAAGTGGAAGTGCCCTAGGCTCTGTTGCTTTTTTTCTTAGATGTTTCCGGAAACACCATACACATCTCCCGAGTGGCTGTTGGCAATTTACATCCCGCCCATCAGCATAACAAGGCTCCCAGTTCTCCATGGCCTGTCCTGCCTTTCTGGATTTTACACTTTTTTCAGATGGCCCTTTTGACCGGGGGGAATTGAGACTTCATTGTAGTGCTGATTTCCATTGCAATCTTGCTTGCTTGGCCAAAAAGGGCGTATCCGTTTTTTCCTGAGTATATTCAGGAAAAAACGCATACGCACTTTTTGGCCAAGTGCATCATTGTCGACGTTCTGACTCTTTTCCTATGCTTTAAGTGCAATTCCAGTCTACTTCCTGAAATCGGTTTCCTGCAATTCTGCCCCGCTTTCAAGTCCTCTTGGCAGCCTTACTTCAGTATATTTTTG
Source organism: Orcinus orca (assembly GCF_937001465.1). Taxonomy (NCBI): domain Eukaryota; kingdom Metazoa; phylum Chordata; class Mammalia; order Artiodactyla; family Delphinidae; genus Orcinus; species Orcinus orca. The sequence continues at coordinate 1,248,602 of NW_026044106.1, forward strand.
GACGATAGCTGTCATTTATAACTCTGCATGTTTGTGCATTACAGTGCCCCTGAGCTCCTTTCTTCAACTCGCTTTCTTGTGAGCTGGCCGCAACACCGCAGGATTGCTTCAGGCCCTAATCTGGTTCCGGCACGGCACGCTGAGCCTTTGGTTAATTCCTCTTTCTGGTGGCAAATGAGAGTAAAATTTGCCCGTCCAGGCACCTCCCGCTAGTCTCTCATTGGTTCTCCCTATTCCTGTTCATCTTCCGCAGAAATTGCAAACTAGCCCAACAGGAGGTTAAAGGCACTGACTCTCCAAGTCGGGAGAGTGTTAGTAAAGCGTCTGGAATGTTGCACCCGAGTACCAGGGGATGAGAACTGAGATATATTGGAACACGTCTCCCGATCACACGGTTGATCATACTCTGGGTTCCACATGCATGCTGTAGCTGAAGGAAAAATCCCTTAAACGTGGAGAGTTGAGACCCGTGGAATGGGTACCATGCAATGTGACTTCAAAGGGTCTTCATTTGCTCACCGAACCTCTCCAATCCTATCACTGCTGCGTTTATGCCCCTGTACACACGCTTGATTCTCTTTTGGAGACATAGCAATCCATAGGTTTTAAAATACTTACTAGTCAGCTACATTCTTAGGCGTTTAATAAGGGGTGTTGAGTCCATTTCGTTGAGCAAGGTGTAGCTCTTGGCTATTCCATATTTGGCTTAAGGAACTTTATCTGTGCTCATTTCAATCTCTAGTTTTATGCAGCACCCCAACTCACCTTTCCCCTTAAGCAAGCATAAGTTTGTTTTCTAAATTTGAGACCCTGTTCTGTTTTGTAATCCAGTTCCTGTGTAGCCAAGTTTACATTCCGTGTATTAGTGATATCTTATGATGTTTCTTTTTCTATGTGACTTACTTCAGATAGAATCTTCATGCCTGAATCCACTCATTATGCTGCTACGGGCCTCATGACATAGATTTCATTGCTGAGTGATATTGCATTGTACGTAAGTACCACAACTTCTTTATCCATTTTTCACTTTCTGCGAAATTGAACTTGTACCGTAAACAAGGTTCTTGTAAACAGAGTCGTCCCAAACTTTGGGGTGGCTATGGCTTTTTGATTTTAATTTCCCTAAGCTATAGGACCATAAGTGGAAGTGCCCTAGGCTCTGTTGCTTTGTTTTTTAGATGTTTCAGGAAACACCATACACTTCTCCCGAGTGGCTGTTGGCAATTTACATCCTGACCATCAGCATAACAAGGTTCCCAGTTCTCCATGGCCTGTCCTGCCTTTCTGGATTTTACACTCTTTTCAGATGGCCCTTTTGACCAGGGGGATGTGAGACTTCATTGTAGTGCAGATATCCTTTGCAAGCTTGCTTGGTTGGCCAAAAAGGGCGTATGCGTTTTCTCTTGAATATACTCAGGAAAGAACGCATACGCACTTTTTGGCCAAGTGCATCATTGTCGACGTTCTGCCTCTTTTCCTATGCTTTAAATGCAATTCCAGTCTACCTCCTGAAATCGGTTTCCTGCAATTCTGCCCCGCTTTCAAGTCCTCTTGGCAGCCTTACTTCAGTATATTTTTGGACGATAGCTGTCATTTATAACTCTGCAGGTTTGTGAATTACAGTGCCCCTGAGCTCCTTTCTTCAACTCGCTTTCTTGTGAGCTGGCTGCAACACCGCAGGATTTCTTCAGGCCCTAATCTGGTTCCGGCACGGCACGCTGAGCCTTTGGTTAATTCCTCTTCCTGGTGGGAAATGAGAGTTAAATTTGCCTGTCCAGACACCTCCAGCTAGTCTCTCATTGGTTCTCCCTATTCCTGTTCATCTTCCACAGAAATTGTGAACTGGGCCAAACAGGAGGTTAAAGGCACTGACTCTCCAAGTCGGGAGAGCGTTAGTAAAGCATATGGAATGTTGCACCCGAGTACCAGGGGACGAGAACTGAGACATATTGGAACACGTCTCCCGATCACACGGTTGATCATACTCTGGGTTCAAAATGCATGATTTAGCTGAAGGAAGAATCCCTTAAACCTGGAGAGTTGAGACCCGTGGAATGGGTACCATGCAATATGACTTCAAAGGGTCTTCATTTGCTCACCGAACCTCTCCAATCCTATCATTGCTGCATTTATGCCCCTGTACACACGCTTGATTCTCTTTCGGAGACATAGCAATCCATAGGTTTAAAATACTTACAAGGCAGGTACATTCTTAGGCGTTTAAGATGGGGTGTTGAGTCCATTTCGTTGAGCAAGGTGTAGCTCTTGTGTATTCCATATTTGGCTTAAGGAACTTTATCTGTGCTCATTTCAATCCCTGGTTTTATGCAGCTCCCCAACTGACCTTTCCCCTTAAGCAAGCATATTGGTTTTCTAAATTTGAGAACCTGTTCTGTTTTGTAATCCAGTTCCTGTGTAGCCAAGTTTACATTCCGTGTATTAGTGATATCTTATGATGTTTCTTTTTCTGTGTGACTTATTTCAGTTAGAATCATCATACCTGAATCCACTCATTATGCTGCTACTGGCCTGATGACATAGATTTCATTGCTGAGTGATATTGCATTGTACGTAAGTACCACAACTTCTTTATCCGTTTTCCACTTTCTGCGATATTTAACTTGTACCATAAATGCGGTTCTTGTAAACAGAGCCGTCCCAAACTTTGGGGTGGCTGTGTCTTTTTGATTTTAATTTCCCTAAGCTATAGGACCATAAGTGGAAGTGCCCTAGGCTCTGTTGCTTTGTTTTTTAGATGTTTCAGGAAACACCATACACTTCTCCCGAGTGGCTGTTGGCAATTTACATCCCACCCATCAGCATAAATAGGCTCCCAGTTCTCCATGGCCTGTCCTGCCTTTCTGGATTTTACACTTTTTCAGATGGCCGTTTTGACCGGGGGGAAGTGAGACTTCATTGTAGTGCAGATTTCCTTTGCAAGCTTCCTTGGTTGGCCAAAAAGGGCGTATGCGTTTTTTCCTGAATATATTCAGGAAAAAACGCATACGCCCTTTTAGGCCAAGTGCATCATTGAGGAGGTTCTGCCTCTTTTCCTATGCTTTAAATGCAATTCCAGTCTACCTCCTGAAATCGGTTTCCTGCAATTCTGCCCCGCTTTCAAGTCCTCTTGGCAGCCTTACTTCAGTATATTTTTGGACGATACCTGTCATTTATAACTCTGCAGGTTTGTGAATTACAGTGCCCCTGAGCTCCTTTCTTCAACTCGCTTTCTTGTGAGCTGGCCGCAACACCGCAGGATTGCTTCAGGCCCTAATCTGGTTCCGCCACGGCCTGCTGAGCCTTTGGTTAATTCCTCTTCCTGGTGGGAAATGAGAGTTAAATTTGCCCGTCCAGACACCTCCAGCTAGTCTCTCATTGGTCCTCCCTATTCCTGTTCATCTTCCGCAGAAATTGCAAACTGGGCCAAACAGGAGGTTAAAGGCACTGACTCTCCAAGTCGGGAGAGTGTTATTAAAGCATCTGGATTGTTGCACCCTAATACCAGGGGATGGGAACTGAGACATATTTGAACACATCTCCCGATCACACGGTTGATCATACTCTGGGTTCCACATGCGTGTTTTAGCTGAAGGAAGAATCCCTTAAACCTGGAGAGTTGAGACCCGTCGAATAGGTACCATGCAATATGACTTCAAAGGGTCTTCATTTGCTCACCGAACCTCTCCAATCCTATCACTGCTGCGTTTATGCCCCTGTACACACGCTTGATTCTCTTTCGGAGACATAGCAATCCATAGGTTTTAAGATACTTACTAGTCAGGTACATACTTAAGCGTTTAATATGGGGTGTTGAGTCCATCTCATTGAGCAATTAGTAGCTCTTGTGTATTACATATTTGGCTTAAGGAACTTTATCTGTGCTCATTTCAATCTCTGGTTTTATGCAGCACCCCAACTCACCTTTCCCCTTAAGCAAGCATAAGTTGGTTTTCTAAATTTGAGACCTTATTCTGTTTTGTAATCCAGTTCCTGTGTAGCCAAGTTTACATTCCGTGTATTAGTGATATTTTATGATATTTATTTTTCTGTGTGACTTATTTCAGTTAGAATCATCATACCTGAATCCACTCATTATGCTGCCTCGGGCCTGATGACATAGATTTCATTGCTGAGTGATATTGCATTGTACGTAAGTACCACAACTTCTTTATCCATTTTTCACTTTCTGCGATATTGATCTTGTACCATAAACGAGGTTCTTGTAAACAGAGCCATGCCAAACGTTGGGGTGGCTGTGTCTTTTTGATTTTACTTTCCCTAAGCTATAGGACCATAAGTGGAAGTGCCCTAGGCTCTGTTGCTTTGTTTTTTAGATGTTTCAGGAAACACCATACACTTCTCCCGAGTGGCTGTTGGCAATTTACATCCCACCCATCAGCATAACAAGGCTCCCAGTTCTCCATGGCCTGTCCTGCCTTTCTGGATTTTACACTTTTTTCAGATGGCCCTTTTGACCGGGGGGAAGTGAGACATCATTGTAGTGCAGATTTCCTTTGCAAGCTTGCTTGGTTGGCCAAAAAGGGCGTATGCGTTTTCTCCTGAATATATTCAGGAGAAAACGCATACGCCCTTTTTGGCCAAGTGCATCATTGTGGACGTTCTGCCTCTTTTCCTATGCTTTAAATGCAATTCCAGTCTACCTCCTGAAATCGGTTTCCTGCAATTCTGCCCCGCTTTCAAGTGCTCTTGGCAGCCTTCCTTCAGTATATTTTTGGACGATAGCTGTCATTTATAACTCTGCAGGTTTGTGAATTACAGTGCCCCTGAGCTCCTTTCTTCAACTCGCTTTCTTGTGAGCTGGCTGCAACACCGCAGGATTGCTTCAGGCCCTAATCTGGTTCCGGCACAGCATGCTGAGCCTTTGGTTAATTCCTCTTCCTGGTGGGAAATGAGAGTTAAATTTGCCCGTCCAGGCACCTCCAGCTAATCTCTCATTAGTTCTCCCTATTCCTGTTCATCTACCGCGGAATTTGTAAACTGGGCCAAACAGGAGGTTAAAGGCACTGACTCTCCAAGTCGGGAGAGTGTTAGTAAAGCGTCTGGAATGTTGCATCCGAGTACTAGGGGACGAGAACTGAGACATATTGGAACACGTCTCCCGATTACACGGTTGGTCATACTCTGGGTTCCACATGCATGTTTTAGCTGAAGGAAGAATTCCTTAAAACTGGAGAGTTGAGACCGTGGAATGGGTACCATGCAATATGACTTCAAAGGGTCTTCATTTGCTCACCGAACCTCTCCAATCCTATCACTGCTGCGTTTATGCCCCTGTACACATGCTTCATTCTCTTTCAAAGACATAGCAATCCATAGGTTTTAAGATACTTACTAGTCAGGTACATTCTTAGGCGTTTAATATGGGGTGTTGAGTCCATTTCGTTGAACAAGGAGTAGCTCTTGTCTATTATATATTTGGCTTAAGGAACTTTAATTGTGCTCATTTCAATCTCTATTTTTATGCAGCAACCCAACTCCCCTTTCCCCTTAAGCAAGCATAAGTTGGTTTTCTGAATTTGAGACCCTGTTCTGTTTTGTAATTCAGTTCCTGTGTAGCCAAGTTTACATTCCGTGTATTAGTGATATCTTATGATATTTATTTTTCTGTGTGACTTATTTCAGTTAGAATCATCATACCTGAACCCACTCATTTTCTGCTACAGGCCTGATGACATAGATTTCATTGCAGAGTGATATTGCATTGTACGTAAATACCGCAAATTCTTTATCCATTTTTCACTATCTGCGATATTGAACTTTTCCCGTAAATGAGGTTCTTGTAAACAGAGCCGTCCCAAACTTTGGGGTGGCTGTGTCTTTTTTATTTTATTTTCCCTAAGCTATAGGACCATAAGTGGAAGTGCCCTAGGCTCTGTTGCTTTGTTTCTTAGATGTTTCCGGAAACACCATACACTTCTCCCAAGCGGCTGTTGGCAATTTACATCCCGCCCATCAGCATAACAGGGCTCACAGTTCTCCATGGCCTGTCCTAACTTTCTGGATTTTACACTTTTTTCAGATGGCCCTTTTTACAGGGGGGAAGTGAGACTTCATTGTAGTGCAGATTTCCTTTGCAAGCTTGCTTGGTTGGCCACAAAGGGCGTATGCGTTTTTTCCTGAATATATTCAGGAAAAAACGCATACGCCCTTTTTGGCCAAGTGCATCATTGTCGACGTTCTGCCTCTTTTCCTATGCTTTAAATGCAATTCCAGTCTACATCCTGAAATTGGTTTCCTGCAATTCTGCCCTGCATCAAGACCTCTCGGCAGCCTTACTTCAGTATATTTTTGGATGATAGCTGTCATTTATAACTCTGCAGGTTTGTGAATTACAGTGCCCCTGAGCTCCTTTCTTCAACTCGCTTTCTTGTGGGCTGGCCGCAACACCGCAGGATTGCTTCAGGCCCTAATCTAGTTCTGGCATGGCACGCTGAGCCTTTGGTTAATTCCTCTTCCTGGTGGGAAAAGAGAGTTAAATTTTCCCGTCCAGACACCTCCAGCTAGTCTCTCATTGGTTCTCCCTATTCCTGTTCATCTTCCGCAGAAATTGCAAACTGGGCCAAACAGGAGGTTAAAGCCACTGACTCTCCAAGTCGGGAGAGTGTTAGTAAAGCATCTGGAATGTTGTACCCGAGTACCAGGGGACGAGAACTGAGACATATTTCAACACGTCTCCCTATCACACGGTTGATCATACTCTGGGTTCCACATGCATGTTTTAGCTGAAGAAAGAATCCCTTAAACCTGGAGAGTTGAGACCCGTGGAATGGGTACCATGCAATATGACTTCAGAGGGTCTTCATTTGCTCACCAAAACTCTCCAATCCTATCACTGCTGCATTTATGCCCCTCTACACACGCTTGATTCACTTTCAGAGACATAGCAATCCATAGGTTTTAAGATACTTACTAGTCAGGTACATTATTAGGCGTTTAATATGGGGTTTTGAGTCCATTTCGTTGAGCAAGGAGTAGCTCTTGTCTATTACATATTTGGCTTAAGGAACTTTATCTGTGCTCATTTCAATCTCTGGTTTTATGCAGCACCCCAACTCACCTTTCCCCTTAAGCAAGCATAAGTTGGTTTTCTAAATTTGGGACCATGTTCTGTTTTGAAATTCAGTTCCTGTGTAGCCAAGTTTACATTCCGTGTATTAGTGATATCTTATGATGTTTCTTTTCCTCTGTGACTTATTTCAGTTAGAATCATCATACCTGAATCCACTCATTATGCTGCTATGGGCCTGATGACATAGATGTCATTGCTGAGTGATATTGCATTGTACGTAAGTACCACAACTTCTTTATCCATTTTTCGCTTTATGCGATATTGAACTTGTACCGTAAACGAGTTTCTTGTAAACAGAGCCATCCCAAACTTTGGGGTGGCTGTGTCTTTTTGATTTTAATTTCCCTAAGCTATAGGACCATAAGTGGAAGTGCCCTAGGCTCTGTTGCTTTGTTTTTTAGATGTTTCAGGAAACACCATACACTTCTCCCCAGTGGCTGTTGGCAATTTACATCCCGCCCATCAGCATAACAAGGCTCCCAGTTCTCCATGGCCTGTCCTGCCTTTCTGGATTTTACACTTTTTTCAGATGGCCCTTTTGACGGGGGGGAAGTGAGACTTCATTGTAGTGCAGATTTCCTTTGCAAGCTTGCTTGGTTGGCCAAAAAGGGCGTATGCGTTTTTTCCTGAATATATTCAGGAAAAAACGCATACGCCCTTTTTGGCCAAGTGCATCATTGTCGACCTTCTGCCTCTTTTCCTATGCTTTAAATGCAATTCCAGTCTACCTCCTGAAATCGGTTTCCTGCAATTCTGCCCGGCTTTCAAGTCCTCTTGGCAGCCTTACTTCAGTATATTTTTGGATGATAGCTGTCATTTATAACTCTGCAGGTTTGTGAATTACAGTGCCCCTGAGCTCCTTTCTTCAACTCGCTTTCTTGTGAGCTGGCCGCAACACCGCAGGATTGCTTCAGGCCCTAATCTGGTTCCGGCATGGCACGCTGAGCCTTTGGTTAATTCCTCTTCCTGGTGGGAAATGAGAGTTAAATTTTCCCGTCCAGACACCTCCAGCTAGTCTCTCATTGGTTCTCCCTATTCCTGTTCATCTTCCGCGGAATTTGCAAACTGGGCCAAACAGGAAGTTAAAGGCACTGACTCTCCAAGTCGGGAGAGTGTTAGTAAAGCATCTGGAATGTTGCACCCGAGTACCAGGGGACGAGAACTGAGACATATTTGAACACGTCTCCCGATCACACGGTTGATCATACTCTGGGTTCCACATGCATGTTTTAGCTGAAGGAAGAATCCCTTAAACCTGGAGAGTTGAGACCCGTGGAATGGGTACCATACAATATGACTTCAAAGGGTCTTCATTTGCTCACCAAAACTCTGCAATCCTATCACTGCTGCGTTTTTGCCCCTGTACTCACGATTGATTCACTTTCAGAGACATAGCAATCCATAGGTTTTAAGATACTTACTAGTCAGGTACATTATTAGGCGTTTAATATGGGGTTTTGAGTCCATTTCGTTGAGCAAGGAGTAGCTCTTGTCTATTACATATTTGGCTTAAGGAACTTTATCTGTGCTCATTTCAATCTCTGGTTTTATGCAGCACCCCAACTCACCTTTCCCCTTAAGCAAGCATAAGTTGGTTTTCTAAATTTGGGACCATGTTCTGTTTTGAAATTCAGTTCCTGTGTAGCCAAGTTTACATTCCGTGTATTAGTGATATCTTATGATGTTTCTTTTTCTGTGTGACTTATTTCAGTTAGAATCATCATACCTGAATCCACTCATTATGCTGCTATGGGCCTGATGACATAGATGTCATTGCGGAGTGATATTGCATTGTACGTAAGTACCACAACTTCTTTATCCATTTTTCGCTTTATGCGATATTGAACTTGTACCATAAACGAGTTTCTTGTAAACAGAGCCATCCCAAACTTTGGGGTGGCTGTGTCTTTTTGATTTTAATTTCCCTAAGCTATAGGACCATAAGTAGAAGTGCCCTAGGCTCTGTTGCTTTGTTTTTTAGATGTTTCAGGAAACACCATACACTTCTCCCGAGTGGCTGTTGGCAGTTTACATCCCGCCCATCAGCATAACAAGGCTCCCAGTTCTCCATGGCCTGTCCTGCCTTTCTGGATTTTACACTTTTTTCAGATGGCCCTTTTGACTGGGGGGGAAGTGAGACTTCATTGTAGTGCAGATTTCCTTTGCAAGCTTGCTTGGTTGGCCAAAAAGGGCGTATGCGTTTTTTCCTGAATATATTCAGGAAAAAACGCATACGCCCTTTTTGGCCAAGTGCATCATTGTCGACCTTCTGCCTCTTTTCCTATGCTTTAAATGCAATTCCAGTCTACCTCCTGAAATCGGTTTCCTGCAATTCTGCCCCGCTTTCAAGTCCTCTTGGCAGCCTTACTTCACTATATTTTTGGACGATAGCTGTCATTTATAACTCTGCAGGTTTGTGAATTACAGTGCCCCTGAGCTCCTTTCTTCAACTCGCTTTCTTGTGAGCTGGCCGCAACACCGCAGGATTGCTTCAGGCCCTAATCTGGTTCCGGCATGGCACGCTGAGCCTTTGGTTAATTCCTCTTCCTGGTGGGAAATGAGAGTTAAATTTTCCCGTCCAGACACCTCCAGCTAGTCTCTCATTGGTTCTCCTTATTCCTGTTCATCTTCCGCGGAATTTGCAAACTGGGCCAAACAGGAGGTTAAAGGCACTGACTCTCCAAGTCGGGAGAGTGTTAGTAAAGCATCTGGAATGTTGCACCCGAGTACCAGGGGACGAGAACTGAGACATATTTCAACACGTCTCCCGATCACACGGTTGATCATACTCTGGGTTCCACATGCATGTTTTAGCTGAAGGAAGAATCCCTTAAACCTGGAGAGTTGAGACCCGTGGAATGGGTACCATGCAATATGACTTCAAAGGGTCTTCATTTGCTCACCAAAACTCTCCAATCCTATCACTGCTGCGTTTTTGCCCCTGTACTCACGATTGATTCACTTTCAGAGACACAGCAATCCATAGGTTTTAAGATACTTACTAGTCAGGTACATTATTAGGCGTTTAATATGGGGTTTTGAGTCCATTTCGTTGAACAAGGAGTAGCTCTTGTCTATTACATATTTGGCTTAAGGAACTTTATCTGTGCTCATTTCAATCTCTGGTTTTATGCAGCACCCCAACTCACCTTTCCCCTTAAGCAAGCATAAGTTGATTTTCTAAATTTGGGACCATGTTCTGTTTTGAAATTCAGTTCCTGTGTAGCCAAGTTTACATTCCGTGTATTAGTGATATCTTATGATGTTTCTTTTTCTGTGTGACTTATTTCAGTTAGAATCATCATACCTGAATCCACTCATTATGCTGCTATGGGCCTGATGACATAGATGTCATTGCTGAGTGATATTGCATTGTACGTAAGTACCACAACTTCTTTATCCATTTTTCGCTTTATGCGATATTGAACTTGTACCGTAAACGAGTTTCTTGTAAACAGAGCCATCCCAAACTTTGGGGTGGCTGTGTCTTTTTGATTTTAATTTCCCTAAGCTGCAGAACCATAAGTGGAAGTGCCCTAGGCTCTGTTGCTTTGTTTTTTAGATGTTTCAGGAAACACCATACATTTCTCCCGAGTGGCTGTTGGCAATTTACATCCCGCCCATCAGCATAACAAGGCTCCCAGTTCTCCATGGCCTGTCCTGCCTTTCTGGATTTTACACTTTTTTCAGATGGCCCTTTTGACGGGGGGGGGGGGGGAAGTGAGACTTCATTGTAGTGCAGATTTCCTTTGCAAGCTTGCTTGGTTGGCCAAAAAGGGCGTATGCGTTTTTTCCTGAATATATTCAGGAAAAAACGCATACGCCCTTTTTGGCCAAGTGCATCATTGTCGACCTTCTGCCTCTTTTCCTATGCTTTAAATGCAATTCCAGTCTACCTCCTGAAATCGGTTTCCTGCAATTCTGCCCGGCTTTCAAGTCCTCTTGGCAGCCTTACTTCAGTATATTTTTGGATGATAGCTGTCATTTATAACTCTGCAGGTTTGTGAATTACAGTGCCCCTGAGCTCCTTTCTTCAACTCGCTTTCTTGTGAGCTGGCCGCAACACCGCAGGGTTGCTTCAGGCCCTAATCTGGTTCCGGCATGGCACGCTGAGCCTTTGGTTAATTCCTCTTCCTGGTGGGAAATGAGAGTTAAATTTTCCCGTCCAGACACCTCCAGCTAGTCTCTCATTGGTTCTCCCTATTCCTGTTCATCTTCCGTGGAATTTGCAAACTGGGCCAAACAGGAGGTTAAAGGCACTGACTCTCCAAGTCGGGAGAGTGTTAGTAAAGCATCTGGAATGTTGCACCCGAGTACCAGGGGACGAGAACTGAGACATATTTCAACACGTCTCCCGATCACACGGTTGATCATACTCTGGGTTCCACATGCATGTTTTAGCTGAAGGAAGAATCCCTTAAACCTGGAGAGTTGAGACCCGTGGAATGGGTACCATGCAATATGACTTCAAAGGGTCTTCATTTGCTCACCAAAACTCTCCAATCCTATCACTGCTGCGTTTTTGCCCCTGTACTCACGATTGATTCACTTTCAGAGACATAGCAATCCATAGGTTTTAAGATACTTACTAGTCAGGTACATTATTAGGCGTTTAATATGGGGTTTTGAGTCCATTTCGTTGAACAAGGAGTAGCTCTTGTCTATTACATATTTGGCTTAAGGAACTTTATCTGTGCTCATTTCAATCTCTGGTTTTATGCAGCACCCCAACTCACCTTTCCCCTTAAGCAAGCATAAGTTGATTTTCTAAATTTGGGTCCATGTTCTGTTTTGAAATTCAGTTCCTGTGTAGCCAAGTTTACATTCCGTGTATTAGTGATATCTTATGATGTTTCTTTTTCTGTGTGACTTATTTCAGTTAGAATCATCATACCTGAATCCACTCATTATGCTGCTATGGGCCTGATGACGCAGATTTCATTGCTGAGTGATATTGCATTGTACGTAAGTACCACAACTTCTTTATCCATTTTTCACTTTCTGCGATATTGAACTTGTCCCGTAAACGAGTTTCTTGTAAACAGAGCCATCCCAAACTTTGGGGTGGCTGTGTCTTTTTGATTTTAATTTCCCTAAGCTATAGGACCATAAGTGGAAGTGCCCTAGGCTCTGTTGCTTTGTTTTTTAGATGTTTCAGGAAACACCATACACTTCTCCCGAGTGGCTGTTGGCAATATACATCCCGCCCATCAGCATAACAAGGCTCCCAGTTCTCCATGGCCTGTCCTGCCTTTCTGGATTTTACACTTTTTTCAGTTGGCCCTTGTGACCGGGGGGAAGTGAGACTTCATTGTAGTGCAGATTTCCTTTGCAAGCTTGCTTGGTTGGCCAAAAAGGGCGTATGCGTTTTTTCCTGAATATATTCAGGAAAAAACGCATACGCCCTTTTTGGCCAAGTGCATCATTGTCGACCTTCTGCCTCTTTTCCTATGCTTTAAATGCAATTCCAGTCTACCTCCTGAAATTGGTTTCCTGCAATTCTGCCCCGCTTTCAAGTCCTCTTGGCAGCCTTACTTCAGTATATTTTTGGACGATAGCTGTCATTTATAACTCTGCAGGTTTGTGAATTACAGTGCCCCTGAGCTCCTTTCTTCAACTCGCTTTCTTGTGAGCTGGCTGCAACACCACAGGATTGCTTCAGGCCCTAATCTAGTTCCGGCACAGCACGATGAGCCTTTGCTTAATTCCTCTTCCTGGTGGGAATTGAGAGTTAAATTTGCCTGTCCAGACACCTCCAGCTAGTCTCTCATTGGTTCTCCCTATTCCTGTTCATCTTCCGCAGAAATTGCAAACTGGGCCAAACAGGAGGTTAAAGGCACTGACTCTCCAAGTCGGGAGAGTGTTAGTTAAGCGTCTGGAATGTTGCACCCGAGTACCAGGGGACGAGAACTGAGACATATTTCAACACGTCTCCCGATCACACGGTTGATCATACTCTGGGTTCCACATGCATGTTTTAGCTGAAGGAAGAATCCCTTAAACCTGGAGAGTTGAGACCCGTGGAATGGGTACCATGCAATATGACTTCAAAGGGTCTTCATTTGCTCACCAAAACTCTCCAATCCTATCACTGCTGCGTTTTTGCCCCTGTACTCACGATTGATTCACTTTCAGAGACATAGCAATCCATAGGTTTTAAGATACTTACTAGTCAGGTACATTATTAGGCGTTTAATATGGGGTTTTGAGTCCATTTCGTTGAGCAAGGAGTAGCTCTTGTCTATTACATATTTGGCTTAAGGAACTTTATCTGTGCTCATTTCAATCTCTGGTTTTATGCAGCACCCCAACTCACCTTTCCCCTTAAGCAAGCATAAGTTGGTTTTCTAAATTTGGGACCATGTTCTGTTTTGAAATTCAGTTCCTGTGTAGCCAAGTTTACATTCCGTGTATTAGTGATATCTTATGATGTTTCTTTTTCTGTGTGACTTATTTCAGTTAGAATCATCATACCTGAATCCACTCATTATGCTGCTATGGGCCTGATGACATAGATGTCATTGCTGAGTGATATTGCATTGTACGTAAGTACCACAACTTCTTTATCCATTTTTCGCTTTATGCGATATTGAACTTGTACCGTAAACGAGTTTCTTGTAAACAGAGCCATCCCAAACTTTGGGGTGGCTGTGTCTTTTTGATTTTAATTTCCCTAAGCTATAGGACCATAAGTGGAAGTGCCCTAGGCTCTGTTGCTTTGTTTTTTAGATGTTTCAGGAAACACCATACACTTCTCCCGAGTGGCTGTTGGCAATTTACATCCCGCCCATCAGCATAACAAGGCTCCCAGTTCTCCATGGCCTGTCCTGCCTTTCTGGATTTTACACTTTTTTCAGATGGCCCTTTTGACGGGGGGGAAGTGAGACTTCATTGTAGTGCAGATTTCCTTTGCAAGCTTGCTTGGTTGGCCAAAAAGGGCGTATGCGTTTTTTCCTGAATATATTCAGGAAAAAACGCATACGCCCTTTTTGGCCAAGTGCATCATTGTCGACCTTCTGCCTCTTTTCCTATGCTTTAAATGCAATTCCAGTCTACCTCCTGAAGTCGGTTTCCTGCAATTCTGCCCCGCTTTCAAGTCCTCTTGGCAGCCTTACTTCACTATATTTTTGGACGATAGCTGTCATTTATAACTCTGCAGGTTTGTGAATTACAGTGCCCCTGAGCTCCTTTCTTCAACTCGCTTTCTTGTGAGCTGGCCGCAACACCGCAGGATTGCTTCAGGCCCTAATCTGGTTCCGGCATGGCACGCTGAGCCTTTGGTTAATTCCTCTTCCTGGTGGGAAATGAGAGTTAAATTTTCCCGTCCAGACACCTCCAGCTAGTCTCTCATTGGTTCTCCCTATTCCTGTTCATCTTCCGCGGAATTTGCAAACTGGGCCAAACAGGAGGTTATAGGCACTGACTCTCCAAGTCGGGAGAGTGTTAGTAAAGCATCTGGAATGTTGCACCCGAGTACCAGGGGACGAGAACTGAGACATATTTCAACACGTCTCCCGATCACACGGTTGATCATACTCTGGGTTCCACATGCATGTTTTAGCTGAAGGAAGAATCCCTTAAACCTGGAGAGTTGAGACCCGTGGAATGGGTACCATGCAATATGACTTCAAAGGGTCTTCATTTGCTCACCAAAACTCTCCAATCCTATCACTGCTGCGTTTTTGCCCCTGTACTCACGATTGATTCACTTTCAGAGACACAGCAATCCATAGGTTTTAAGATACTTACTAGTCAGGTACATTATTAGGCGTTTAATATGGGGTTTTGAGTCCATTTCGTTGAGCAAGGAGTAGCTCTTGTCTATTACATATTTGGCTTAAGGAACTTTATCTGTGCTCATTTCAATCTCTGGTTTTATGCAGCACCCCAACTCACCTTTCCCCTTAAGCAAGCATAAGTTGATTTTCTAAATTTGGGACCATGTTCTGTTTTGAAATTCAGTTCCTGTGTAGCCAAGTTTACATTCCGTGTATTAGTGATATCTTATGATGTTTCTTTTTCTGTGTGACTTATTTCAGTTAGAATCATCATACCTGAATCCACTCATTATGCTGCTATGGGCCTGATGACATAGATGTCATTGCTGAGTGATATTGCATTGTACGTAAGTACCACAACTTCTTTATCCATTTTTCGCTTTATGCGATATTGAACTTGTACCGTAAACGAGTTTCTTGTAAACAGAGCCATCCCAAACTTTGGGGTGGCTGTGTCTTTTTGATTTTAATTTCCCTAAGCTGCAGAACCATAAGTGGAAGTGCCCTAGGCTCTGTTGCTTTGTTTTTTAGATGTTTCAGGAAACACCATACACTTCTCCCCAGTGGCTGTTGGCAGTTTACATCCCGCCCATCAGCATAACAAGGCTCCCAGTTCTCCATGGCCTGTCCTGCCTTTCTGGATTTTACACTTTTTTCAGATGGCCCTTCTGACGGGGGGGGAAGTGAGACTTCATTGTAGTGCAGATTTCCTTTGCAAGCTTGCTTGGTTGGCCAAAAAGGGCGTATGCGTTTTTTCCTGAATATATTCAGGAAAAAACGCATACGCCCTTTTTGGCCAAGTGCATCATTGTCGACCTTCTGCCTCTTTTCCTATGCTTTAAATGCAATTCCAGTCTACCTCCTGAAATCGGTTTCCTGCAATTCTGCCCGGCTTTCAAGTCCTCTTGGCAGCCTTCCTTCAGTATATTTTTGGATGATAGCTGTCATTTATAACTCTGCAGGTTTGTGAATTACAGTGCCCCTGAGCTCCTTTCTTCAACTCGCTTTCTTGTGAGCTGGCCGCAACACCGCAGGATTGCTTCAGGCCCTAATCTGGTTCCGGCATGGCACGCTGAGCCTTTGGTTAATTCCTCTTCCTGGTGGGAAATGAGAGTTAAATTTTCCCGTCCAGACACCTCCAGCTAGTCTCTCATTGGTTCTCCCTATTCCTGTTCATCTTCCGCGGAATTTGCAAACTGGGCCAAACAGGAGGTTAAAGGCACTGACTCTCCAAGTCGGGAGAGTGTTAGTAAAGCATCTGGAATGTTGCACCCGAGTACCAGGGGACGAGAACTGAGACATATTTCAACACGTCTCCCGATCACACGGTTGATCATACTCTGGGTTCCACATGCATGTTTTAGCTGAAGGAAGAATCCCTTAAACCTGGAGAGTTGAGACCCGTGGAATGGGTACCATGCAATATGACTTCAAAGGGTCTTCATTTGCTCACCAAAACTCTCCAATCCTATCACTGCTGCGTTTTTGCCCCTGTACTCACGATTGATTCACTTTCAGAGACATAGCAATCCATAGGTTTTAAGATACTTACTAGTCAGGTACATTATTAGGCGTTTAATATGGGGTTTTGAGTCCATTTCGTTGAGCAAGGAGTAGCTCTTGTCTATTACATATTTGGCTTAAGGAACTTTATCTGTGCTCATTTCAATCTCTGGTTTTATGCAGCACCCCAACTCACCTTTCCCCTTAAGCAAGCATAAGTTGATTTTCTAAATTTGGGACCATGTTCTGTTTTGAAATTCAGTTCCTGTGTAGCCAAGTTTACATTCCGTGTATTAGTGATATCTTATGATGTTTCTTTTCCTGTGTGACTTATTTCAGTTAGAATCATCATACCTGAATCCACTCATTATGCTGCTATGGGCCTGATGACATAGATGTCATTGCTGAGTGATATTGCATTGTACGTAAGTACCACAAATTCTTTATCCATTTTTCGCTTTTTGCGATATTGAACTTGTACCGTAAACGAGTTTCTTGTAAACAGAGCCATCCCAAACTTTGGGGTGGCTGTGTCTTTTTGATTTTAATTTCCCTAAGCTATAGGACCATAAGTGGAAGTGCCCTAGGCTCTGTTGCTTTGTTGTTTAGATGTTTCAGGAAACACCATACACTTCTCCCGAGTGGCTGTTGGCAATTTACATCCCGCCCATCAGCATAACAAGGCTCCCAGTTCTCCATGGCCTGTCCTGCCTTTCTGGATTTTACACTTTTTTCAGATGGCCCTTTTGACGGGGGGGGGGGGGGGAAGTGAGACTTCATTGTAGTGCAGATTTCCTTTGCAAGCTTGCTTGGTTGGCCAAAAAGGGCGTATGCGTTTTTTCCTGAATATATTCAGGAAAAAACGCATACGCCCTTTTTGGCCAAGTGCATCATTGTCGACCTTCTGCCTCTTTTCCTATGCTTTAAATGCAATTCCAGTCTACCTCCTGAAATCGGTTTCCTGCAATTCTGCCCGGCTTTCAAGTCCTCTTGGCAGCCTTACTTCAGTATATTTTTGGATGATAGCTGTCATTTATAACTCTGCAGGTTTGTGAATTACAGTGCCCCTGAGCTCCTTTCTTCAACTCGCTTTCTTGTGAGCTGGCCGCAACACCGCAGGGTTGCTTCAGGCCCTAATCTGGTTCCGGCATGGCACGCTGAGCCTTTGGTTAATTCCTCTTCCTGGTGGGAAATGAGAGTTAAATTTTCCCGTCCAGACACCTCCAGCTAGTCTCTCATTGGTTCTCCCTATTCCTGTTCATCTTCCGTGGAATTTGCAAACTGGGCCAAACAGGAGGTTAAAGGCACTGACTCTCCAAGTCGGGAGAGTGTTAGTAAAGCATCTGGAATGTTGCACCCGAGTACCAGGGGACGAGAACTGAGACATATTTCAACACGTCTCCCGATCACACGGTTGATCATACTCTGGGTTCCACATGCATGTTTTAGCTGAAGGAAGAATCCCTTAAACCTGGAGAGTTGAGACCCGTGGAATGGGTACCATGCAATATGACTTCAAAGGGTCTTCATTTGCTCACCAAAACTCTCCAATCCTATCACTGCTGCGTTTTTGCCCCTGTACTCACGATTGATTCACTTTCAGAGACATAGCAATCCATAGGTTTTAAGATACTTACTAGTCAGGTACATTATTAGGCGTTTAATATGGGGTTTTGAGTCCATTTCGTTGAACAAGGAGTAGCTCTTGTCTATTACATATTTGGCTTAAGGAACTTTATCTGTGCTCATTTCAATCTCTGGTTTTATGCAGCACCCCAACTCACCTTTCCCCTTAAGCAAGCATAAGTTGATTTTCTAAATTTGGGTCCATGTTCTGTTTTGAAATTCAGTTCCTGTGTAGCCAAGTTTACATTCCGTGTATTAGTGATATCTTATGATGTTTCTTTTTCTGTGTGACTTATTTCAGTTAGAATCATCATACCTGAATCCACTCATTATGCTGCTATGGGCCTGATGACGCAGATTTCATTGCTGAGTGATATTGCATTGTACGTAAGTACCACAACTTCTTTATCCATTTTTCACTTTCTGCGATATTGAACTTGTCCCGTAAACGAGTTTCTTGTAAACAGAGCCATCCCAAACTTTGGGGTGGCTGTGTCTTTTTGATTTTAATTTCCCTAAGCTATAGGACCATAAGTGGAAGTGCCCTAGGCTCTGTTGCTTTGTTTTTTAGATGTTTCAGGAAACACCATACACTTCTCCCGAGTGGCTGTTGGCAATATACATCCCGCCCATCAGCATAACAAGGCTCCCAGTTCTCCATGGCCTGTCCTGCCTTTCTGGATTTTACACTTTTTTCAGTTGGCCCTTGTGACCGGGGGGAAGTGAGACTTCATTGTAGTGCAGATTTCCTTTGCAAGCTTGCTTGGTTGGCCAAAAAGGGCGTATGCGTTTTTTCCTGAATATATTCAGGAAAAAACGCATACGCCCTTTTTGGCCAAGTGCATCATTGTCGACCTTCTGCCTCTTTTCCTATGCTTTAAATGCAATTCCAGTCTACCTCCTGAAATTGGTTTCCTGCAATTCTGCCCCGCTTTCAAGTCCTCTTGGCAGCCTTACTTCAGTATATTTTTGGACGATAGCTGTCATTTATAACTCTGCAGGTTTGTGAATTACAGTGCCCCTGAGCTCCTTTCTTCAACTCGCTTTCTTGTGAGCTGGCTGCAACACCACAGGATTGCTTCAGGCCCTAATCTAGTTCCGGCACAGCACGATGAGCCTTTGCTTAATTCCTCTTCCTGGTGGGAATTGAGAGTTAAATTTGCCTGTCCAGACACCTCCAGCTAGTCTCTCATTGGTTCTCCCTATTCCTGTTCATCTTCCGCAGAAATTGCAAACTGGGCCAAACAGGAGGTTAAAGGCACTGACTCTCCAAGTCGGGAGAGTGTTAGTTAAGCGTCTGGAATGTTGCACCCGAGTACCAGGGGACGAGAACTGAGACATATTTCAACACGTCTCCCGATCACACGGTTGATCATACTCTGGGTTCCACATGCATGTTTTAGCTGAAGGAAGAATCCCTTAAACCTGGAGAGTTGAGACCCGTGGAATGGGTACCATGCAATATGACTTCAAAGGGTCTTCATTTGCTCACCAAAACTCTCCAATCCTATCACTGCTGCGTTTTTGCCCCTGTACTCACGATTGATTCACTTTCAGAGACATAGCAATCCATAGGTTTTAAGATACTTACTAGTCAGGTACATTATTAGGCGTTTAATATGGGGTTTTGAGTCCATTTCGTTGAGCAAGGAGTAGCTCTTGTCTATTACATATTTGGCTTAAGGAACTTTATCTGTGCTCATTTCAATCTCTGGTTTTATGCAGCACCCCAACTCACCTTTCCCCTTAAGCAAGCATAAGTTGGTTTTCTAAATTTGGGACCATGTTCTGTTTTGAAATTCAGTTCCTGTGTAGCCAAGTTTACATTCCGTGTATTAGTGATATCTTATGATGTTTCTTTTTCTGTGTGACTTATTTCAGTTAGAATCATCATACCTGAATCCACTCATTATGCTGCTATGGGCCTGATGACATAGATGTCATTGCTGAGTGATATTGCATTGTACGTAAGTACCACAACTTCTTTATCCATTTTTCGCTTTATGCGATATTGAACTTGTACCGTAAACGAGTTTCTTGTAAACAGAGCCATCCCAAACTTTGGGGTGGCTGTGTCTTTTTGATTTTAATTTCCCTAAGCTATAGGACCATAAGTGGAAGTGCCCTAGGCTCTGTTGCTTTGTTTTTTAGATGTTTCAGGAAACACCATACACTTCTCCCGAGTGGCTGTTGGCAATTTACATCCCGCCCATCAGCATAACAAGGCTCCCAGTTCTCCATGGCCTGTCCTGCCTTTCTGGATTTTACACTTTTTTCAGATGGCCCTTTTGACGGGGGGGAAGTGAGACTTCATTGTAGTGCAGATTTCCTTTGCAAGCTTGCTTGGTTGGCCAAAAAGGGCGTATGCGTTTTTTCCTGAATATATTCAGGAAAAAACGCATACGCCCTTTTTGGCCAAGTGCATCATTGTCGACCTTCTGCCTCTTTTCCTATGCTTTAAATGCAATTCCAGTCTACCTCCTGAAGTCGGTTTCCTGCAATTCTGCCCCGCTTTCAAGTCCTCTTGGCAGCCTTACTTCACTATATTTTTGGACGATAGCTGTCATTTATAACTCTGCAGGTTTGTGAATTACAGTGCCCCTGAGCTCCTTTCTTCAACTCGCTTTCTTGTGAGCTGGCCGCAACACCGCAGGATTGCTTCAGGCCCTAATCTGGTTCCGGCATGGCACGCTGAGCCTTTGGTTAATTCCTCTTCCTGGTGGGAAATGAGAGTTAAATTTTCCCGTCCAGACACCTCCAGCTAGTCTCTCATTGGTTCTCCCTATTCCTGTTCATCTTCCGCGGAATTTGCAAACTGGGCCAAACAGGAGGTTATAGGCACTGACTCTCCAAGTCGGGAGAGTGTTAGTAAAGCATCTGGAATGTTGCACCCGAGTACCAGGGGACGAGAACTGAGACATATTTCAACACGTCTCCCGATCACACGGTTGATCATACTCTGGGTTCCACATGCATGTTTTAGCTGAAGGAAGAATCCCTTAAACCTGGAGAGTTGAGACCCGTGGAATGGGTACCATGCAATATGACTTCAAAGGGTCTTCATTTGCTCACCAAAACTCTCCAATCCTATCACTGCTGCGTTTTTGCCCCTGTACTCACGATTGATTCACTTTCAGAGACACAGCAATCCATAGGTTTTAAGATACTTACTAGTCAGGTACATTATTAGGCGTTTAATATGGGGTTTTGAGTCCATTTCGTTGAGCAAGGAGTAGCTCTTGTCTATTACATATTTGGCTTAAGGAACTTTATCTGTGCTCATTTCAATCTCTGGTTTTATGCAGCACCCCAACTCACCTTTCCCCTTAAGCAAGCATAAGTTGATTTTCTAAATTTGGGACCATGTTCTGTTTTGAAATTCAGTTCCTGTGTAGCCAAGTTTACATTCCGTGTATTAGTGATATCTTATGATGTTTCTTTTTCTGTGTGACTTATTTCAGTTAGAATCATCATACCTGAATCCACTCATTATGCTGCTATGGGCCTGATGACATAGATGTCATTGCTGAGTGATATTGCATTGTACGTAAGTACCACAACTTCTTTATCCATTTTTCGCTTTATGCGATATTGAACTTGTACCGTAAACGAGTTTCTTGTAAACAGAGCCATCCCAAACTTTGGGGTGGCTGTGTCTTTTTGATTTTAATTTCCCTAAGCTGCAGAACCATAAGTGGAAGTGCCCTAGGCTCTGTTGCTTTGTTTTTTAGATGTTTCAGGAAACACCATACACTTCTCCCCAGTGGCTGTTGGCAGTTTACATCCCGCCCATCAGCATAACAAGGCTCCCAGTTCTCCATGGCCTGTCCTGCCTTTCTGGATTTTACACTTTTTTCAGATGGCCCTTCTGACGGGGGGGGAAGTGAGACTTCATTGTAGTGCAGATTTCCTTTGCAAGCTTGCTTGGTTGGCCAAAAAGGGCGTATGCGTTTTTTCCTGAATATATTCAGGAAAAAACGCATACGCCCTTTTTGGCCAAGTGCATCATTGTCGACCTTCTGCCTCTTTTCCTATGCTTTAAATGCAATTCCAGTCTACCTCCTGAAATCGGTTTCCTGCAATTCTGCCCGGCTTTCAAGTCCTCTTGGCAGCCTTCCTTCAGTATATTTTTGGATGATAGCTGTCATTTATAACTCTGCAGGTTTGTGAATTACAGTGCCCCTGAGCTCCTTTCTTCAACTCGCTTTCTTGTGAGCTGGCCGCAACACCGCAGGATTGCTTCAGGCCCTAATCTGGTTCCGGCATGGCACGCTGAGCCTTTGGTTAATTCCTCTTCCTGGTGGGAAATGAGAGTTAAATTTTCCCGTCCAGACACCTCCAGCTAGTCTCTCATTGGTTCTCCCTATTCCTGTTCATCTTCCGCGGAATTTGCAAACTGGGCCAAACAGGAGGTTAAAGGCACTGACTCTCCAAGTCGGGAGAGTGTTAGTAAAGCATCTGGAATGTTGCACCCGAGTACCAGGGGACGAGAACTGAGACATATTTCAACACGTCTCCCGATCACACGGTTGATCATACTCTGGGTTCCACATGCATGTTTTAGCTGAAGGAAGAATCCCTTAAACCTGGAGAGTTGAGACCCGTGGAATGGGTACCATGCAATATGACTTCAAAGGGTCTTCATTTGCTCACCAAAACTCTCCAATCCTATCACTGCTGCGTTTTTGCCCCTGTACTCACGATTGATTCACTTTCAGAGACATAGCAATCCATAGGTTTTAAGATACTTACTAGTCAGGTACATTATTAGGCGTTTAATATGGGGTTTTGAGTCCATTTCGTTGAGCAAGGAGTAGCTCTTGTCTATTACATATTTGGCTTAAGGAACTTTATCTGTGCTCATTTCAATCTCTGGTTTTATGCAGCACCCCAACTCACCTTTCCCCTTAAGCAAGCATAAGTTGATTTTCTAAATTTGGGACCATGTTCTGTTTTGAAATTCAGTTCCTGTGTAGCCAAGTTTACATTCCGTGTATTAGTGATATCTTATGATGTTTCTTTTCCTGTGTGACTTATTTCAGTTAGAATCATCATACCTGAATCCACTCATTATGCTGCTATGGGCCTGATGACATAGATGTCATTGCTGAGTGATATTGCATTGTACGTAAGTACCACAAATTCTTTATCCATTTTTCGCTTTTTGCGATATTGAACTTGTACCGTAAACGAGTTTCTTGTAAACAGAGCCATCCCAAACTTTGGGGTGGCTGTGTCTTTTTGATTTTAATTTCCCTAAGCTATAGGACCATAAGTGGAAGTGCCCTAGGCTCTGTTGCTTTGTTTTTTAGATGTTTCAGGAAACACCATACACTTCTCCCGAGTGGCTGTTGGCAATTTACATCCCACCCATCAGCATAACAAGGCTCCCAGTTCTCCATGGCCTGTCCTGCCTTTCTGGATTTTACACTTTTTTCAGATGGCCCTTTTGACGGGGGGGAAGTGAGACTTCATTGTAGTGCAGATTTCCTTTGCAAGCTTGCTTGGTTGGCCAAAAAGGGCGTATGCGTTTTTTCCTGAATATATTCAGGAAAAAACGCATACGCCCTTTTTGGCCAAGTGCATGATTGTCGACCTTCTGCCTCTTTTCCTATGCTTTAAATGCAATTCCAGTCTACCTCTTGAAATCGGTTTCCTGCAATTCTGCCCGGCTTTCAAGTCCTCTTGGCAGCCTTACTTCAGTATATTTTTGGATGATAGCTGTCATTTATAACTCTGCAGGTTTGTGAATTACAGTGCCCCTGAGCTCCTTTCTTCAACTCGCTTTCTTGTGAGCTGGCCGCAACACCGCAGGATTGCTTCAGGCCCTAATCTGGTTCCGGCATGGCACGCTGAGCCTTTGGTTAATTCCTCTTCCTGGTGGGAAATGAGAGTTAAATTTTCCCGTCCAGACACCTCCAGCTAGTCTCTCATTGGTTCTCCCTATTCCTGTTCATCTTCCGCGGAATTTGCAAACTGGGCCAAACAGGAGGTGAAAGGCACTGACTCTCCAAGTCGGGAGAGTGTTAGTAAAGCGTCTGGAATGTTGCACCCGAGTACCAGGGGACGAGAACTGAGACATATTTCAACACGTCTCCCGATCACACGGTTGATCATACTCTGGGTTCCACATGCATGTTTTAGCTGAAGGAAGAATCCCTTAAACCTGGAGAGTTGAGACCCGTGGAATGGGTACCATGCAATATGACTTCAAAGGGTCTTCATTTGCTCACCAAAACTCTCCAATCCTATCACTGCTGCGTTTTTGCCCCTGTACTCACGATTGATTCACTTTCAGAGACATAGCAATCCATAGGTTTTAAGATACTTACTAGTCAGGTACATTATTAGGCGTTTAATATGGGGTTTTGAGTCCATTTCGTTGAGCAAGGAGTAGCTCTTGTCTATTACATATTTGGCTTAAGGAACTTTATCTGTGCTCATTTCAATCTCTGGTTTTATGCAGCACCCCAACTCACCTTTCCCCTTAAGCAAGCATAAGTTGGTTTTCTAAATTTGGGACCATGTTCTGTTTTGAAATTCAGTTCCTGTGTAGCCAAGTTTACATTCCGTGTATTAGTGATATCTTATGATGTTTCTTTTTCTGTGTGACTTATTTCAGTTAGAATCATCATACCTGAATCCACTCATTAGGCTGCTATGGGCCTGATGACATAGATGTCATTGCTGAGTGATATTGCATTGTACGTAAGTACCACAACTTCTTTATCCATTTTTCGCTTTATGCGATATTGAACTTGTACCGTAAACGAGTTTCTTGTAAACAGAGCCATCCCAAACTTTGGGGTGGCTGTGTCTTTTTGATTTTAATTTCCCTAAGCTATAGGACCATAAGTGGAAGTGCCCTAGGCTCTGTTGCTTTGTTTTTTAGATGTTTCAGGAAACACCATACACTTCTCCCGAGTGGCTGTTGGCAATTTACATCCCGCCCATCAGCATAACAAGGCTCCCAGTTCTCCATGGCCTGTCCTGCCTTTCTGGATTTTACACTTTTTTCAGATGGCCCTTTTGATGGGGGGGAAGTGAGACTTCATTGTAGTGCAGATTTCCTTTGCAAGCTTGCTTGGTTGGCCAAAAAGGGCGTATGCGTTTTTTCCTGAATATATTCAGGAAAAAACGCATACGCCCTTTTTGGCCAAGTGCATCATTGTCGACCTTCTGCCTCTTTTCCTATGCTTTAAATGCAATTCCAGTCTACCTCCTGAAATCGGTTTCCTGCAATTCTGTCCCGCTTTCAAGTCCTCTTGGCAGCCTTACTTCACTATATTTTTGGACGATAGCTGTCATTTATAACTCTGCAGGTTTGTGAATTACAGTGCCCCTGAGTTCCTTTCTTCAACTCGCTTTCTTGTGAGCTGGCCGCAACACCGCAGGATTGCTTCAGGCCCTAATCTGGTTCCGGCACAGCATGATGAGCCTTTGCTTAATTCCTCTTCCTGGTGGGAAATGAGAGTTAAATTTGCCTGTCCAGACACCTCCAGCTAGTCTCTCATTGGTTCTCCCTATTCCTGTTCATCTTCCGCAGAAATTGCAAACTGGGCCAAACAGGAGGTTAAAGGCACTGACTCTCCAAGTCGGGAGAGTGTTAGTTAAGCGTCTGGAATGTTGCACCCGAGTACCAGGGGCGAGAACTGAGACATATTGGAACACATCTCCCAATCACACGGTTGATCATACTCTGGGTTCCACATGCATCTTGTAGCTGAAGGAAGAATCCCTTAAACCTGGAGAGTTGAGACCCGTGGAATGGGTACCATGCAATATGACTTCAAAGGGTCTTCGTTTGCTCAGCGAACCTCTCCAATCCTATCACTGCTGCGTTTATGCCCCTGTACACACGCTTGATTCTCTATCGGAGACATAGCAATCCATAGGTTTTAAGATGCTTACTAGTCAGGTACATTCTTAGGCGTTTAATATGGGGTTTTGAGTCCATTTCGTTGAGCAAGGAGTAGCTCTTGTCTATTCCATATTTGGCTTAAGGAACTTTATCTGTGCTCATTTCAATCTCTGGTTTTATGCAGCACCCCAACTCACCTTTCCCCTTAAGCAAGCATAAGTTGGTTTTCTAAATTTGAGACCCTGTTCTGTTTTGTAATTCAGTTCCTGTATAGCCAAGTTTACATTCCGTGTATTACTGATATCTTATGATGTTTCTTTTTCTGTGTGACTTATTTCAGTTAGAATCATCATACCTGAATCCACTCATTATGCTGCTACGGGCCTGATGACATAGATTTCATTGCTGAGTGATATTGCATTGTACGTAAGTACCACAACTTCTTTATCCATTTTTCGCTTTATGCGATATTGAATTTGTACCGTAAACAAGGTTCTTGTAAACAGAGCCATCACAAACTTTGGGGTGGCTGTGTCTTTTTGCTTTTAATTTCCCTAAGCTATAGGACCATAAGTGGAAGTGCCCTAGGCTCTGTTGCGTTGTTTTTTAGATATTTCAGGAAACACCATACACTTCTCCCGAGTGGCTGTTGGGAATTTACATCCCGCCCATCAGCATAACAAGGCTCCCAGTCCTCCATGGCCTGTCCTGCCTTTCTGGATTTTACACTTTTTTCAGATGGCCCTTTGACCGGGGGGAAGTGAGACTTCATTGTAGTGCAGATTTCCTTTGCAAGCTTGCTTGGTTGGCCAAAAAGGGCGTATGCGTTTTTTCCTGAATATATTCAGGAAAAAACGCATACGCCCTTTTTGGCCAAGTGCATCATTGTACACGTTCTGCCTCTTTTCCTATGCTTTAAATGCAATTCCAGTCTACCTCCTGAAATCGGTTTCCTGCAATTCTGCCCCGCTTTCAAGTCCTCTTGGCAGCCTTACTTCAGTATATTTTTGGACGATAGCTGTCATTTATAACTCTGCAGGTTTGTGAATTACAGTGCCCCTGAGTTCCTTTCTTCAACTCGCTTTCTTGTGAGCTGGCCGCAACACCGCAGGATTGCTTCAGGTCCTAATCTGGTTCCGGCACGGCACGCTGAGCCTTTGGTTAATTCCTCTTCCTGGTGGGAAATGAGAGTTAAATTTTCCCGTCCAGACACCTCCAGCTAGTCTCTCATTGGCTCTCCCTATTCCTGTTCATCTTCCGCAGAAATTGCAAACTGGGCCAAACAGGAGGTTAAAGGCACTGACTCTCCAAGTCGGGAGAGTGTTAGTAAAGCGTCTGGAATGTTGCACCCGAGTACCAGGGGTAGAGAACTGAGACATATTGGAACACGTCTCCCGATCACATGGTTGATCATACTCTGTGTTCCACATGCATGCTTTAGCTGAAGGAAGAATCCCTTAAACGTGGAGAGTTGAGAGCCGTGGAATGGGTACCATGCAATATGACTTCAAAGGTCTTCATTTGCTCACCGAAACTCTCCAATCCTATCACTGCTGCATTTATGGCCCTGTACACACGCTTGATTCTCTTTCGGAGACATAGTGATCCATAGGTTTTAAGATACTTACTAGTCAGGTACATTCTTAGGCGTTTAATATGGGGTGTTGAGTCCATTTCGTTGAGCAAGGAGTAGCTCTTGTCTATTTCATATTTGGCTTAAGGAACTTTATCTGTGCTCATTTCAATCTCTGGTTTTATGCAGCACCCCAACTCACCTTTCCCCTTAAGCAAACATAAATTGGTTTTCTAAATTTGAGACCCTGTTCTCTTTTGTAATCCAGTTTATGTATAGCCAAGTTTACATTCCGTGTATTAGTGATATCTTATGATGTTTCTTTTTCTGTGTGACTTATTTCAGTTAGAATCATCATACCTGAATCCACTCATTATGCTGCTATGGGCCTGATGACATAGATGTCATTGCTGAGTGATATTGCATTGTACGTAAGTACCACAACTTCTTTATCCATTTTTAGCTTTATGCGATATTGAAGTTGTACTGTAAACGAGGTTCTTATAAACAGAGCCGTCCCAAACTTTGGGGTGGCTGTGTCTTTTTGATTTTAATTTCCCTAAGCTATAGGACCATAAGTGGAAGTGCCCGAGGCTCTGTTGCTTTGTTTTTTAGATGTTTCAGGAAACACCATACACTTCTCCCGAGTGGCTGTTGGGAATTTACATCCCGCCCATCAGCATAACAAGGCTCCCAGTCCTCCATGGCCTGTCCTGCCTTTCTGGATTTTACACTTTTTTCAGTTGGCCCTTTTGACCTGGGGGAAGTGAGACTTCATTGTAGTGCAGATTTCCTTTGCAAGCTTGCTTGGTTGGCCAAAAAGGGCGTATGCGTTTTTTCCTGAATATATTCAGGAAAAAACGCATACGCCCTTTTTGGCCAAGTGCATCATTGTCGACGTTTTGCCTCTTTTCCTATGCTTTAAATGCAATTCCAGTGTACCTCCTGAAATTGGTTTCCTGCAATTCTGCCCCGCTTTCAAGTCCTCTTGGCAGCCTTACTTCAGTATATTTTTGGACGAAAGCTGTCATTTATAACTCTGCAGGTTTGTGAATTACAGTGCCCCTGAGCTCCTTTCTTCAACTCGCTTTCTTGTGAGCTGGCCGCAACACCGCAGGATTGCTTCAGGCCCTAATCTGGTTCCGGCACGGCACGCTGAGCCTTTGGTTAATTCCTCTTCCTGGTGGGAAATGAGAGTTAAATTTGCCCGTCCAGACACCTCCAGCTAGTCTCTCATTGGTTCTCCCTATTCCTGTTCATCTTTTGCAGAAATTGCAAACTGGGCCAAACAGGAGGCTAAAGGCACTGACTCTCCAAGTCAGGAGAGTGTTAGTAAAGCGTCTGGAATGTTGCACCCGAGTACCAGGGGACGAGAACTGAGACATATTGGAACACGTCTCCCGATAACACGGTTGATCATACTCTGGGTTCCACATGCATGATTTAGCTGAAGGAAGAATCCCTTAAACATGGAGAGTTGAGACCCGTGGAATGGGTACCATGCAATATGACTTCAAAGGGTCTTCATTTGCTCACCGAACCTCTCCAATCCTATCACTGCTGTGTTTATGCCCCTGTACACACGCTTGATTCTCTTTTGGAGACATAGCGATCCATAGGTTTTAAGATACTTACTAGTCAGATACATTCTTAGGCGTTTAATATGGGGTGTTGAGTCCATTTCGTTGAGCAAGGAGTAGCTCTTGTCTGTTAAATATTTGGCTTAAGGAACTTTATCTGTGCTCATTTCAATCTCTGGTTTTATGCAGCACCCCAACTCACCTTTCCCCTTAAGCAAGCATAAGTTGGTTTTCTAAATTTGAGACCCTGTTCTCTTTTGTAATCCAGTTTATGTATAGCCAAGTTTACATTCCGTGTATTAGTGATATCTTATGATGTTTCTTTTTCTGTGTGACTTATTTCAGTTAGAATCATCATACCTGAATCCACTCATTATGCTGCTACGGGCCTGATGACATAGATTTCATTGCTGAGTGATATTGCATTGTACGTAAGTACCACAAATTCTTTATCCATTTTTCACTTTCTGCGATATTGAACTTGTACCGTAAACGAGGTTCTTGTAAACAGAGCCGTCCCAAACTTTGGGGTGGCTGTGTCTTTTTGATTTTAATTTCCCTAAGCTATAGGACCATAAGTGGAAGTGCCCTAGGCTCTGTTGCTTAGTTTTTTAGATGTTTCAGGAAACACCATACACATCTCAGGAGTGGCTGTTGGCAATTTACTTCCCACCCATCAGCATAACAAGGCTCCCAGTTCTCCATGGCCTGTCCTGCCTTTCTGGATTTTACACTTTTTTCAGATGGCCCATTTGACCGGGGGGAAGTGAGAGTTCATTGTAGTGCAGATTTCCTTTGCAAGCTTGCTTGGTTGGCCAAACAGGGCGTATGCGTTTTTTCCTGAATATATTCAGGAAAAAACGCATACGCCCTTTTTGGCCAAGTTCATCATTGTCGACGTTCTGCCTCTTTTCCTAAGCTTTAAATGCAATTCCAGTCTACCTCCTGAAATCGGTTTCCTGCAATTCTGCCCCGCTTTCAAGTCCTCTTGGCAGCCTTACTTCAGTATATTTTTGGAAGATAGCTGTCATTTATAACTCTGCAGGTTTGTGAATTACAGTGCCCCTGAGCTCCTTTCTCCAACTCGCTTTCTTGTGAGTTGTCCGCAGCACCGCAAGATTGCTTCAGGCCCTAATCTTGTTCTGACATGGCACGCTGAGCCTTTGGTTAACTCCTCTTCCTGGTGGGAAATGAGAGTTAAATTTGCCCGTCCAGACACCTCCAGGTAGTCTCTCATTGGTTCTCCCTATTCCTGTTCATCTTCTGCAGAAATTGCAAACTGGGCCAAACAGGAGGTTAAAGGCACTGACTCTCCAAATTGGGAGAGTGTTAGTAAAGCGTCTGGAATGTTGCACCCGAGTACCAGGGGACGAGAACTTAGACATAGTGGAACACGTCTCCCGATCACACGGTTGATCATACTCCTGGTTCCACATGCATGCTTTAGCTGAAGGAAGAATCCCTTAAACCTGGAGAGTTGAGACCCGTGGAATGGGTACCATGCAATATGACTTCAAAGGGTCTTCATTTGCTCACCGAACCTCTCCAATCCTATCACTGCTGCGTTTATGTCCCTGTACTCACGCTTGATTCTCTTTCAGCGACATAGCAATCCATAAGTTTTAAGATACTTACTAGTCAGGTACATTATTAGGTGTTTAATATGGGGTTTTGAGTCCATTTCGTTGAGCAAGGAGTAGCTCTTGTCTGTTTCATATTTGGCTTAAGGAACTTTATCTGTGCTCATTTCAATCTCTGGTTTTATGCAGCACCCCAACTCACCTTTCCCCTTAAGCAAGCATAAGTTGGTTTTCTAAATTTGAGACCCTGTTCTGTTTTGTAATCCAGTTCCTGTGTATCCAAGTTTACACTCCGTGTATTAGTGTTATCTTATGATGTTTCTTTTTCTGTGTGACATATTTCAGTTAGAATCATCATACCTGAATCCACTCTATGCTTTACAGGCCTGATGACATAGATTTCATTGCTGAGTGATATTGCATTGTACGTAAGTACCACAACTTCTTTATCCATTTTTCACTTTATGCAGTATTGAACTTGTACCGTGAATGAGGTCCTTGTGAACAGAGCTGTCCCAAACTTTGGGGTGGCTGTGTCTTTTTTATTTTAATTTCCCTAAGCTATAGGACCATAAGTGGAAGTGCCCTAGGCTCTGTTCCTCAGTTTTTTAGATGTTTCAGGAAACACCATACACTTCTCCCTAGTGTCTGTTGGCAATTTAAATCCCGCCCATCAGCATAACAAGGCTCCCAGTTCTCCATGGCCTGTCCTGCCTTTCTGGATTTTACACTTTTTTCAGATGGCCCTTTTGACTGTGGGGAAGTGAGACTTCATTGTAGTGCAGATTTCCTTTGCAAGCTTGCTTGGTTGGCCAAAAAGTGCGTATGTGTTTTGTCCTGAATATATTCAGGAAAAAACGCATACGCCATTTTTGGCCAAGTGCATCATTGTGGACGTTCTGCCTCTTTTCCTATGCTTTAAATGCAATTCCAGTCTACCTCCTGAAATCAGTTTCCTGCAATTCTGCCCCGCTTTCAAGTCCTCTTGGCAGCCTTACTTCAGTATATTTTTGGACGATAGCTGTCATTTATAACTCTGCAGATTTGTGAATTACAGTGCCCCTGAGCTCCTTTCTTCAACTCGCTTTCTTGTGAGCTGGCCGCAACACCGCAGGATTGCTTCAGGCCTTAATCTGGTTCCGGCACGGTATGCTGAGCCTTTGGTTAATTCCTCTTCCTGGTGGGAAATGAGAGTTAAATTCGCCCGTCCAGACACCTCCAACTAGTCTCTCATTTGTTCTCCCTATTCCTGTTCATCTTCCACAGAAATTGCAAACTGGGCCAAACAGGAGGTTAAAGGCACTGACTCTCCAAGACGGGAGAGTGTTAGTAAAGCGTCTGGAATGTTGCACCCGAGTACCAGGGGACGAGAACTTAGACATAGTGGAACACGTCTCCCGATCACACGGTTGATCATACTCCTGGTTCCACATGCATGCTTTAGCTGAAGGAAGAATCCCTTAAACCTGGAGAGTTGAGACCCGTGGAATGGGTACCATGCAATATGACTTCAAAGGGTCTTCATTTGCTCACCGAACCTCTCCAATCCTATCACTGCTGCGTTTATGTCCCTGTACTCACGCTTGATTCTCTTTCAGCAACATAGCAATCCATAAGTTTTAAGATACTTACTAGTCAGGTACATTATTAGGTGTTTAATATGGGGTGTTGAGTCCATTTCGTTGAGCAAGGAGTAGCTCTTGTCTGTTTCATATTTGGCTTAAGGAACTTTATCTGTGCTCATTTCAATCTCTGGTTTTATGCAGCACCCCAACTCACGTTTCCCCTTAAGCAAGCATAAGTTGGTTTTCTAAATTTGAGACCCTGTTCTGTTTTGTAATCCAGATCCTGTGTAGCCAAGTTTACATTCCGTGTATTAGTGATATCTTACGATGTTTCTTTTTCTGTGTGACTTATTTCAGTTAGAATCATCATACCTGAATCCACTCATTATGCTGCTACGGGCCTGATGACATAGATTTCATTGCTGAGTGATATTGCATGTACGTAAGTCCCACAACTTCTTTATCCATTTTTCACTTTCTGCGATATTGAACTTGTACTGTAAACGAGGTTCTTGTAAACAGAGCCGTACCAAACTTTGGGGTGGCTGTGTCTTTTTGATTTTAATTTCCCTAAGCTGTAAGACCATAAGTGGAAGTGCCCTAGGCTCTGTTGCTTTGTTTTTTAGATGTTTCAGGAAACACCATACACATCTCCCGAGTGGCTGTTGGCAATTTACATCCCACCCATCAGCATAACAAGGCTCCCAGTTCTCCATGGCCTGTCCTGCCTTTCTGGATTTTACACTTTTTTCAGATGGCCCTTTTGACCGGGGGGAAGTGAGACTTCATTGTAGTGCAGATTTCCTTTGCAAGCTTGCT
Organism: Orcinus orca; assembly: GCF_937001465.1. NCBI lineage: Eukaryota > Metazoa > Chordata > Mammalia > Artiodactyla > Delphinidae > Orcinus > Orcinus orca. The sequence goes on from NW_026044106.1 coordinate 1,281,577, forward strand.
TGGTTGACCAAAAAGGGCGTATGCGTTTTTTCCTGAATATATTCAGGAAAAAACGCATACGCCCTTTTTGGCCAAGTGCATGATTGTCGACGTTCTGCCTCTTTTCCTATGCTTTAAATGCAATTCCAGTCTACCTCCTGAAATCGGTTTCCTGCAATTCTGCCCCGCTTTCAAGTCCTCTTGGCAACCTTACCTCAGTATATTTTTGGACGATAGCTGTCATTTATAACTCTGCAGGTTTGTGAATTACAGTGCCCCTGAGCTCCTTTCTTCAACTCGCTTTCTTGTGAGCTGGCCGCAACACCCCAGGATTGCTTCAGGCCCTAATCTTGTTCTGGCACGGCATGCTGAGCCTTTGGTTAATTCTTCTTCCTGGTGGGAAATGAGAGTTAAATTTGCCCGTCCAGACACCTCCATCTAGTCTCTCATTGGTTCTACCTATTCCTGTTCATCTTCCGCAGAAATTGCAAACTGGGCCAAACAGGAGGTTAAAGGCACTGACTCTCCAAGTCGGGAGAGTGTTAGTAAAGCGTCTGGAATGTTGCACCCGAGTACCAGGGGACGAACACTGAGACATAGTGGAACACGTCTCCCGATCACACGGTTGATCATACTCTGGGTTCCACATGCATGTTTTAGCTGAAGGAAGAATCCCTTAAACCTGGAGAGTTGAGACCCGTGGAATGGGTACCATGCACTATGACTTCAAAGGGTCTTCGTTAGCTCACCGAACCTCTCCAATCCTATCACTGCTGCGTTTATGCCCCTGTACACACACTTGATTCTCTTCGGAGACATAGCAATCCATAGGTTTTAAGATACTTACTAATCAGGTACATTCTTAGGCGTTTAATATGGGGTGTTGAGTCCATTTCGTTGAACAAGGAGTAGTTCTTGTCTATTACATATTTGGCTTAAGGAACTCTATCTGTTCTCATTTCAATCTCTGGTTTTATGCAGCACCCCAACTCACCTTTCCCTTAAGCAAGCATAAGTTTGTTTTCTAAATTTGAGACCCTGTTCTGTTTTGTAATTCAGTTCCTATGTAGCCAAGTTTACATTCCGTGTATTAGTGATATCTTATGATGTTTCTTTGTCTGTGTGACTTATTTCAGTTAGAATCATCATACCTGAATCCACTCATTATGTTGCTACAGGCCTGATGACATAGATTTCATTCCTGAGTGATATTGCATTGTACGTAAGTACCACAACTTCTTTATCCATTTTTCACTTTCTGCGATATTGAACTTGTACCGTAAATGGGGTTCTTGTAAACAGAGCCGTCAGAAACTTTTGGGTGACTGTGTCTTTTTGATTTTAATTTCCCTAAGCTATAGGACCATAAGTGGAAGTGCCCTAGGCTCTGTTGCTTAGTTTTTTAGATGTTTCAGGAAACACCATACACATCTCAGGAGTGGCTGTTGGCAATTTACTTCCCACCCATCAGCATAACAAGGCTCCCAGTTCTCCATGGCCTGTCCTGCCTTTCTGGATTTTACACTTTTTTCAGATGGCCCATTTGAACGGGGGGAAGTGAGAGTTCATTGTAGTGCAGATTTCCTTTGCAAGCTTGCTTGGTTGGCCAAACAGGGCGTATGCGTTTTTTCCTGAATATATTCAGGAAAAAACGCATACGCCCTTTTTGGCCAAGTTCATCATTGTTGACGTTCTGCCTCTTTTCCTAAGCTTTAAATGCAATTCCAGTCTACCTCCTGAAATCGGTTTCCTGCAATTCTGCCCCGCTTTCAAGTCCTCTTGGCAGCCTTACTTCAGTATATTTTTGGAAGATAGCTGTCATTTATAACTCTGCAGGTTTGTGAATTACAGTGCCCCTGAGCTCCTTTCTCCAACTCGCTTTCTTGTGAGTTGTCCGCAGCACCGCAAGATTGCTTCAGGCCCTAATCTTGTTCTGGCATGGCACGCTGAGCCTTTGGTTAACTCCTCTTCCTGGTGGGAAATGAGAGTTAAATTTGCCCGTCCAGACACCTCCAGGTAGTCTCTCATTGGTTCTCCCTATTCCTGTTCATCTTCTGCAGAAATTGCAAACTGGGCCAAACAGGAGGTTAAAGGCACTGACTCTCCAAGTTGGGAGAGTGTTAGTAAAGCGTCTGGAATGTTGCACCCGAGTACCAGGGGACGAGAACTTAGACATAGTGGAACACGTCTCCCGATCACACGGTTGATCATACTCCTGGTTCCACATGCATGCTTTAGCTGAAGGAAGAATCCCTTAAACCTGGAGAGTTGAGACCCGTGGAATGGGTACCATGCAATATGACTTCAAAGGGTCTTCATTTGCTCACTGAACCTCTCCAATCCTATCACTGCTGCGTTTATGTCCCTGTACTCACGCTTGATTCTCTTTCAGTGACATAGCAATCCATAAGTTTTAAGATACTTACTAGTCAGGTACATTATTAGGTGTTTAATACGGGGTTTTGAGTCCATTTCGTTGAGCAAGGAGTAGCTCTTGTCTGTTTCATATTTGGCTTAAGGAACTTTATCTGTGCTCATTTCAATCTCTGGTTTTATGCAGCACCCCAACTCACCTTTCCCCTTAAGCAAGCATAAGTTGGTTTTCTAAATTTGGGAGCATGTTCTGTTTTGAAATCCAGTTCCTGTGTAGCCAAGTTTACATTCCGTGTATTAGTGATATCTTATGATGTTTCTTTTTCTGTGTGACTTATTTCAGTTAGAATCATCATACCTGAATCCACTCATTATGCTGCTATGGGCCTGATGACATAGATGTCATTGCTGAGTGATATTGCATTGTACGTAAGTACCACAACTTCTTTATCCATTTTTCGCTTTGTGCGATATTGAACTTGTCCCGTAAACGAGTTTCTTGTAAACAGAGCCATCCCAAACTTTGGGGTGGCTGTGTCTTTTTGATTTTAATTTCCCTAAGCTCTAGGACCATAAGTGGAAGTGCCCTAGGCTCTGTTGCTTTGTTTTTTAGATGTTTCAGGAAACACCATACACTTCTCCCGAGTGGCTGTTGGCAAGTTACATCCCGCCCATCAGCATAACAAGGCTCCCAGTTCTCCATGGCCTGTCCTGCCTTTCTGGATTTTACACTTTTTTCAGATGGCCCTTTTGACGGGGGTGAAGTGAGACTTCATTGTAGTGCAGATTTCCTTTGCAAGCTTGCTTGGTTGGCCAAAAAGGGCGTATGCGTTTTTTCCTGAATATATTCAGGAAAAAACGCATACGCCCTTTTTGGCCAAGTGCATCATTGTCGACCTTCTGCCTCTTTTCCTATGCTTTAAATGCAATTCCAGTCTACCTCCTGAAATCGGTTTCCTGCAATTCTGCCCGGCTTTCAAGTCCTCTTGGCAGCCTTACATCAGTATATTTTTGGATGATAGCTGTCATTTATAGCTCTGCAGGTTTGTGAATTACAGTGCCCCTGAGCTCCTTTCTTCAACTCGCTTTCTTGTGAGCTGGCCGCAACACCGCAGGATTGCTTCAGGCCCTAATCTTGTTCCGGCACGGCACGCTGAGCCTTTGGTTAATTCCTCTTCCTGGTGGGAAATGAGAGTTAAATTTGCCCGTCCAGACATCTCCAGCTAGTCTCTCATTTGTTCTCCCTATTCCTGTTCATCTTCCGCGGAATTTGCAAACTGGGCCAAACAGGAGGTAAAAGGCACTGACTCTCCAAGTCGGGAGAGTGTTAGTAAAGCGTCTGGAGTGTTGCACCCGAGTACCAGGGACGAGAACTGAGACATATTTCAACACGGCTCCCGATCACGTGGTTGATCATACTCTGGGTTCCACATGCATGATTTAGCTGAAGGAAGAATCCCTTAAACCTGGAGAGTTGAGACCCGTGGAATGGGTACCATGCAATATGACTTCAAAGGGTCTTCATTTGCTCACCGAACCTCTCCAATCCTATCACTGCTGCGTTTATGCCCCTGTACTCACGCTTGATTCTCTTTCAGAGACATAGCAATCCATAGGTTTTAAGATACTTACTAGTCAGGTACATTATTAGGCGTTTAATATGGGGTTTTGAGTCCATTTCGTTGAGCAAGGAGTAGCTCTTGTCTATTCCATATTTGGCTTAAGGAACTTTATCTGTGCTCATTTCAATCTCTGGTTTTATGCAGCACCCCAACTCACCTTTCCCCTTAAGCAAGCATAAGTTGGTTTTCTAAATTTGAGACCCTGTTCTGTTTTGTAATCCAGTTCCTGTGTAGCCAAGTTTACATTCCGTGTATTAGTGATATCTTATGATGTTTCTTTTTCTGTGTGACTTATTTCAGTTAGAATCATCATACCTGAATCCACTCATTATGCTGCTACGGGCCTGATGACATAGATTTCATTGCTGAGTGTTATTGCATTGTACGTAAGTACCACAAGTTCTTTATCCATTTTTCGCTTTGTGCGATATTGAACTTGTCCCGTAAACGAGTTTCTTGTAAACAGAGCCATCCCAAACTTTGGGGTGGCTGTGTCTTTTTGATTTTAATTTCCCTAAGCTCTAGGACCATAAGTGGAAGTGCCCTAGGCTCTGTTGCTTTGTTTTTTAGATGTTTCAGGAAACACCATACACTTCTCCCAAGTGGCTGTTGGCAATTTACATCCCACCCATCAGCATAACAAGGCTCCCAGTTCTCTATGGCCTGTCCTGCCTTTCTGGATTTTACACTTTTTTCAGATGGCCCTTTTGACCAGGGGGAAGTATGACTTCATTGTAGTGCAGATTTCCTTTGCAAGCTTGCTTGGTTGGCCAAAAAGGGAGTATGCTCTTTTTCCTGAATATATTAAGGAAAAAAACGCATACGCCCTTTTTGGCCAAGTGCATCATTGTCGACGTTCTGCCTCTTCTCCTATGCTTTAAATGCAATTCCAGTCTACCTCCTGAAATCGGTTTCCTGCAATTCTGCCTCATTTCAAGTCCTCTTGGCAGCCTTATTTCAGTATATTTTTGGACGATAGCTGTCATTTATAACTCTGCAGGTTTGTGAATTACAGTGCCCCTGAGCTCCTTTCTTCAACTCGCTTTCTTGTGAGCTGGCCGCAACACCGCAGGATTGCTTCAGGCCCTAATCTTGTTCTGGCACGGCACGCTGAGCCTTTGGTTAATTCCTCTTCCTGGTGGGAAATGGGAGTTAAATTTGCCCGTCCAGACACCTCCAGCTAGTCTCTCATTGGTTCTCCCTATTCCTGTTCATCTTCCGCGGAATTTGCAAACTGGGCCAAAGAGGAGGTTAAAGGCACTGACTCTCCAAGTCGGGAGAGTGTTAGTAAAGCGTCTGGAATGTTGCACCCGAGTACCAGGGGACGAGAACTGAGACATATTTCAACACGTCTCCCGACCACATGGTTGATCATACTCTGGGTTCCACATGCATGTTTTAGCTGAAGGAAGAATCCCTTAAACCTGGAGAGGTGAGACCCGTGGAATGGGTACCATGCAATATGACTTCAAAGGGTCTTCATTTCCTCACCGAACCTCTCCAATCCTATCACTGCTGCGTTTATGCCCCTGTACTCATGCTTGATTCTCTTTCAGAGACATAGCAATCCATAGGTTTTAAGATACTTACCAGTCAGGTACATATAAGGTGTTTAACATGGGGTTTTGAGTCCATTTCGTTGAGCAAGGAGTAGCTCTTGTCTATTACATATTTGGCTTAAGGAACTTTATCTGTGCTCATTTCAATCTCTGGTTTTATGCAGCACCCCAACTCACCTTTCCGCTTAAGCAAGCATAAGTTGGTTTTCTAAATTTGAGACCCTGTTCTGTTTTGTAATCCAGTTCCTGCGTAGCCAAGTTTACATTCCGTGTATTAGTGATATCTTATGATGTTTCTTTTTCTGTGTGACTTATTTCAGTTAGAATCATCATACCTGAACCCACTCATTTTCTGCTACAGGCCTGTTGACAGAGATTTCATTGCTGAGTGATATTGCATTCTACATAAGTACCACAACTTCTTTATCCATTTTTCACTTTCTGCGATATTGAACTTATACCATAAACGAGGTTCTTGTAAACAGAGCCGTCCCAAACTTTGGGGTGGCTGTGTCTTTTTGATTTTAATTTCCCTAAGCTATAGGACCATAAGTGGAAGTGCCCTAGACTCTGTTGCTTTGTTTTTTAGATGTTTCAGGAAACACCATACACTTCTCCCGAGTGGCTGTTGGCAATTTACATCCCGCCCATCAGCATAACAAGGCTCCCAGTTCTCCATGGCCTGTCCTGCCTTTCTGGATTTTACACTTTTTTCAGATGGCCCTTTTGACGGGGGGGAAGTGAGACTTCATTGTAGTGCAGATTTCCTTTGCAAGCTTGCTTGGTTGGCCAAAAAGGGCGTATGCGTTTTTTCCTGAATATATTCAGGAAAAAACGCATACGCCCTTTTTGGCCAAGTGCATCATTGTCGACCTTCTGCCTCTTTTCCTATGCTTTAAATGCAATTCCAGTCTACCTCCTGAAATCGGTTTCCTGCAATTCTGCCCGGCTTTCAAGTCCTCTTGGCAGCCTTACTTCAGTATATTTTTGGATGATAGCTGTCATTTATAACTCTGCAGGTTTGTGAATTACAGTGCCCCTGAGCTCCTTTCTTCAACTCGCTTTCTTGTGAGCTGGTCGCAACACCGCAGGATTGCTTCAGGCCCTAATCTGGTTCCGGCATGGCACGCTGAGCCTTTGGTTAATTCCTCTTCCTGGTGGGAAATGAGAGTTAAATTTTCCCGTCCAGACACCTCCAGCTAGTCTCTCATTGGTTCTCCCTATTCCTGTTCATCTTCCGCGGAATTTGCAAACTGGGCCAAACAGGAGGTTAAAGGCACTGACTCTCCAAGTCGGGAGAGTGTTAGTAAAGCATCTGGAATGTTGCACCCGAGTACCAGGGGACGAGAACTGAGACATATTTCAACACGTCTCCCGATCACACGGTTGATCATACTCTGGGTTCCACATGCATGTTTTAGCTGAAGGAAGAATCCCTTAAACCTGGAGAGTTGAGACCCGTGGAATGGGTACCATGCAATATGACTTCAAAGGGTCTTCATTTGCTCACCAAAACTCTCCAATCCTATCACTGCTGCGTTTTTGCCCCTGTACTCACGATTGATTCACTTTCAGAGACATAGCAATCCATAGGTTTTAAGATACTTACTAGTCAGGTACATTATTAGGCGTTTAATATGGGGTTTTGAGTCCATTTCGTTGAGCAAGGAGTAGCTCTTGTCTATTACATATTTGGCTTAAGGAACTTTATCTGTGCTCATTTCAATCTCTGGTTTTATGCAGCACCCCAACTCACCTTTCCCCTTAAGCAAGCATAAGTTGGTTTTCTAAATTTGAGACTCTGTTCTGTTTTGTAATCCAGTTCCTGTGTAGCCAAGTTTACATTCTGTGTATTAGTGATATCTTATGATGTTTCTTATTCTGTGTGACTTATTTCAGTTAGAATCATCATACCTGAATCCACTCATTATGCTGCTATGGGCCTGATGACATAGATGTCATTGCTGAGTGATATTGCATTGTACGTAAGTACCACAACTTCTTTATCCATTTTTCGCTTTATGCGATATTGAACTTGCACCGTAAATGAGTTTCTTGTAAACAGAGCCATCCCAAACTTTGGGGTGGCTGTGTCTTTTTGATTTTAATTTCCCTAAGCTATAGGACCATAAGTGGAAGTGCCCTAGGCTCTGTTGCTTTGTTTTTTAGATGTTTCAGGAAACACCATACACTTCTCCCGAGTGGCTGTTGGCAAGTTACATCCCGCCCATCAGCATAACAAGGCTCCCAGTTCTCCATGGCCTGTCCTGCCTTTCTGGATTTTACACTTTTTTCAGATGGCCCTTTTGACGGGGGGGAAGTGAGACTTCATTGTAGTGCAGATTTCCTTTGCAAGCTTGCTTGGTTGGCCAAAAAGGGCGTATGCGTTTTTTCCTGAATATATTCAGGAAAAAACGCATACGCCCTTTTTGGCCAAGTGCATCATTGTCGACCTTCTGCCTCTTTTCCTATGCTTTAAATGCAATTCCAGTCTACCTCCTGAAATCGGTTTCCTGCAATTCTGCCCGGCTTTCAAGTCCTCTTGGCAGCCTTACTTCAGTATATTTTTGGATGATAGCTGTCATTTATAACTCTGCAGGTTTGTGAATTACAGTGCCCCTGAGCTCCTTTCTTCAACTCGCTTTCTTGTGAGCTGGCCGCAACACCGCAGGATTGCTTCAGGCCCTAATCTGGTTCCGGCATGGCACGCTGAGCCTTTGGTTAATTCCTCTTCCTGGTGGGAAATGAGAGTTAAATTTTCCCGTCCAGACACCTCCAGCTAGTCTCTCATTGGTTCTCCCTATTCCTGTTCATCTTCCGCGGAATTTGCAAACTGGGCCAAACAGGAGGTTAAAGGCACTGACTCTCCAAGTCGGGAGAGTGTTAGTAAAGCATCTGGAATGTTGCACCCGAGTACCAGGGGACGAGAACTGAGACATATTTCAACACGTCTCCCGATCACACGGTTGATCATACTCTGGGTTCCACATGCATGTTTTAGCTGAAGGAAGAATCCCTTAAACCTGGAGAGTTGAGACCCGTGGAATGGGTACCATGCAATATGACTTCAAAGGGTCTTCATTTGCTCACCAAAACTCTCCAATCCTATCACTGCTGCGTTTTTGCCCCTGTACTCACGATTGATTCACTTTCAGAGACATAGCAATCCATAGGTTTTAAGATACTTACTAGTCAGGTACATTATTAGGCGTTTAATATGGGGTTTTGAGTCCATTTCGTTGAGCAAGGAGTACCTCTTGTCTATTACATATTTGGCTTAAGGAACTTTATCTGTGCTCATTTCAATCTCTGGTTTTATGCAGCACCCCAACTCACCTTTCCCCTTAAGCAAGCATAAGTTGGTTTTCTAAATTTGGGACCATGTTCTGTTTTGAAATCCAGTTCCTGTGTAGCCAAGTTTACATTCCGTGTATTAGTGATATCTTATGATGTTTCTTTTTCTGTGTGACTTATTTCAGTTAGAATCATCATACCTGAATCCACTCATTATGCTGCTATGGGCCTGATGACATAGATGTCATTGCTGAGTGATATTGCATTGTACGTAAGTACCACAACTTCTTTATCCATTTTTCGCTTTATGCGATATTGAACTTGTACCGTAAACGAGTTTCTTGTAAACAGAGCCATCCCAAACTTTGGGGTGGCTGTGTCTTTTTGATTTTAATTTCCCTAAGCTATAGGACCATAAGTGGAAGTGCCCTAGGCTCTGTTGCTTTGTTTTTTAGATGTTTCAGGAAACACCATACACTTCTCCCGAGTGGCTGTTGGCAAGTTACATCCCGCCCATCAGCATAACAAGGCTCCCAGTTCTCCATGGCCTGTCCTGCCTTTCTGGATTTTACACTTTTTTCAGATGGCCCTTTTGACGGGGGGGAAGTGAGACTTCATTGTAGTGCAGATTTCCTTTGCAAGCTTGCTTGGTTGGCCAAAAAGGGCGTATGCGTTTTTTCCTGAATATATTCAGGAAAAAACGCATACGCCCTTTTTGGCCAAGTGCATCATTGTCGACCTTCTGCCTCTTTTCCTATGCTTTAAATGCAATTCCAGTCTACCTCCTGAAATCGGTTTCCTGCAATTCTGCCCGGCTTTCAAGTCCTCTTGGCAGCCTTACTTCAGTATATTTTTGGATGATAGCTGTCATTTATAACTCTGCAGGTTTGTGAATTACAGTGCCCCTGAGCTCCTTTCTTCAACTCGCTTTCTTGTGAGCTGGCCGCAACACCGCAGGATTGCTTCAGGCCCTAATCATGTTCCGGCACGGCACGCTGAGCCTTTGGTTAATTCCTCTTCCTGGTGGGAAATGGGAGTTAAATTTGCCCGTCCAGACATCTCCAGCTAGTCTCTCATTTGTTCTCCCTATTCCTGTTCATCTTCCACGGAATTTGCAAACTGGGCCAAACAGGAGGTAAAAGGCACTGACTCTCCAAGTCGGGAGAGTGTTAGTAAAGCGTCTGGAATGTTGTACCCGAGTACCAGGGACGAGAACTGAGACATATTTCAACACGGCTCCCGATCACGTGGTTGATCATACTCTGGGTTCCACATGCATGATTTAGCTGAAGGAAGAATCCCTTAAACCTGGAGAGTTGAGACCCGTGGAATGGGTACCATGCAATATGACTTCAAAGGGTCTTCATTTGCTCACCGAACCTCTCCAATCCTATCACTGCTGCGTTTATGCCCCTGTACTCACGCTTGATTCTCTTTCAGAGACATAGCAATCCATAGGTTTTAAGATACTTACTAGTCAGGTACATTATTAGGCGTTTAATATGGGGTTTTGAGTCCATTTCGTTGAGCAAGGAGTAGCTCTTGTCTATTCCATATTTGGCTTAAGGAACTTTATCTGTGCTCATTTCAATCTCTGGTTTTATGCAGCACCCCAACTCACCTTTCCCCTTAAGCAAGCATAAGTTGGTTTTCTAAATTTGAGACCCTGTTCTGTTTTGTAATCCAGTTCCTGTGTAGCCAAGTTTACATTCCGTGTATTAGTGATATCTTATGATGTTTCTTTTTCTGTGTGACTTATTTCAGTTAGAATCATCATACCTGAATCCACTCATTATGCTGCTACGGGCCTGATGACATAGATTTCATTGCTGAGTGTTATTGCATTGTACGTAAGTACCACAAGTTCTTTATCCATTTTTCGCTTTCTGCGATATTGAACTTGTCCCGTAAACGAGTTTCTTGTAAACAGAGCCGTCCCAAACTTTGGGGTGGCTGTGTCTTTTTGATTTTAATTTCCCTAAGCTCTAGGACCATAAGTGGAAGTGCCCTAGGCTCTGTTGCTTTGTTTTTTAGATGTTTCAGGAAACACCATACACTTCTCCCAAGTGGCTGTTGGCAATTTACATCCCACCCATCAGCATAACAAGGCTCCCAGTTCTCTATGGCCTGTCCTGCCTTTCTGGATTTTACACTTTTTTCAGATGGCCCTTTTGACCAGGGGGAAGTATGACTTCATTGTAGTGCAGATTTCCTTTGCAAGCTTGCTTGGTTGGCCAAAAAGGGAGTATGCTCTTTTTCCTGAATATATTAAGGAAAAAAACGCATACGCCCTTTTTGGCCAAGTGCATCATTGTCGACGTTCTGCCTCTTCTCCTATGCTTTAAATGCAATTCCAGTCTACCTCCTGAAATCGGTTTCCTGCAATTCTGCCTCATTTCAAGTCCTCTTGGCAGCCTTATTTCAGTATATTTTTGGACGATAGCTGTCATTTATAACTCTGCAGGTTTGTGAATTACAGTGCCCCTGAGCTCCTTTCTTCAACTCGCTTTCTTGTGAGCTGGCCGCAACACCGCAGGATTGCTTCAGGCCCTAATCTTGTTCTGGCACGGCACGCTGAGCCTTTGGTTAATTCCTCTTCCTGGTGGGAAATGGGAGTTAAATTTGCCCGTCCAGACACCTCCAGCTAGTCTCTCATTGGTTCTCCCTATTCCTGTTCATCTTCCGCGGAATTTGCAAACTGGGCCAAAGAGGAGGTTAAAGGCACTGACTCTCCAAGTCGGGAGAGTGTTAGTAAAGCGTCTGGAAAGTTGCACCCGAGTACCAGGGGACGAGAACTGAGACATATTTCAACACGTCTCCCGATCACATGGTTGATCATACTCTGGGTTCCACATGCATGTTTTAGCTGAAGGAAGAATCCCTTAAACCTGGAGAGGTGAGACCCGTGGAATGGGTACCATGCAATATGACTTCAAAGGGTCTTCATTTCCTCACCGAACCTCTCCAATCCTATCACTGCTGCGTTTATGCCCCTGTACTCATGCTTGATTCTCTTTCAGAGACATAGCAATCCATAGGTTTTAAGATACTTACCAGTCAGGTACATATAAGGTGTTTAACATGGGGTTTTGAGTCCATTTCGTTGAGCAAGGAGTAGCTCTTGTCTATTACATATTTGACTTAAGGAACTTTATCTGTGCTCATTTCAATCTCTGGTTTTATGCAGCACCCCAACTCACCTTTCCGCTTAAGCAAGCATAAGTTGGTTTTCTAAATTTGAGACCCTGTTCTGTTTTGTAATCCAGTTCCTGCGTAGCCAAGTTTACATTCCGTGTATTAGTGATATCTTATGATGTTTCTTTTTCTGTGTGACTTATTTCAGTTAGAATCATCATACCTGAACCCACTCATTTTCTGCTACAGGCCTGTTGACAGAGATTTCATTGCTGAGTGATATTGCATTGTACATAAGTACCACAACTTCTTTATCCATTTTTCACTTTCTGCGATATTGAACTTATACCATAAACGAGGTTCTTGTAAACAGAGCCGTCCCAAACTTTGGGGTGGCTGTGTCTTTTTGATTTTAATTTCCCTAAGCTATAGGACCATAAGTGGAAGTGCCCTAGGCTCTGTTGCTTTGTTTTTTAGATGTTTCAGGAAACACCATACACTTCTCCCGAGTGGCTGTTGGCAATTTACATCCCGCCCATCAGCATAACAAGGCTCCCAGTTCTCCATGGCCTGTCCTGCCTTTCTGGATTTTACACTTTTTTCAGATGGCCCTTTTGACCAGGGGGAAGTGAGACTTCATTGTAGTGCAGATTTCTTTTGCAAGCTTGCTTGGTTGGGCAAAATGGCATATGCGTTTTTTCCTGAATATATTCAGGAAAAAACGCATATGCCCTTTTTGGCCAAGTGCATCATTGTGGACGTTCTGCCTCTTTTCCTATGCTTTAAATGCAATTCCAGTCTACCTCCTGAAATCGGTTTCCTGCAATTCTTCCCCACTTTCAAGTCCTCTTGGCAGCCTTACTTCAGTATATTTTTGGACGATAGCTGTCATTTATAACTCTGCAGGTGTGTGAATAACAGTGCCCCTGAGCTCCTTTCTTCAACTCGCTTTCTTGTGAGCTGGCCACAACACCGCAGGATTGCTTCAGGCTCTAATCTGGTTGCGGCACGGCACGCTGAGCCTTTGGTTAATTCCTCTTCCTGGTGGGAAATGAGAGTTAAATTTGCCCGTCCAGACACCTCCAGCTAGTCTCTCATTGGTTCTCCCTATTCCTGTTCATCTTCCGCAGAAATTGCAAACTGGGCCAAACAGGAGGTTAAAGGCACTGACTCTCCAAGTCGGGAGAGTGTTAGTAAAGCGTCTGGAATGTTGCACCCGAGTACCAGGGGTCGAAAACTGAGACATATTTGAACACGTCTCCCGATCACATGGTTGATCATACTCTGGGTTCCACATGCATGTTTTAGCTGAAGGAAGAATCCCCTAAACATGGAGAGTTGAGACCCGTGGAATGGGTACCATGCAATATGACTTCAAAGGGTCTTCATTTGCTCACCGAACCTCTCCAATCCTCTCACTGCTGCGTTTATGTCCCTGTACTCACTCTTGATTCTCTTTCAGAGACATAGCAATCCATAGGTTTTAAGATACTTACTAGTCAGGTACATTCTTAGGCCTTTAATATGGGGTTTTGAGTCCATTTCGTTGAGCAAGGAGTAGCTCTTGTCTATTACATATTTGGCTTGTGTATTGTAATCCAGTTCCTGTGTAGCAAGTTTACATTCCGTGTATTAGTGATATCTTATGATGTTTCTTTTTCTGTGTGACTTATTTCAGTTAGAATCATCATACCTGAATCCACTCATTATGCTGCGACGGACCTGATGACATAGATTTCATTGCTGAGTGATATTGCACTGTACGTAAGTACCACAACTTCTTTATCCATTTTTCACTTTCTGCGATATTGAACTTGTACCGTAAACGAGGTTCTTGTAAACAGAGCCGTCCCAAACTTTGGGGTGGCTGTGTCTTTTTGATTTTAATTTCCCTAAGCTCTAGGACCATAAGTGGAAGTGCCCTAGGCTCTGTTGCTTTGTTTTTTAGATGTTTCAGGAAACACCATACACTTCTCCCAAGTGGCTGTTGGCAATTTACATCCCACCCATCAGCATAACAAGGCTCCCAGTTCTCTATGGCCTGTCCTGCCTTTCTGGATTTTACACTTTTTTCAGATGGCCCTTTTGACCAGGGGGAAGTATGACTTCATTGTAGTGCAGATTTCCTTTGCAAGCTTGCTTGGTTGGCCAAAAAGGGAGTATGCTCTTTTTCCTGAATATATTAAGGAAAAAAACGCATACGCCCTTTTTGGCCAAGTGCATCATTGTCGACGTTCTGCCTCTTCTCCTATGCTTTAAATGCAATTCCAGTCTACCTCCTGAAATCGGTTTCCTGCAATTCTGCCTCATTTCAAGTCCTCTTGGCAGCCTTATTTCAGTATATTTTTGGACGATAGCTGTCATTTATAACTCTGCAGGTTTGTGAATTACAGTGCCCCTGAGCTCCTTTCTTCAACTCGCTTTCTTGTGAGCTGGCCGCAACACCGCAGGATTGCTTCAGGCCCTAATCTTGTTCCGGCACGGCACGCTGAGCCTTTGGTTAATTCCTCTTCCTGGTGGGAAATGGGAGTTAAATTTGCCCGTCCAGACACCTCCAGCTAGTCTCTCATTGGTTCTCCCTATTCCTGTTCATCTTCCGCGGAATTTGCAAACTGGGCCAAAGAGGAGGTTAAAGGCACTGACTCTCCAAGTCGGGAGAGTGTTAGTAAAGCGTCTGGAATGTTGCACCCGAGTACCAGGGGACGAGAACTGAGACATATTTCAACACGTCTCCCGATCACATGGTTGATCATACTCTGGGTTCCACATGCATGTTTTAGCTGAAGGAAGAATCCCTTAAACCTGGAGAGGTGAGACCCGTGGAATGGGTACCATGCAATATGACTTCAAAGGGTCTTCATTTCCTCACCGAACCTCTCCAATCCTATCACTGCTGCGTTTATGCCCCTGTACTCATGCTTGATTCTCTTTCAGACACATAGCAATCCATAGGTTTTAAGATACTTACCAGTCAGGTACATATAAGGTGTTTAACATGGGGTTTTGAGTCCATTTCGTTGAGCAAGGAGTAGCTCTTGTCTATTACATATTGGGCTTAGGGAACTTTATCTGTGCTCATTTCAATCTCTGGTTTTATGCAGCACCCCAACTCACCTTTCCGCTTAAGCAAGCATAAGTTGGTTTTCTAAATTTGAGACCCTGTTCTGTTTTGTAATCCAGTTCCTGCGTAGCCAAGTTTACATTCCGTGTATTAGTGATATCTTATGATGTTTCTTTTTCTGTGTGACTTATTTCAGTTAGAATCATCATACCTGAACCCACTCATTTTCTGCTACAGGCCTGTTGACAGAGATTTCATTGCTGAGTGATATTGCATTCTACATAAGTACCACAACTTCTTTATCCATTTTTCACTTTCTGCGATATTGAACTTATACCATAAACGAGGTTCTTGTAAACAGAGCCGTCCCAAACTTTGGGGTGGCTGTGTCTTTTTGATTTTAATTTCCCTAAGCTATAGGACCATAAGTGGAAGTGCCCTAGGCTCTGTTGCTTTGTTTTTTAGATGTTTCAGGAAACACCATACACTTCTCCCGAGTGGCTGTTGGCAATTTACATCCCGCCCATCAGCATAACAAGGCTCCCAGTTCTCCATGGCCTGTCCTGCCTTTCTGGATTTTACACTTTTTTCAGATGGCCCTTTTGACCAGGGGGAAGTGAGACTTCATTGTAGTGCAGATTTCTTTTGCAAGCTTGCTTGGTTGGGCAAAATGGCATATGCGTTTTTTCCTGAATATATTCAGGAAAAAACGCATATGCCCTTTTTGGCCAAGTGCATCATTGTGGACGTTCTGCCTCTTTTCCTGTGCTTTAAATGCAATTCCAGTCTACCTCCTGAAATCGGTTTCCTGCAATTCTTCCCCACTTTCAAGTCCTCTTGGCAGCCTTACTTCAGTATATTTTTGGACGATAGCTGTCATTTATAACTCTGCAGGTGTGTGAATAACAGTGCCCCTGAGCTCCTTTCTTCAACTCGCTTTCTTGTGAGCTGGCCACAACACCGCAGGATTGCTTCAGGCTCTAATCTGGTTGCGGCACGGCACGCTGAGCCTTTGGTTAATTCCTCTTCCTGGTGGGAAATGAGAGTTAAATTTGCCCGTCCAGACACCTCCAGCTAGTCTCTCATTGGTTCTCCCTATTCCTGTTCATCTTCCGCAGAAATTGCAAACTGGGCCAAACAGGAGGTTAAAGGCACTGACTCTCCAAGTCGGGAGAGTGTTAGTAAAGCGTCTGGAATGTTGCACCCGAGTACCAGGGGTCGAAAACTGAGACATATTTGAACACGTCTCCCGATGACATGGTTGATCATACTCTGGGTTCCACATGCATGTTTTAGCTGAAGGAAGAATCCCCTAAACATGGAGAGTTGAGACCCGTGGAATGGGTACCATGCAATATGACTTCAAAGGGTCTTCATTTGCTCACCGAACCTCTCCAATCCTCTCACTGCTGCGTTTATGTCCCTGTACTCACTCTTGATTCTCTTTCAGAGACATAGCAATCCATAGGTTTTAAGATACTTACTAGTCAGGTACATTCTTAGGCGTTTAATATGGGGTTTTGAGTCCATTTCGTTGAGCAAGGAGTAGCTCTTGTCTATTACATATTTGGCTTGTGTATTGTAATCCAGTTCCTGTGTAGCAAGTTTACATTCCGTGTATTAGTGATATCTTATGATGTTTCTTTTTCTGTGTGACTTATTTCAGTTAGAATCATCATACCTGAATCCACTCATTATGCTGCGACGGACCTGATGACATAGATTTCATTGCTGAGTGATATTGCACTGTACGTAAGTACCACAACTTCTTTATCCATTTTTCACTTTCTGCGATATTGAACTTGTACCGTAAACGAGGTTCTTGTAAACAGAACCGTCCCAAACTTTGGGGTGGCTGTGTCTTTTTGATTTTAATTTCCCTAAGCTATAGGACCATAAGTGGAAGTGCCCTAGGCTCTGTTGCTTTGTTTTTTAGATGTTTCAGGAAACACCATACACTTCTCCCGAGTGGCTGTTGGCAATTTACATCCCGCCCATCAGCATAACAAGGCTCCCAGTTCTCCATGGCCTGTCCTGCCTTTCTGGATTTTACACTTTTTTCAGATGGCCCTTTTGACCGGGGGGAAGTGAGACTTCATTGTAGTGCAGATTTCCTTAGCAAGCTTGCTTGGTTGGCCAAATAGAGCGTTTGTGTTTTTTCCTGTATATATTCAGGAAAAAACGCATACGCCCTTTTTGGCCAAGTGCATCATTGTCCACGTTCTGCCTCTTTTCCTATGCTTTAAATGCAATTCCAGTCTACCTACTGAAATCAGTTTCCTGCAATTCTGCCCCGCTTTCAACTCCTCTTGGCAGCCTTACTTCAGTATATTTTTGGACGATAGCTGTCATTTATAACTCGGCAGGTTTGTGAATTACAGTGCCCCTGAGCTCCTTTCTTCAACTCGCTTTCTTGTGAGCTGGCGCAACACCGCAGGATTGCTTCAGGCCCTAATCTGGTTCCGGCACGGCACGCTGAGCCTTTGGTTAATTCCTCTTCCTGGTGGGAAATGAGAGTTAAATTTGCCCGTCCAGACACCTCCAGCTAGTCTCTCATTGGTTCTCCCTATTCCTGTTCATCTTCCGCAGAAACTGCAAACTGGGCCAAACAGGAGGTTAAAGTCACTGACTCTCCAAGTCGGGAGAGTGTTAGTGAAGCGTCTGGAATGTTGCACCCGAGTACCAGGGGACAAGAATTGAGACATATTTGAACACGTCTCCCGATCACACGGTTGATCATACTCTGGGTTCCACATGCATGTTTTAGCTGAAGGAAGAATCCCTTAAACCTGGAGAGGTGAGACCCGTGGAATGGGTACCATGCAATATGACTTCAAAGGGTCTTCATTTCCTCACCGAACCTCTCCAATCCTATCACTGCTGCGTTTATGCCCCTGTACTCATGCTTGATTCTCTTTCAGAGACATAGCAATCCATAGGTTTTAAGATACTTACCAGTCAGGTACATATAAGGTGTTTAACATGGGGTTTTGAGTCCATTTCGTTGAGCAAGGAGTAGCTCTTGTCTATTACATATTTGGCTTAAGGAACTTTATCTGTGCTCATTTCAATCTCTGGTTTTATGCAGCACCCCAACTCACCTTTCCGCTTAAGCAAGCATAAGTTGGTTTTCTAAATTTGAGACCCTGTTCTGTTTTGTAATCCAGTTCCTGCGTAGCCAAGTTTACATTCCGTGTATTAGTGATATCTTATGATGTTTCTTTTTCTGTGTGACTTATTTCAGTTAGAATCATCATACCTGAACCCACTCATTTTCTGCTACAGGCCTGTTGACAGAGATTTCATTGCTGAGTGATATTGCATTGTACATAAGTACCACAACTTCTTTATCCATTTTTCACTTTCTGCGATATTGAACTTATACCATAAACGAGGTTCTTGTAAACAGAGCCGTCCCAAACTTTGGGGTGGCTGTGTCTTTTTGATTTTAATTTCCCTAAGCTATAGGACCATAAGTGGAAGTGCCCTAGGCTCTGTTGCTTTGTTTTTTAGATGTTTCAGGAAACACCATACACTTCTCCCGAGTGGCTGTTGGCAATTTACATCCCGCCCATCAGCATAACTAGGCTCCCAGTTCTCCATGGCCTGTCCTGCCTTTCTGGATTTTACACTTTTTTCAGATGGCCCTTTTGACCAGGGGGAAGTGAGACTTCATTGTAGTGCAGATTTCTTTTGCAAGCTTGCTTGGTTGGGCAAAATGGCATATGCGTTTTTTCCTGAATATATTCAGGAAAAAACGCATACGCCCTTTTTGGCCAAGTGCATCATTGTGGACGTTCTGCCTCTTTTACTATGCTTTAAATGCAATTCCAGTCTACCTCCTGAAATCGGTTTCCTGCAATTCTTCCCCACTTTCAAGTCCTCTTGGCAGCCTTACTTCAGTATATTTTTGGACGATAGCTGTCATTTATAACTCTGCAGGTTTGTGAATTACAGTGCCCCTGAGCTCCTTTCTTCAACTCGCTTTCTTGTGAGCTGGCCGCAACACCGCAGGATTGCTTCAGGCCCTAATCTGGTTCCGGCATGGCACGCTGAGCCTTTGGTTAATTCCTCTTCCTGGTGGGAAATGAGAGTTAAATTTTCCCGTCCAGACACCTCCAGCTAGTCTCTCATTGGTTCTCCCTATTCCTGTTCATCTTCCGCGGAATTTGCAAACTGGGCCAAACAGGAGGTTAAAGGCACTGACTCTCCAAGTCGGGAGAGTGTTAGTAAAGCATCTGGAATGTTGCACCCGAGTACCAGGGGACGAGAACTGAGACATATTTCAACACGTCTCCCGATCACACGGTTGATCATACTCTGGGTTCCACATGCATGTTTTAGCTGAAGGAAGAATCCCTTAAACCTGGAGAGTTGAGACCCGTGGAATGGGTACCATGCAATATGACTTCAAAGGGTCTTCATTGGCTCACCAAAACTCTCCAATCCTATCACTGCTGCGTTTTTGCCCCTGTACTCACGATTGATTCACTTTCAGACACATAGCAATCCATAGGTTTTAAGATACTTACTAGTCAGGTACATTATTAGGCGTTTAATATGGGGTTTTGAGTCCATTTCGTTGAGCAAGGAGTAGCTCTTGTCTATTACATATTTGGCTTAAGGAACTTTATCTGTGCTCATTTCAATCTCTGGTTTTATGCAGCACCCCAACTCACCTTTCCCCTTAAGCAAGCATAAGTTGGTTTTCTAAATTTGGGACCATGTTCTGTTTTGAAATTCAGTTCCTGTGTAGCCAAGTTTACATTCCGTGTATTAGTGATATCTTATGATGTTTCTTTTTCTGTGTGACTTATTTCAGTTAGAATCATCATACCTGAATCCACTCATTATGCTGCTATGGGCCTGATGACATAGATGTCATTGCTGAGTGATATTGCATTGTACGTAAGTACCACAACTTCTTTATCCATTTTTCGCTTTATGCGATATTGAACTTGTACCGTAAACGAGTTTCTTGTAAACAGAGCCATCCCAAACTTTGGGGTGGCTGTGTCTTTTTGATTTTAATTTCCCTAAGCTATAGGACCATAAGTGGAAGTGCCCTAGGCTCTGTTGCTTTGTTTTTTAGATGTTTCAGGAAACACCATACACTTCTCCCGAGTGGCTGTTGGCAAGTTACATCCCGCCCATCAGCATAACAAGGCTCCCAGTTCTCCATGGCCTGTCCTGCCTTTCTGGATTTTACACTTTTTTCTGATGGCCCTTTTGACGGGGGGGAAGTGAGACTTCATTGTAGTGCAGATTTCCTTTGCAAGCTTGCTTGGTTGGCCAAAAAGGGCGTATGCGTTTTTTCCTGAATATATTCAGGAAAAAACGCATACGCCCTTTTTGGCCAAGTGCATCATTGTCGACCTTCTGCCTCTTTTCCTATGCTTTAAATGCAATTCCAGTCTACCTCCTGAAATCGGTTTCCTGCAATTCTGCCCGGCTTTCAAGTCCTCTTGGCAGCCTTACTTCAGTATATTTTTGGATGATAGCTGTCATTTATAACTCTGCAGGTTTGTGAATTACAGTGCCCCTGAGCTCCTTTCTTCAACTCGCTTTCTTGTGAGCTGGCCGCAACACCGCAGGATTGCTTCAGGCCCTAATCTTGTTCTGGCACGGCACGCTGAGCCTTTGGTTAATTCCTCTTCCTGGTGGGAAATGGGAGTTAAATTTGCCCGTCCAGACACCTCCAGCTAGTCTCTCATTGGTTCTCCCTATTCCTGTTCATCTTCCGCGGAATTTGCAAACTGGGCCAAAGAGGAGGTTAAAGGCACTGACTCTCCAAGTCGGGAGAGTGTTAGTAAAGCGTCTGGAATGTTGCACCCGAGTACCAGGGGACGAGAACTGAGACATATTTCAACACGTCTCCCGATCACATGGTTGATCATACTCTGGGTTCCACATGCATGTTTTAGCTGAAGGAAGAATCCCTTAAACCTGGAGAGGTGAGACCCGTGGAATGGGTACCATGCAATATGACTTCAAAGGGTCTTCATTTCCTCACCGAACCTCTCCAATCCTATCACTGCTGCGTTTATGCCCCTGTACTCATGCTTGATTCTCTTTCAGAGACATAGCAATCCATAGGTTTTAAGATACTTACCAGTCAGGTACATATAAGGTGTTTAACATGGGGTTTTGAGTCCATTTCGTTGAGCAAGGAGTAGCTCTTGTCTATTACATATTTGGCTTAAGGAACTTTATCTGTGCTCATTTCAATCTCTGGTTTTATGCAGCACCCCAACTCACCTTTCCGCTTAAGCAAGCATAAGTTGGTTTTCTAAATTTGAGACCCTGTTCTGTTTTGTAATCCAGTTCCTGCGTAGCCAAGTTTACATTCCGTGTATTAGTGATATCTTATGATGTTTCTTTTTCTGTGTGACTTATTTCAGTTAGAATCATCATACCTGAACCCACTCATTTTCTGCTACAGGCCTGTTGACAGAGATTTCATTGCTGAGTGATATTGCATTGTACATAAGTACCACAACTTCTTTATCCATTTTTCACTTTCTGCGATATTGAACTTATACCATAAACGAGGTTCTTGTAAACAGAGCCGTCCCAAACTTTGGGGTGGCTGTGTCTTTTTGATTTTAATTTCCCTAAGCTATAGGACCATAAGTGGAAGTGCCCTAGGCTCTGTTGCTTTGTTTTTTAGATGTTTCAGGAAACACCATACACTTCTCCCGAGTGGCTGTTGGCAATTTACATCCCGCCCATCAGCATAACAAGGCTCCCAGTTCTCCATGGCCTGTCCTGCCTTTCTGGATTTTACACTTTTTTCAGATGGCCCTTTTGACCAGGGGGAAGTGAGACTTCATTGTAGTGCAGATTTCTTTTGCAAGCTTGCTTGGTTGGGCAAAATGGCATATGCGTTTTTTCCTGAATATATTCAGGAAAAAACGCATATGCCCTTTTTGGCCAAGTGCATCATTGTGGACGTTCTGCCTCTTTTCCTATGCTTTAAATGCAATTCCAGTCTACCTCCTGAAATCGGTTTCCTGCAATTCTTCCCCACTTTCAAGTCCTCTTGGCAGCCTTACTTCAGTATATTTTTGGACGATAGCTGTCATTTATAACTCTGCAGGTTTGTGAATTACAGTGCCCCTGAGCTCCTTTCTTCAACTCGCTTTCTTGTGAGCTGGCCGCAACACCGCAGGATTGCTTCAGGCCCTAATCTGGTTCCGGCATGGCACGCTGAGCCTTTGGTTAATTCCTCTTCCTGGTGGGAAATGAGAGTTAAATTTTCCCGTCCAGACACCTCCAGCTAGTCTCTCATTGGTTCTCCCTATTCCTGTTCATCTTCCGCGGAATTTGCAAACTGGGCCAAACAGGAGGTTAAAGGCACTGACTCTCCAAGTCGGGAGAGTGTTAGTAAAGCATCTGGAATGTTGCACCCGAGTACCAGGGGACGAGAACTGAGACATATTTCAACACGTCTCCCGATCACACGGTTGATCATACTCTGGGTTCCACATGCATGTTTTAGCTGAAGGAAGAATCCCTTAAACCTGGAGAGTTGAGACCCGTGGAATGGGTACCATGCAATATGACTTCAAAGGGTCTTCATTGGCTCACCAAAACTCTCCAATCCTATCACTGCTGCATTTTTGCCCCTGTACTCACGATTGATTCACTTTCAGAGACATAGCAATCCATAGGTTTTAAGATACTTACTAGTCAGGTACATTATTAGGCGTTTAATATGGGGTTTTGAGTCCATTTCGTTGAGCAAGGAGTAGCTCTTGTCTATTACATATTTGGCTTAAGGAACTTTATCTGTGCTCATTTCAATCTCTGGTTTTATGCAGCACCCCAACTCACCTTTCCCCTTAAGCAAGCATAAGTTGGTTTTCTAAATTTGGGAGCATGTTCTGTTTTGAAATCCAGTTCCTGTGTAGCCAAGTTTACATTCCGTGTATTAGTGATATCTTATGATGTTTCTTTTTCTGTGTGACTTATTTCAGTTAGAATCATCATACCTGAATCCACTCATTATGCTGCTATGGGCCTGATGACATAGATGTCATTGCTGAGTGATATTGCATTGTACGTAAGTACCACAACTTCTTTATCCATTTTTCGCTTTATGCGATATTGAACTTGTACCGTAAACGAGTTTCTTGTAAACAGAGCCATCCCAAACTTTGGGGTGGCTGTGTCTTTTTGATTTTAATTTCCCTAAGCTATAGGACCATAAGTGGAAGTGCCCTAGGCTCTGTTGCTTTGTTTTTTAGATGTTTCAGGAAACACCATACACTTCTCCCGAGTGGCTGTTGGCAAGTTACATCCCGCCCATCAGCATAACAAGGCTCCCAGTTCTCCATGGCCTGTCCTGCCTTTCTGGATTTTACACTTTTTTCAGATGGCCCTTTTGACGGGGGGGAAGTGAGACTTCATTGTAGTGCAGATTTCCTTTGCAAGCTTGCTTGGTTGGCCAAAAAGGGCGTATGCGTTTTTTCCTGAATATATTCAGGAAAAAACGCATACGCCCTTTTTGGCCAAGTGCATCATTGTGGACGTTCTGCCTCTTTTCCTATGCTTTAAATGCAATTCCAGTCTACCTCCCGATATCGGTTTCCTGCAAATCTGCCCGGCTTTCAAGTCCTCTTGGCAGCCTTACTTCAGTATATTTTTGGATGATAGCTGTCATTTATAACTCTGCAGGTTTGTGAATTACAGTGCCCCTGAGCTCCTTTCTTCAACTCGCTTTCTTGTGAGCTGGCCGCAACACCGCAGGATTGCTTCAGGCCCTAATCTTGTTCCGGCACGGCACGCTGAGCCTTTGGTTAATTCCTCTTCCTGGTGGGAAATGGGAGTTAAATTTGCCCGTCCAGACATCTCCAGCTAGTCTCTCATTTGTTCTCCCTATTCCTGTTCATCTTCCGCGGATTTGCAAACTGGGCCAAACAGGAGGTAAAAGGCACTGACTCTCCAAGTCGGGAGAGTGTTAGTAAAGCGTCTGGAGTGTTGCACCCGAGTACCAGGGACGAGAACTGAGACATATTTCAACACGGCTCCCGATCACGTGGTTGATCATACTCTGGGTTCCACATGCATGATTTAGCTGAAGGAAGAATCCCTTAAACCTGGAGAGTTGAGACCCGTGGAATGGGTACCATGCAATATGACTTCAAAGGGTCTTCATTTGCTCACCGAACCTCTCCAATCCTATCACTGCTGCGTTTATGCCCCTGTACTCACGCTTGATTC
This sequence comes from Orcinus orca, assembly GCF_937001465.1. Taxonomy (NCBI): domain Eukaryota; kingdom Metazoa; phylum Chordata; class Mammalia; order Artiodactyla; family Delphinidae; genus Orcinus; species Orcinus orca. The sequence goes on from NW_026044106.1 coordinate 1,305,825, forward strand.
TCTTTCAGAGACATAGCAATCCATAGGTTTTAAGATACTTACTAGTCAGGTACATTATTAGGCGTTTAATATGGGGTTTTGAGTCCATTTCGTTGAGCAAGGAGTAGCTCTTGTCTATTCCATATTTGGCTTAAGGAACTTTATCTGTGCTCATTTCAATCTCTGGTTTTATGCAGCACCCCAACTCACCTTTCCCCTTAAGCAAGCATAAGTTGGTTTTCTAAATTTGAGACCCTGTTCTGTTTTGTAATCCAGTTCCTGTGTAGCCAAGTTTACATTCCGTGTATTAGTGATATCTTATGATGTTTCTTTTTCTGTGTGACTTATTTCAGTTAGAATCATCATACCTGAATCCACTCATTATGCTGCTACGGGCCTGATGACATAGATTTCATTGCTGAGTGTTATTGCATTGTACGTAAGTACCACAAGTTCTTTATCCATTTTTCGCTTTCTGCGATATTGAACTTGTCCCGTAAACGAGTTTCTTGTAAACCGAGCCGTCCCAAACTTTGGGGTGGCTGTGTCTTTTTGATTTTAATTTCCCTAAGCTATAGGACCATAAGTGGAAGTGCCCTAGGCTCTGTTGCTTTGTTTTTTAGATGTTTCAGGAAACACCATACACTTCTCCCGAGTGGCTGTTGGCAAGTTACATCCCGCCCATCAGCATAACAAGGCTCCCAGTTCTCCATGGCCTGTCCTGCCTTTCTGGATTTTACACTTTTTTCAGATGGCCCTTTTGATGGGGGGGAAGTGAGACTTCATTGTAGTGCAGATTTCCTTTGCAAGCTTGCTTGGTTGGCCAAAAAGGGCGTATGCGTTTTTTCCTGAATATATTCAGGAAAAAACGCATACGCCCTTTTTGGCCAAGTGCATCATTGTGGACGTTCTGCCTCTTTTCCTATGCTTTAAATGCAATTCCAGTCTACCTCCTGAAATCGGTTTCCTGCAATTCTGCCCGGCTTTCAAGTCCTCTTGGCAGCCTTACTTCAGTATATTTTTGGATGATAGCTGTCATTTATAACTCTGCAGGTTTGTGAATTACAGTGCCCCTGAGCTCCTTTCTTCAACTCGCTTTCTTGTGAGCTGGCCGCAACACCGCAGGATTGCTTCAGGCCCTAATCTTGTTCTGGCACGGCACGCTGAGCCTTTGGTTAATTCCTCTTCCTGGTGGGAAATGGGAGTTAAATTTGCCCGTCCAGACACCTCCAGCTAGTCTCTCATTGGTTCTCCCTATTCCTGTTCATCTTCCGCGGAATTTGCAAACTGGGCCAAACAGGAGGTTAAAGGCACTGACTCTCCAAGTCGGGAGAGTGTTAGTAAAGCGTCTGGAATGTTGCACCCGAGTACCAGGGGACGAGAACTGAGACATATTTCAACACGTCTCCCGATCACATGGTTGATCATACTCTGGGTTCCACATGCATGTTTTAGCTGAAGGAAGAATCCCTTAAACCTGGAGAGGTGAGACCCGTGGAATGGGTACCATGCAATATGACTTCAAAGGGTCTTCATTTCCTCACCGAACCTCTCCAATCCTATCACTGCTGCGTTTATGCCCCTGTACTCATGCTTGATTCTCTTTCAGAGACATAGCAATCCATAGGTTTTAAGATACTTACCAGTCAGGTACATATAAGGTGTTTAACATGGGGTTTTGAGTCCATTTCGTTGAGCAAGGAGTAGCTCTTGTCTATTACATATTTGGCTTAAGGAACTTTATCTGTGCTCATTTCAATCTCTGGTTTTATGCAGCACCCCAACTCACCTTTCCGCTTAAGCAAGCATAAGTTGGTTTTCTAAATTTGAGACCCTGTTCTGTTTTGTAATCCAGTTCCTGCGTAGCCAAGTTTACATTCCGTGTATTAGTGATATCTTATGATGTTTCTTTTTCTGTGTGACTTATTTCAGTTAGAATCATCATACCTGAACCCACTCATTTTCTGCTACAGGCCTGTTGACAGAGATTTCATTGCTGAGTGATATTGCATTGTACATAAGTACCACAACTTCTTTATCCATTTTTCACTTTCTGCGATATTGAACTTATACCATAAACGAGGTTCTTGTAAACAGAGCCGTCCCAACCTTTGGGGTGGCTGTGTCTTTTTGATTTTAATTTCCCTAAGCTATAGGACCATAAGTGGAAGTGCCCTAGACTCTGTTGCTTTGTTTTTTAGATGTTTCAGGAAACACCATACACTTCTCCCGAGTGGCTGTTGGCAATTTACATCCCACCCATCAGCATAACAAGGCTCCCAGTTCTCCATGGCCAGTCCTGCCTTTCTGGATTTTACACTTTTTTCAGATGGCCCTTTTGACGGGGGGGAAGTGAGACTTCATTGTAGTGCAGATTTCCTTTGCAAGCTTGCTTGGTTGGCCAAAAAGGGCGTATGCGTTTTTTCCTGAATATATTCAGGAAAAAACGCATACGCCCTTTTTGGCCAAGTGCATCATTGTCGACCTTCTGCCTCTTTTCCTATGCTTTAAATGCAATTCCAGTCTACCTCCTGAAATCGGTTTCCTGCAATTCTGCCCGGCTTTCAAGTCCTCTTGGCAGCCTTACTTCAGTATATTTTTGGATGATAGCTGTCATTTATAACTCTGCAGGTTTGTGAATTACAGTGCCCCTGAGCTCCTTTCTTCAACTCGCTTTCTTGTGAGCTGGCCGCAACACCGCAGGATTGCTTCAGGCCCTAATCTGGTTCCGGCATGGCACGCTGAGCCTTTGTTTAATTCCTCTTCCTGGTGGGAAATGAGAGTTAAATTTTCCCGTCCAGACACCTCCAGCTAGTCTCTCATTGGTTCTCCCTATTCCTGTTCATCTTCCGCGGAATTTGCAAACTGGGCCAAACAGGAGGTTAAAGGCACTGACTCTCCAAGTCGGGAGAGTGTTAGTAAAGCATCTGGAATGTTGCACCCGAGTACCAGGGGACGAGAACTGAGACATATTTCAACACGTCTCCCGATCACACGGTTGATCATACTCTGGGTTCCACATGCATGTTTTAGCTGAAGGAAGAATCCCTTAAACCTGGAGAGTTGAGACCCGTGGAATGGGTACCATGCAATATGACTTCAAAGGGTCTTCATTGGCTCACCAAAACTCTCCAATCCTATCACTGCTGCGTTTTTGCCCCTGTACTCACGATTGATTCACTTTCAGAGACATAGCAATCCATAGGTTTTAAGATACTTACTAGTCAGGTACATTATTAGGCGTTTAATATGGGGTTTTGAGTCCATTTCGTTGAGCAAGGAGTAGCTCTTGTCTATTACATATTTGGCTTAAGGAACTTTATCTGTGCTCATTTCAATCTCTGGTTTTATGCAGCACCCCAACTCACCTTTCCCCTTAAGCAAGCATAAGTTGGTTTTCTAAATTTGGGACCATGTTCTGTTTTGAAATTCAGTTCCTGTGTAGCCAAGGTTACATTCCATGTATTAGTGATATCTTATGATGTTTCTTTTTCTGTGTGACTTATTTCAGTTAGAATCATCATACCTGAATCCACTCATTATGCTGACACGGGCCTGATGAAATAGATTTCTTTGCTGAGTGTATTGCATTGTACGTAAGTACCACAACTTCTTTATCCATTTTTCGCTTTCTGCGATATTGAACTTGTACCGTAAACGAGGTTCTTGTAAACAGAGCCGTCCCAAACTTTGGGGTGGCTGTGTCTTTTTGATTTTAATTTCCCTAAGCTAAAGGACCATAAGTGGAATTGACCTAGGCTCTGTTGCTTTGTTTTTTAGATGTTTCAGGAAACAGCATACACTTCTCCCCAGTGGCTGTTGGCAATTTACATCCCACCCATCAGCATAACAAGTCTCCCAGTTCTCCATGGCCTGTCCTGCCTTTCTGGATTTTACACATTTTTCATATGGCCCTTTTGACCGGGGGGAAGTGAGACTTCTTTGTAGTGCAGATTTCCTTTGCAAGCTTGCCTGGTTGGCCAAAAAGGGCGTATGCGCTTTTTCCTGAATATATCCAGGAAAAAACGCATACGCCCTTTTTGGCCAAGTGCATCATTGTGGCCGTTCTGCCTCTTTTCCTATGCTTTAAATGCAATTCCAGTCTACCTCCCGATATCGGTTTACTGCAATTCTGCCCCGCTTTCCAGTCCTCTTGGCAGCCTTAATTCAGTATATTTTTGGACGATAGCTATCATTTATAACTCTGCAGGTTTGTGAATTACAGTGCCCCTGAGCTCCTTTCTTCAACTCGCTTTCTTGTGAGCTGGCCGCAACACCGCAGGATGGCTTCAGGCCCTAATCTGGTTTCGGCACGGCACGCTGAGCCTTTGGTTAATTCCTCTTCCTGGTGGGAAATGAGAGTTAAACTTGCCCGTCCAGACACCTCCAGCTAGTCTCTCATTGGTCCTCCCTATTCCTGTTCATCTTCCGCAGAAATTGCAAACTGGGCCAAACAGGAGGTTAAAGGCACTGACTCTCCAAGTCGGGAGAGTGTTAGTAGAGCGTCTGGAATGATGCACCCGAGAACCAGGGGATGAAAACTGAGACATATTTGAACACGTCTCCTGATCACACAGTTGATCATACTCTGGGTTCCACATGCATGATTTAGCTGAAGGAAGAATCCCTTAAACCTGGAGCGTTGAGACCCGTGGAATGGGTACCATGCAATATGACTTCAAAGGGTCTTCATTTGCTCACCGAACCTCTACAATCTTATCACTGCTGCGTTTATGCCCCTGTACACATGCTTGATTCTCTTTCGGAGCCATAGCGATCCATAGGTTTTAAGATACTTACTAGTCAGGTACATTCTTAGGCGTTAAATATGGGGTGTTGAGTCCATTTCGTTGAGCAAGGAGTAGCTCTTGTCTATTCCATATTTGCTTAAGGAACTTTATCTGTGCTCTTTTCAATCTCTGGTTTTATGCAGCACCCCAACTCACCTTTCCCCTTAAGCAAGCATAAGTTGGTTTTCTAAATTTGAGACCCTGTTCTGTTTTGTAATCCAGTTCCTGTGTAGCCAAGTTTACATTCCATGTATTAGTGATATCTTATGATGTTTCTTTTTCTGTGTGACTTATTTCAGATAGAATCATCATACCGGTATCCACTTTATGCTGCTACGGGCCTGATGACATAGATTTCATTGCTGAGTGATATTGCATTGTACGTAAGTACCAAAACTTCTTTATCCATTTTTCACTTTCTGCGATATTGAACTTGTCCCGTAAACGAGGTTCTTGTAAACAAAACCATCTCAAACTTTGGGGTGGCTGTGTCTTTTTGATTTTAATTTCCCTAAGCTATAGGACCATAAGTGGAAGTGCCCTAGGCTCTGTTGCTTTGTTTCTTAGATGTTTCAGGAAACACCATACACTTCTCCCGAGTGGCTGTTGGCAATTTACATCCCGCCCATCAGCATAACAAGGCTCCCAGTTCTCCATGGCCTGTCATGCTTTTCTGGATTTTACACTTTTTTCAGATGGCCCTTTTGACCGGGGGGAAGTGAGACTTCTTTGTAGTGCAGATTTCCTTTGCAAGCTTGCCTGGTTGGCCAAAAAGGGCGTATGCGCTTTTTCCTGAATATATTCAGGAAAAAACGCATAAGCCCTTTTTGGCCAAGTGCATCATTGTCGACGTTCTGCCTGTTTTCCTATGCTTTAAATGCAATTCCAGTCTACCTCCTGAAATCGGTTTCCTGCAATTCTGCCCCGCTTTCAAGTCCTCTTCGCAGCCTTACTTCAGTATATTTTTGGACGATAGCTGTCATTTATAACTCTGCAGGTTTGTGAATTACAGTGCCCCTGAGCTCCTTTCTTCAACTCGCTTTCTTGTGAGCTGGCCACAACACCGCAGGATGGCTTCAGGCCCTAATCTGGTTTCGGCACGGCACGCTGAGCCTTTGGTTAATTCCTCTTCCTGGTGGGAAATGAGAGTTAAACTTGCCCGTCCAGACACCTCCAGCTAGTCTCTCATCGGTTCTCCCTATTCCTGTTCATCTTCCGCAGAAATTGCAAACTGGACCAAACAGGAGGTTAAAGGCACTGACTCTCCAAGTTGGGAGAGTGTTAGTAAAGCGTCTGGAATGTTGCACCCGAGTTACAGGGGACGAGAACTGAGACATATTGGAACCCGTCTCCCGATCACACGGTTGATCATACTCTGGGTTCCACATGCATGATTTAGCTGAAGGAAGGATCCCTTAAACCTGGAGAGTTGAGACCCGTGGAATGGGTACCATGCAATATGACTTCAAAGGGTCTTCATTTGCTCACCGAACTCCTCCAATCCTATCACTGCTGTGTTTATGCCCCTGTACACACGCTTGATTCTCTTTCGGAGACATAGCGATCCGTAGGTTTTAAGATACTTACTAGTCAGGTACATTCTTAGGTGTTTAGTATGGGGTGTTTTGTCCATTTCATTGAGCAAGGAGTAGCACTTGTCTATTACATATTTGGCTTCAGGAACTTTATCTGTGCTCATTTCAATCTCTGGTTTTATGCAGCACCCCAACTCACCTTTCCCCTTAAGCAAGCATAAGTTGGTTTTCTAAATTTGAGACCCTGTTCTGTTTTTTAATCCAGTTCCTGTGTAGCCAAGTTTACATTCCGTGTATTAATGATATCTTATGATGTTTCTTTTTCTTGTGACATATTTCAGTTAGAATCATCATACCTGAATCCACTCATTATGCTGCTACGGGCCTGATGACATAGATTTCATTGCTGAGTGATATTGCATTGTACGTAAGTACCAAAACTTCTTTATCCATTTTTCACTTTCTGCGATATTGAACTCGTCCCGTAAACGAGGTTCTTGTAAGCAGAGCCGTCCCAAATTTTGGGGTGGCTGTGTCTTTTTGATTTTAATTTCCCTAAGCTATAGGACCATAAGTGGAAGTGCCCTAGGCTCTGTTGCTTTGTTTCTTAGATGTTTCAGGAAACACCATACACTTCTCCCAAGTGGCTGTTGGCAATTTACATCCCGCCCATCAGCATAACAAGGCTCCCAGTTCTTCATGGCCTGTCCTGCCTTTCTGGATTTTACACTTTTTTCAAATGGCCCTTTTGACCGGGGGGAAGTGAGACTTCATTGTAGTGCAGATTTCCTTTGCAAGCTTTCTTGTTTGGCCAAAATGGGCGTATGCGTTTTTTCCTGAATATATTCAGGAAAAAACGCATACGCCCTTTTTGGCCAAGTGCATCATTGTGGACGTTCTGCCTCTTTTCCTATGCTTTAAATGCAATTCCAGTCTACCTCCTGAAATTGGTTTCCTGCAATTCTGCCCCGCTTTCAAGTCCTCTTGGCAGCCTTACTTCAGTATATTTTTGGACGATAGCTGTCATTTATAACTCTGCAGGTTTGTGAATTACAGTGCCCCTGAGCTCCTTTCTTCAACTCGCTTTCTTGTGAGCTGGCCGCAACACCGCAGGATTGCTTCAGGCCCTAATCTGGTTCCGGCACGGCATGCTGAGCCTTTGGTTAATTCCTCTTCCTGGTGGGAAATGAGAGTTAAATTTGCCCGTCCAGACACCTCAAGCTAGTCTCTCATTGTTTCTCGTTATTCCTGTTCATCTTCCGCAGAAATTGGAAACTGGGCCAAACAGGAGGTTAAAGGCACTGACTCTCCAAGTCGGGAGAGTGTTAGTAAAGCGTCTGGAATGTTGCACCCGAGTACCAGGGGACGAGAACTGAGACATATTGGAACACGTCTCCCGATCACACGGTTGATCATACTCTGGGTTCCACATTAATGCTTTAGCTGAAGGAAGAATCCCTTAAACCTGGAGAGTTGAGACCCGTGGAATGGGTACCATGCAATATGACTTCAAAGGGTCTTCATTTGCTCACCGAACCTCTGCAATCCTATCACTGCTGCGTTTATGTCCCTGTACACACGCTTGATTCTCTTTCGGAGACATAGCGATCCATAGGTGTTAAGATACTTACTAGTCAGGTACATTCTTAGGCGTTTAATATGGGGTGTTGAGTCCATTTCGTTGAGCAAGGAGTAGCTCTTGTCTATTCCATATTTGGCTTAAGGAACTTTATCTGTGCTCATTTCAATCTCTGGCTTTATGCAGCACCCCAACTCACGTTTCCCCTTAAGCAAGCATAAGTTGGTTTTCTAAATTTGAGACCCTGTTCTCTTTTGTAATCCAGTTCCTGTGTAGCCAAGTTTACATTCCGTGTATTAGTGATATCTTATGATGTTTCTTTTTCTGTGTGACTTATTTCAGTTAGAATCATCATACCTGAATCCACTCATTATGCTGCTACGGGCCTGATGACATCGATTTCATTGCTGAGTGATATTGCATTGTACGTAAGTACCACAACTTCTTTATCCATTTTTCACTTTCTGCGATATTGAACTTGTCCCATAAACGAGTTTCTTGTAAACAGAGCCGTCCCAAACTTAGGGGTGGCTGTGTCTTTTCGATTTTAATTTCCCTAAGCTATAGGACCATAAGTGGAAGTGCCCTAGCCTCTGTTGCTTTGTTTTTTAGATGTTTCAGGAAACACCATACACTTCTCCCTAGTGGCTGTTGGCAATATACATCCCGCCCATCAGCAAAACAAGGCTCCCAGTTCTCCATGGCCTGTCCTGCCTTTCTGGATTTTACACTTTTTTCAGATGGCCCTTTTGACCGGGGGGAAATGAGACTTCATTGTAGTGCAGATTTCCTTTGCAAGCTTGCTTGGTTGGCGAAAAAGTGCGTATGCGTTTTTTCCTGAATATATTCAGGAAAAAACGCATACGCCCTTTTTGGCCAAGTGCATCATTGTCGACGTTTTGCCTCTTTTCCTATGCTTTAAATGCATTTCCAGTGTACCTCCTGAAATTGGTTTCCTGCAATTCTGCCCCGCTTTCAAGTCCTCTTGGCAGCCTTACTTCAGTATATTTTTGGACGATAGCTGTCATTTATAACTCTGCAGGTTTGTGAATTACAGTGCCCCTGAGTTCCTTTCTTCAACTCGCTTTCTTGTGAGCTGGCCGCAACACCGCAGGATTGCTTCAGGCCCTAATCTGGTTCCAGCATGGCACGCTGAGCCTTTGGTTAATTCCTCTTCCTGGTGGGAAATGAGAGTTAAATTTGCCCGTCCCGACACCTCCAGCTAGTCTCTCATTGGTTCTCCCTATTCCTGTTCATCTTCCGCAGAAAGTGCAAACTTGGTCAAACAGGAGGTTAAAGGCACTGATTCTCCAAGTCGGGAGAGTGTTAGTAAAGCGTCTGGAATATTGCACCCGAGTACCAGGGGACGAGAACTGAGACATATTGGAACACGTCTCCCGATAACACGGTTGATCATACTCTGGGTTCCACATGCATGCTTTAGCTGAAGGAAGAATCCCTTAAACCTGGAGAGTTGAGACCCGTGGAATGGGTACCATGCAATATGACTTCAAAGGGTCTTCATTTGCTCACCGAACCTCTCCAATCCTATCACTGCTGCGTTTATGCCCCTGTACACCTGCTGGATTCTCTTTCGGAGTCATAGCGATCAATAGGTTTTAAGATACTTACTAGTCAGGTACATTCTTAGGTGTTTAATATAGGGTTTGAGTCCATTTTGTTGAGCAAGGAGTAGCTCTTGTCTATTACATATTTGGCTTCAGGAACTTTATCTGTGCTCATTTCAATCTCTGGTTTTATGCAGCACCCCAACTCACCTTTCCCCTTAAGCAAGCATAAGTTGGTTTTCTAAATTTAAGACCCTGTTCTGTTTTGTAATTCAGTTCCTGTGTAGCCAAGTTTACATTCCGTGTATTAGTGATATCTTATGATGTTTCTTTTTCTGTGTGACTTATTTCAGTTAGAATCATCATACCTGAATCCACTCATTATGCTGCTATGGGCCTGATGACATAGATTTCATTGCTGAGTGATATTGCATTGTACGTAAGTACCACAACTTCTTTATCCATTTTTCACTTTCTGCGATATTGAACTAGTCCCGAAAACGAGTTTTTTCTAAACAGAGCTGTTCCAAACTTAGGGGTGGCTGTGTCTTTTTGATTTTAATTTCCCTAAGCTATAGGGCCATAAGTGGAAGTGCCCTAGGCTCTGTTGCTTTGTTTTTTAGATGTTTCAGGAAACACCATACACTTCTCCCTAGTGGCTGTTGGCAATATACATTCCGCCCATCAGCAAAACAAGGCTCCCAGTTCTCCATGGCCTGTCCTGCCTTTCTGGATTTTACACTTTTTTCAGATGGCCCTTTTGACCGGGGGGAAGTGAGACTTCATTGTAGTGCAGATTTCCTTTGCAAGCTTGCTTGGTTGGCGAAAAAGTGCGTATGCGTTTTTTCCTGAATATATTCAGGAAAAAACGCATACGCCCTTTTTGGCCAAGTGCATCATTGTGGACGTCCTGCCTCTTTTCCTATGCTTTAAATGCAATTCCACTCTACGTCCCGATATCGGTTTCCTGCAATTCTGCCCAACTTTCAAGTCCTCTTGGCAGCCTTACTTCAGTATATTTTTGGACGATAGCTGTCATTTATAACTCTGCAGGTTTGTGAATTACAGTGCCCCTGAGCTCCTTTCTTCAACTCGCTTTCTTGTGAGCTGGCCGCAACACCGCAGGATTGCTTCAGGCCCTAATCTGCTTCCGGCATGGCACGCTGAGCCTTTGGTTAATTCCTCGTCCTGGCGGGAAATGAGAGTTAAACTTGCCCGTCCAGACACCTCCAGCTAGTCTCTCATTGGTCCTCCCTATTCCTGTTCATCTTCCCCAGAAATTGCAAACTGGGCCAAACAGGAGGTTAAAGGCACTGACTCTCCATGTCGGGAGAGTGTTAGTAAAGCGTCTGGAATGTTGAACCCGAGTACCAGGGGACGAAAAGTGAGACATATTTGAACACGTCTCCTGATCACACGGTTGATCATACTCTGGGTTCCACATGCATGTTTCAGCTGAAGGAAGAATCCCTTAAACATGGAGAGTTGAGACCAGTAGAATGGGTACCATGCAATATGACTTCAAAGGGTCTTCATTTGCTCACCGAACCTCTCCAATCCTATCACTGCTGCGTTTATGCCCCTGTACACACGCTTGATTCTCTTTCAGAGACATAGCAATCCATAGGTTTTAAGATACGTACTAGTCAGGTACATTCTTAGGCGTTTAATATGGGGTGTTGAGTCCATTTCGTTGAGCAAGGAGTAGCTCTTGTCTATTACATATTTGGCTTAAGGAACTTTATCTGTGCTCATTTCAGTCTCTGGTTTTATGCAGCACCCCAACTCACCTTTCCCCTTACGCAAGCATAAGTTGGTTTTCTAAATTTGAGACCCTGTTCTCTTTTGTAATCCAGTTCCTGTGTAGCCAAGTTTACATTCCGTGTATTAGTGATATCTTATGATGTTTCTTTTTCTGTGTGACTTATTTCAGTTAGAATCATCATACCTGAATCCACTCGTTATGCTGCTATGGGCCTGATGACATAGATTTCATTGCTGAGTGATATTGCATTGTACGTAAGTACCACAACTTCTTTATCCATTTTTCGCTTTCTGCGATATTGAACTTGTACCGTAAATGAGGTTCTTGTAAACAGAGCCGTCCCAAACTTTGGGGTGGCTGTGTCTTTTTGATTTTAATTTCCCTAAGCTATAGGACCATAAGTGGAATTGACCTAGGCTCTGTTGCTTTGTTTTTTAGATGTTTCAGGAAACAGCATACACTTCTCCCCAGTGGCTGTTGGCAATTTACATCCCGCCCATCAGCATAACAAGGCTCCCAGTTCTCCATGGCCTGTCCTGCCTTTCTGGATTTTACACATTTTTCAGATGGCCCTTTTGACCGGGGGGAAGTGAGACTTCATTGTAGTGCAGATTTCCTTTGCAAGCTTGCTTGGTTGGCCAAAAAGGGCGTATGCGTTTTTTCCTGAATATATTCAGGAAAAAACGCATACGCCCTTTTTGGCCAAGTGCATCATTGTGGACGTTCTGCCTCTTTTCCTATGCTTTAAATGCAATTCCAGTCTACCTCCCGATATCGGTTTCCTGCAATTCTGCCCAACTTTCCAGTCCTCTTGGCAGCCTTAATTCAGTATATTTTTGGACGATAGCTATCATTTATAACTCTGCAGGTTTGTGAATTACAGTGCCCCTGAGCTCCTTTCTTCAACTCGCTTTCTTGTGAGCTGGCCGCAACACCGCAGGATGGCTTCAGGCCCTAATCTGGTTCCGGCATGGCACGCTGAGCCTTTGGTTAATTCCTCTTCCTGGTGGGAAATGAGAGTTAAACTTGCCCGTCCAGACACCTCCAGCTAGTCTCTCATTGATCCTCCCTATTCCTGTTCATCTTCCGCAGAAATTGCAAACTGGGCCAAACAGGAGGTTAAAGGCACTGACTCTCCATGTCGGGAGAGTGTTAGTAAAGCGTCTGGAATGATGCACCCGAGAACCAGGGGATGAAAACTGAGACATATTTGAACACGTCTCCTGATCACACGGTTGATCATACTCTGGGTTCCACATGCATGTTTCAGCTAAAGGAAGAATCCCTTAAACCTGGAGAGTTGAGACCCGTGGAATGGGTACCATGCAATATGACTTCAAAGGGTCTTCATTTGCTCACCGAACCTCTCCAATCCTATCACTGCTGCGTTTATGCCCCTGTACACACGCTTGATTCTCTTTCGGAGACAGAGCAATCCATTGGTTTTAAGATACTTACTAGTCAGGTACATTCTTAGGCGTTTAATATGGGGTGTTGAGTCCATTTCGTTGAGCAAGGAGTAGCTCTTGTCTATTCCATATTTGGCTTAAGGAACTTTATCTGTGCTCATTTCAATCTCTGGTTTTATGCAGCACCCCAACTCACCTTTCCCCTTACGCAAGCATAAGTTGGTTTTCTAAATTTGAGACCCTGTTCTGTTTTGTAATTCAGTTCCTGTGTAGCCAAGGTTACATTCCGTGTATTAGTGATATCTTATGATGTTTCTTTTTCTGTGTGACTTATTTCAGTTAGAATCATCATACCTGAATCCACTCATTATGCTGCTATGGGCCTGATGAAATAGATTTCTTTGCTGAGTGATATTGCATTGTACGTAAGTACCACAACTTCTTTATCCACTTTTCGCTTTCTGCGATATTGAACTTGTACCGTAAACGAGGTTCTTGTAATCAGAGCCGTCCCAAACTTTGGGGTGGCTGTGTCTTTTTGATTTTAATTTCCCTAAGCTATAGGACCATAAGTAGAATTGACCTAGACTCTGTTGCTTTGTTTTTAGATGTTTCAAGAAACACCATACACTTCTCCCCAGTGGCTGTTGGCCATTTACATCCCGCCCATCAGCATAACAAGGCTCCCAGTTCTCCATGGCCTGTCCTGCCTTTCTGGATTTTACACTTTTTTCAGATGGCCCTTTTGAAGGGGGGAAGTGAGACTTCATTGTAGTGCAGATTTCCTTTGCAAGCTTGCTTGGTTGGTCAAAAAGGGCGTATGCGTTTTCTCCTGAATATATTCAGGGGAAAATGCATACGCCCTTTTTGGCCAAGTGCATCATTGTGGACGTCCTGCCTCTTTTCCTATGCTTTAAATGCAATTCCACTCTACGTCCCGATATCGGTTTCCTGCAATTCTGCCCAACTTTCAAGTCCTCTTGGCAGCCTTACTTCAGTATATTTTTGGACGATAGCTGTCATTTATAACTCTGCAGGTTTGTGAATTACAGTGCCCCTGAGCTCCTTTCCTCAACTCGCTTTCTTGTGAGCTGGCCGCAACACCGCAGGATTGCTTCAGGCCCTAATCTGGTTCCAGCATGGCACGCTGAGCCTTTGGTTAATTCCTCGTCCTGGCGGGAAATGAGAGTTAAACTTGCCCGTCCAGACACCTCCAGCTAGTCTCTCATTGGTCCTCCCTATTCCTGTTCATCTTCCCCAGAAATTTCAAACTGGGCCAAACAGGAGGTTAAAGGCACTGACTCTCCATGTCGGGTGAGTGTTAATAAAGCGTCTGGAATGTTGCACCCGAGTACCAGGGGACGAAAACTGAGACATATTTGAACACGTCTCCTGATCACACGGTTGATGATACTCTGGGTTCCACATGCATGTTTCAGCTGAAGGAAGAATCCCTTAAACCTGGAGAGTTGAGACCCGTGGAATGGGTACCATGCAATATGACTTCAAAGGGTCTTCATTAGCTCACCGAACCTCTCCAATCCTATCACTGCTGCGTTTATGCCCCTGTACACACGCTTGATTCTCTTTCGGAGACAGAGCAATCCATTGGTTTTAAGATACTTACTAGTCAGGTACATTCTTAGGCGTTTAATATGGGGTGTTGAGTCCATTTCGTTGAGCAAGGAGTAGCTCTTGTCTATTACATATTTGGCTTAAGGAACTTTATCTGTGCTCATTTCAATCTCTGGTTTTATGCAGCACCCCAACTCACCTTTCCCCTTACGCAAGCATAAGTTGGTTTTCTAAATTTGAGACCCTGTTCTGTTTTGTAATTCAGTTCCTGTGTAGCCAAGGTTACATTCCGTGTATTAGTGATATCTTATGATGTTTCTTTTTCTGTGTGACTTATTTCAGTTAGAATCATCATACCTGAATCCACTCATTATGCTGCTACGGGCCTGATGAAATAGATTTCTTTGCTGAGTGATATTGCATTGTACGTAAGTACCACAACTTCTTTATCCATTTTTCGCTTTCTGCGATATTGAACTTGTACCGTAAACGAGGTTCTTGTAAACAGAGCCGTCTCAAACTTTGAGGTGGCTGTGTCTTTTTGATTTTAATTTCCCTAAGCTATAGGACCATAAGTGGAATTGACCTAGACTCTGTTGCTTTGTTTTTTAGATGTTTCAGGAAACACCATACACTTCTCCCCAGTGGCTGTTGGCCATTTACATCCCGCCCATCAGCATAACAAGGCTCCCAGTTCTCCATGGCCTGTCGTGCCTTTCTGGATTTTACACTTTTTTCAGATGGCCCTTTTGACCGGGGGGAAGTGAGACTTCATTGTAGTGCAGATTTCCTTTGCAAGCTTGCTTGGTTGGCCAAAAAGGGCGTATGCGTTTTTTCCTGAATATATTCAGGCAAAAACGCATACGCCCTTTTTGGCCAAGTGCATCATTGTGGACGTCCTGCCTCTTTTCCTATGCTTTAAATGCAATTCCACTCTACGTCCCGATATCGGTTTCCTGCAATTCTGCCCAACTTTCAAGTCCTCTTGGCAGCCTTACTTCAGTATATTTTTGGACGATAGCTGTCATTTATAACTCTGCAGGTTTGTGAATTACAGTGCCCCTGAGCTCCTTTCCTCAACTCGCTTTCTTGTGAGCTGGCCGCAACACTGCAGGATTGCTTCAGGCCCTAATCTGGTTCCGGCATGGCACGCTGAGCCTTTGGTTAATTCCTCGTCCTGGCAGGAAATGAGAGTTAAACTTGCCCGTCCAGACACCTCCAGCTAGTCTCTCATTGGTCCTCCCTATTCCTGTTCATCTTCCCCAGAAATTTCAAACTGGGCCAAACAGGAGGTTAAAGGCACTGACTCTCCATGTCGGGAGAGTGTTAGTAAAGCGTCTGGAATGTTGCACCCGAGTACCAGGGGACGAAAACTGAGACATATTTGAACACGTCTCCTGATCACACGGTTGATGATACTCTGGGTTCCACATGCATGTTTCAGCTGAAGGAAGAATCCCTTAAACCTGGAGAGTTGAGACCCGTGGAATGGGTACCATGCAATATGACTTCAAAGCGTCTTCATTTGCTCACCGAACCTCTCCAATCCTATCACTGCTGCGTTTATGCCCCTGTACACACGCTTGATTCTCTTTCGGAGACAGAGCAATCCATTGGTTTTAAGATACTTACTAGTCAGGTACATTCTTAGGCGTTTAATATGGGGTGTTGAGTCCATTTCGTTGAGCAAGGAGTAGCTCTTGTCTATTACATATTTGGCTTAAGGAACTTTATCTGTGCTCATTTCAATCACTGGTTTTATGCAGCACCCCAACTCACCTTTCCCCTTACGCAAGCATAAGTTGGTTTTCTAAATTTGAGACCCTGTTCTGTTTTGTAATTCAGTTCCTGTGTAGCCAAGGTTACATTCCATGTATTAGTGATATCTTATGATGTTTCTTTTTCTGTGTGACTTATTTCAGTTAGAATCATCATACCTGAATCCACTCATTATGCTGCTACGGGCCTGATGAAATAGATTTCTTTGCTGAGTGATATTGCATTGTACGTAAGTACCACAACTTCTTTATCCATTTTTCGCTTTCTGCGATATTGAACTTGTACCGTAAACGAGGTTCTTGTAAACAGAGCCGTCCCAAACTTTGGGGTGGCTGTGTCTTTTTGATTTTAATTTCCCTAAGCTATAGGACCATAAGTGGAATTGACCTAGGCTCTGTTGCTTTGTTTTTTAGATGTTTCAGGAAACAGCATACACTTCTCCCCAGTGGCTGTTGGCCATTTACATCCCGCCCATCAGCATAACAAGTCTCCCAGTTCTCCATGGCCTGTCCTGCCTTTCTGGATTTTACACTTTTTTCAGATGGCCCTTTTGAAGGGGGGAAGTGAGACTTCATTGTAGTGCAGATTTCCTTTGCAAGCTTGCTTGGTTGGCCAAAAAGGGCGTATGCGTTTTTTCCTGAATATATTCAGGAAAAAACGCATACGCCCTTTTTGGCCAAGTGCATCATTGTGGACGTTCTGCCTCTTTTCCTATGCTTTAAATGCAATTCCAGTCTACCTCCCGATATCGGTTTCCTGCAATTCTGCCCAACTTTCCAGTCCTCTTGGCAGCCTTAATTCAGTATATTTTTGGACGATAGCTATCATTTATAACTCTGCAGGTTTGTGAATTACAGTGCCCCTGAGCTCCTTTCTTCAACTCGCTTTCTTGTGAGCTGGCCGCAACACCGCAGGATGGCTTCAGGCCCTAATCTGGTTCCGGCATGGCACGCTGAGCCTTTGGTTAATTCCTCGTCCTGGCGGGAAATGAGAGTTAAACTTGCCCGTCCAGACACCTCCAGCTAGTCTCTCATTGGTCCTCCCTATTCCTGTTCATCTTCCCCAGAAATTGCAAACTGGGTCAAACAGGAGGTTAAAAGCACTGACTCTCCATTTCGGGAGAGTGTTAGTAAAGCGTCTGGAATGTTGCACCCGAGTACCAGGGGACGAAAACCGAGACATATTTGAACACGTCTCCTGATCACACGGTTGATCATACTCTGGGTTCCACATGCATGTTTCAGCTGAAGGAAGAATCCCTTAAACCTGGAGAGTTGAGACCCGTGGAATGGGTACCATGCAATATGACTTCAAAGGGTCTTCATTTGCTCACCGAACCTCTCCAATCCTATCACTGCTGCGTTTATGCCCCTGTACACACGCTTGATTCTCTTTCAGAGACATAGCGATCCTTAGGTTTTAAGATACTTACTAGTCAGGTACATTCTTAGGCGTTTAATATGGGGTGTTGAGTCCATTTCGTTGAGCAAGGAGTAGCTCTTGTCTATTACGTATTTGGCTTAAGGAACTTTATCTGTGCTCATTTCAATCTCTGGTTTTATGCAGCACCCCAACTCACCTTTCCCCTTAAGCAAGCATGAGTTGGTTTTCTACATTTGAGACACTGTTCTGTTTTGTAATCCAGTTCCTGTGTAGCCAAGTTTACATTCCGTGTATTAGTGATATCTTATAATGTTTCTTTTTCTGTGTGACTTATTTCAGTTAGAATCATCATACCTGAATCCACTCATTATGCTGCTACGGGCCTGATGACATAGATTTCATTCCTGAGTGATATTGCATTGTACGTAAGTACCACAACTTCTTTATCCAGTTTTCACATTCTGCGATATTGAACTTGTACCGTAAACGAGGTTCTTGTAAACAGACCCATCCCAAAATTTGGGTGGCTGTGTGTTTTTGATTTTAATTTCCCTAAGCTATAGGAGAATAAGTGGAAGTGCCCTAGGCTCTGTTGCTTTGTTTTTTAGATGTTTAAGGAAACACCATAAACTTCTCCCTAGTGGCTGTTGGCAATTTACATCCCGCCCATCAGCATAACAAGACTCCCTGTTCTCCATGGCCTGTCCTGCCTTTCTGGATTTTACACTTTTTTCAGATGGCCCTTTTGAAGGGGGAAAGTGGGACTTCATTGTAGTGCAGATTTCCTTTGCAAGCTTGCTTGGTTGGCCAAAAAGGGCGTATGCGTTTTTTCCTTAATATATTCAGGAAAAAACGCATACGCCCTTTTTGGCCAAGTGCATCATTGTGGACCTTCTGCCTCTTTTCCTATGCTTTAAATGCAATTCCAGTCTACCTCCTGAAATCGGTTTCCTGCAATTCTGCCCTGCTTTAAAGTCCTCTTGGCAGCCTTACTTCAGTATATTTTTGGACGATAGCTGTCATTTATAACTCTGCAGGTTTGTGAATTACAGTGCCCCTGAGCTCCTTTCTTCAACTCGCTTTCTTGTGAGCTGGCCACAACACCGCAGGATTGCTTCAGGCCCTAATCTGGTTCCGGCACGGCACGCTGAGCCTTTGGTTAATTCCTCTACCTGGTTGGAAATGAGAGTTAAATTTGCCCGTCCAGACACCTCCAGCTAGTCTCTCATTGGTTCTCCCTATTCCTGTTCATCTTCCGCAGAAATTGCAAACTGGGCCAAACAGGGGGTTAAAGGCACTGACTCTCCAAGTCGGGAGAGTGTTAGTAAAGCATCTGGAATATTGCCCCCGACTACCAGGGGACGAGAACTGAGACATATTGGAACACATCTCCCGATCACACCGTTGATCATACTCTGGGTTCCACATGCATGTTTTAGCT
Organism: Orcinus orca; assembly: GCF_937001465.1. Lineage (NCBI taxonomy): Eukaryota > Metazoa > Chordata > Mammalia > Artiodactyla > Delphinidae > Orcinus > Orcinus orca. The sequence goes on from NW_026044106.1 coordinate 1,324,628, forward strand.
GAAGGAAGAATCCCTTAAACCTGGAGAGTTGAGACCCGTGGAATGGGTACCATGCAATATGACTTCAAAGGGTCTTCATTTGCTCACCAAACCTCTCCAATCCTATCACTGCTGCGTTTATGCCCCTGTACACACGCTTGATTCTCTTTCGGAGACATAGCAATCCATAGGTTTTAAGATACTTACTAGTCAGGTACATTCTTAGGCGTTTAATATGGGGTGTTGAGTCCTTTTCTTTGAGCAAGGAGTAGCTCTTCTCTATTACATATTTGGCTTAAGGAAATTTATCTGTGCTCATTTCAATCTCTGGTTTTATGCAGCACCCCAACTCACCTTTCCCCTTAAGCAAGCATAAGTTGGTTTTCTAAATTTGAGACCCTCTTCTGTTTCGTAATCCTGTTCCTGTGTAGCCAAGTTTACATTCCGTGTATTACTGATATCTTATGATGTTTCTTTTTCTGTGTGACTTATTTCAGTTAGAATCATCATACCTGAATCCACTCATTATGCTGCTATGGGCCTGATGACATAGATTTCATTGCTGAGTGATATTGCTTTGTACGTAAGTACCACAACTTATTTATCCATTTTTCGCTTTCTGCGATATTGAACTTGTACCATAAACGAGGTTCTTGTAAACAGAGCCGTCCCAAACTTTTGGGTGGCTGTGTCTTTTTGATTTTAATTTCCCTAAGCTATAGGACCATAAGTGGAAGTGCCCTAGGCTCTGTTGCTTTGTTTTTTAGATGTTTCAGGAAACACCATACACTTCTCCCCAGTGGCTGTTGGCAATTTACATCCCGCCCATCAGCATAACAAGGCTCCCAGTTCTCCATGTCCTGTCCTGCCTTTCTGGATTTTACACTTTTATCAGATGGCCCTTTTGACTGGGGTGAAGTGAGACTTCATTGTAGTGCAGATTTCCTTTGCAAGCTTGCTTGGTTCGCCAAAAAGGGCATATGCGTCTTTTCCTGAATATATTCAGGGGAAAACGCATACGCCCGTTTTGGCCAAGTGCATCATTGTGGACGTTCTGCGTCTTTTCCTATGCTTTAAATGCAATTCCAGTCTACCTCCTGAAATCGGATTCCTGCAATTCTGCCCCGCTATCAAGTCCTCTTGGCAGCCTTACTTCAGTATATTTTTGGACGATAGCTGTCATTTATAACTCTGCAGGTTTGTGATTACAGTGCCCCTGAGCTCCTTTCTTCAACTCGCTTTCTTGTGAGCTGGCCGCAACTCCGCAGGATTTCTTCAGGCCCTAAACTGGTTCCGGCACGGCTCAGTGAGCCTTTGGTTAATTCCTCCTCCTGGGGGAAAATGAGAGTTAAATTTGCCCATCCAGACACCTACAGCTAGTCTCTCATTGATTCTCCCTATTCCTGTTCATCTTTCACAGAAATTGCAAACTGGGCCAAACAGGAGGTTAAAGGCACTGACTCTCCAAGTCGGGAGAGTGTTAGTAAAGCATCTGGAATGTTGCACCCAATTACCAGGGGAGGAAAACTGAGTTATATTGGAACACGTCTCCCGATCACACGGTTGATCATACTCTGGGTTCCACATGCATATTTTAGCTGAAGGAAGAATCCCTTAAACCTGGACAGTTGAGACCCGTGGAATGGGTACCATGCAATATGACTTCAAAGGGTCTTCATTTGCTCACCGAACTTCTCCAATCCTATCACTGCTGCGTTTATGCCTCTGTACACACGCTTGATTCTCTATCGGAGACATAGCAATCCATAGGTTTTAAGATGCTTACTAGTCATGTACATTCTTAAGCGTTTAATATGGGGTGTTGAGCCCATTTCGTTGAGCAAGGAGTAGCTCTTGTCTATTCCATATTTGGCTTAAGGAACTTTATCTGTGCTCATTTCAATCTCTGGTTTTTTGCAGCACCCCAACTCACCTTTCCCCTTAAGCAAGCATAAGTTGGTTTTCTAAATTTGAGACCCTGTTCTGTTTTGTAATTCAGTTCCTGTGTAGCCAAGTTTACATTCCGTGTATTAGTGATATCTTATGATGTTTCTTTTTCTGTGTGACTTATTTCAGTTAGAATCATCATACCTGAATCCACTCATTATGCTGCTACGGGCCTGATGACATAGATTTCATTGCTGAGTGATATTGCATTGTACTTAAGTACCACAACTTCTTTATCCATTTTTCACTTTCTGCGATATTGAACTTGTACCATAAATGAGGTTCTTGTAAACAGAGCCGTCCCAAACTTTGGGGTGGCTGTGTCTTTTTGATTTTAATTTCCCTAAGCTATAGGACCATAATTGGAAGTGCCCTAGGCTCTGTTGCTTTGTTTTTTAGATGTTTCAGGAAACACCATACACTTCTCCCGAGTGGCTGTTGGCAATTTACATTCCACCCATCAGCATAACAAGGCTCCCAGTTCTCCATGGCCTGTCCTGCCTTTCTGGATTTTACACTTTTTTCAGATGGCCCTTTTGACCAGGGGGAAGTGAGACTTCATTGTAGTGCAGATTTCCTTTGCAAGCTTGCTTGGTTGGCCAAAAAGGGCGTGTGCGTTTTTTCCTGAATATATTCAGGAATATATTCAGGAAAAAACGCATACGCCCTTTTTGGCCAAGTGCATCATTGTGGACGTTCTGCCTCTTTTCCTATGCTTTAAATGCAATTCCTGTCTACCTCCTGAAATCGGTTTCCTGCAATTCTGCCCCACTTTCAAGTCCTCTTGGCAGCCTTACTTCAGTATATTTTTGAGTGATAACTGTCATTTATAACTCTGCATGTTTGTGTATTACAGTGCCCCTGAGCTCCTTTCTTCAACTCGCTTTCTTGTGAGCTGGCCGTAACACTGCACGATTGCTTCAGACCCTAATCTGGTTCCGGCACGGCATGCTGAGCCTTTGGATAATTCCTCTTCCTGGTGGGAAATGAGAGTTAAATTTACCCGTCCAGACACCTCCAGCTAGTCTCTCATTGGTTCTCCCTATTCCTGTTCATCTTCCGCAGAAATTGCAAACTGGGCCAAACAGGGGGTTAAAGGCACTGACTCTCCAAGTCGGGAGAGTGTTAGTAAAGCATCTGGAATATTGCCCCCGACTACCAGGGGACGAGAATTGCGACATATTGGAACACGTCTCCCGATCACACCGTTGATCATACTCTGGGTTCCACATGCATGTTTTAGCTGAAGGAAGAATCCCTTAAACCTGGAGAGCTGAGAATCGTGGAATGGGTACCATGCAATATGACTTCAAAGGTTCTTCATTTGCTCACCGAACCTCTCCAATCCTATCACTGCTGCGTTTTTGCCCCTGTACTCACGCTTGATTCTCTTTTGGAGACATAGCAATCCATAGGTTTTAAGATACTTACTAGTCAGGTACATTCTTAGGCGTTTAATATGGGGTGTTGAGTCCATTTCGTTGAGCAAGGAGTAGCTCTTGTCTATTCCATATTTGGCTTAAGGAACTTTATCTGTGCTCATTTCAATCTCTGCTTTTATGCAGCACCCCAACTCACCTTTTCCCTCAAGCAAGCATAAGTTGGTTTTCTAAATTTGAGACCCTCTTCTGTTTTGTAATCCAGTTCCTGTGTATCCAAGTTTACATTCCGTGTATTAGTGATATCTTACGATGTTTCTTTTTCTGTGTGACTTATTTCAGTTAGAATCATCATACCTGAATCCACTCATTATGCTGCTACGGGCCTGATGACATAGATTTCATTGCTGAGTGATATTGCATTGTACGTAAGTACCACAACTTCTTTATCCATTTTTCACTTTCAGCGATATTGAACTTGTACCCTAAATGAGGTTCTTGTAAACAGAGCCGTCCCAAACCTTGCGGTGGCTGTGTCTTTTTGATTTTAATTTCCCTAAGCTATAGGACCATAAGTGGAAGTGCGCTAGGCTCTGTTGCTTTGTTTTTTAGATATTTCAGGAAACACCATACACTTCTCCCGAGTGGCTGTTGGCAATTTACATCCCGCCCATCAGCATAACAAGGCTCCCAGTGCTCCATGGCCTGTCCTGCCTTTCTGGATTTTACACTTTTTTCAGATGGCCCATTTGACCGGGGGGAAGTGAGACTTCATTGTACTGCAGATATCGTTTGCAAGCTTGCTTGGTTGGCCAAAAAGGGCGTATGCGTTTTTTCCTGAATATATTCAGGAAAAAACGCATACGCCCTTTTTCTCCAAGTGCATCATTGTCGAAGTTCTGCCTCTTTTCCTATGCTTTAAATGCAATTCCAGTCTACCTCCTGAAATCGGTTTCCTGCAATTCTGTGCCACTTTCAAGTCCTCTTGGCAGCCTTACTTCAGTATATTTTTGGACGATAGCTGTCATTTATAACTCTGCAGGTATGTGAATTACAGTGCCCCTGAGCTCCTTTCTTCAACTCGCTTTCTTGTGAGCTGGCCGCAACACCGCAGGATTGCTTCAGCCCCTAATCTGGTTCCGGCACGGCACACTGAGCCTTTGGTTAATTCCTCTTCCTGGTGGGAAATGAGAGTTAAATTTGCCCGTCCAGACACCTCTAGCTAGTCTCTCATTGGTTCTCCCTATTCCTGTTCATCTTCCGCAGAAATTGCAAACTGGGCCAAACAGGAGGTTAAAGGCACTGACTCTCCAAGTCGGGAGAGTGTTAGTAAAGCGTCTGGAATGTTGCACCCGAGTACCAGGGGACGAGAACTGAGACATATTGGAACACGTCTCCCAATCACACGGTTGATAATACTCTGGGTTCCACATGCATGATTTAGCTGAAGGAAGAATCCCTTAAACCTGGAGCGTTGAGACCCGTGGAATGGGTACCATGCAATATGACTTCAAAGGGTCTTCATTTGCTCACCGAACCTCTCCAATCCTATCACTGCTGCGTTTATGCCCCTGTACACACGCTTGATTCTCTGTCGGAGACATAGTGATCCATAGGTTTTAAGATACTTACTAGTCAGGTACATTCTTAGGCGTTTAATATGGGGTGTTGAGTCCAGTTCGTTGAGCAAGGAGTAGCTCTTGTCTATTCCATATTTGGCTTAAGGAACTTTATCTGTGCTCATTTCAATCTCTGGTTTTATGCAGCACCCCAACTCACCTTTCCCCTTAAGCAAGCATAAGTTGGTTTTCTAAATTTGAGACCCTCTTCTGTTTTGTAATCCAGTTCCTGTGTAGCCAAGTTTACATTCCGTGTATTAGTGATATCTTACAATGTTTCTCTTTCTGTGTGACTTATTTCAGTTAGAATCATCATACCTGAATCCACTCATTATGCTGCTATGGGCCTGATGACATAGATGTCATTGCTGAGTGATATTGCATTGTACGTAAGTACCACAACTTCTTTATCCATTTTTCACTTTCTGCGATATTGAACTTGTACCGTAAACGAGGTTCTTGTAAACAGAGCCGTCCCAAACTTTGGGGTGGCTGTGTCTTTTTGATTTTAATTTCCCTAAGCTATAGGACCATAAGTGGAAGTGCCCTAGGCTCTGTTGCTTGGTTTTTTAGATGTTTCAGGAAACACCATACACTTCTCCCGAGTGGCTGTTGGCAATTTACATCCCGCCCTTCAGCATAACAAGGCTCCCAGTGCTCCATGGCCTGTCCTGCCTTTCTGGATTTTACACTTTTTTCAGATGGCCCTTTTGACCGGGGGGAAGTGAGACTTCATTGTAGTGCAGATTTCCTTTGCAAGCTTGCTTGGTTGGCCAAAAAGGGCGTATGCGTTTTTTCCTGAATATATTCAGGAAAAAACGCATACGCCCTTTTTGGCCAAGTGCATCATTGTTGACGTTCTGCCTCTTTTCCTATGCTTTAAATGCAATTCCAGTCTACCTCCTGAAATCGGTTTCCTGCAATTCTGCGCCGCTTTCAAGTCCTCTTGGCAGCCTTACTTCAGTATATTTTTGGATGATAGCTATCATTTATAACTCTGCAGGTTTGTGAATTACAGTGCCCCTGAGCTCCTTTCTTGAACTCGCTTTCTCGTGAGCTGGCCACAACACCGCAGGATTGCTTCAGGCCCTAATCTGGTTGCGGCACGGCATGCTGAGCCTTTGTTTAATTCCTCTTCCTGGTGGGAAATGAGAGTTAAATTTGCCCGTCCAGACACCTCCAGCTAGTCTCTCATTGGTTATCCCTATTCCTGTTCATCTTCCGCAGAAATTGCAATCTGGGCCAAACAGGAGGTAAAAGACACTGACTCTCCAAGTTGGGAGAGTGTTAGTAAAGCATCTGGAATGTTGCACCTGAGTACCAGGGGAGGAAAACTGAGATATATTTGAACACGTGTCCTGATCACACGGCTGATCATACTCTGGGTTCCACATGCATGTTTTAGCTGAAGGAAGAATCCCTTAAACCTGGAGAGTTGAGACCCGTGGAATGGGTACCATGCAATATGACTTCAAAGGGTCTTCATTTGCTCACCGAACCTCTCCAATCCTATCACTGCTGCGTTTATGCCCCTGTACACACGCTTGATTCTCTTTTGGAGACATAGCGATCCATAGGTTTTAAGATACTTACTAGTCAGGTACATTCTTAGGCGTTTAATATGGGGTGTTGAGTCCATTTCTTTGAGCAAGGAGTAGCTCTTGTCTATTACATATTTGGCTTAAGGAAATTTATCTGTGCTCATTTCAATCTCTGGTTTTATGCAGCACCCCAACTCCCCTTTCCCCTTAAGCAAGCATAAGTTGGTTTTCTACATTTGAGACCCTCTTCTGTTTCGTAATCCAGTTCCTGTGTAGCCAAGTTTACATTCCGTGTATTACTGATATCTTATGATGTTTCTTTTTCTGTGTGACTTATTTCAGTTAGAATCATCATACCTGAATCCACTCATTATGCTGCTACGGGCCTGATGACATAGATTTCATTGCTGAGTGACATTGCTTTGTACGTAAGTACCACAACTTCTTTATCCATTTTTCGCTTTCTGCGATATTGAACTTGTACCATAAACGAGGTTCTTGTAAACAGAGCTGTCCCGAACTTTTGGGTGGCTGTGTCTTTTTGATTGTAATTTCCCTAAGCTATAGGACCATAAGTGGAAGTGCCCTAGGCTCTGTTGCTTTGTTTTTTAGATGTTTCAGGAAACACAATACACTTCTCCCCAGTGGCTATTGGCAATTTACATCCCGCCCATCAGCAAAACAAGGCTCCAAGTTCTCCATGTCCTGTCCTGCCTTTCTGGATTTTACACTTTTATCAGATGCCCCTTTTGACCGGGGTGAAATGAGACTTCATTGTAGTGCAGATTTCCTTTGCAAGCTTGCTTGGTTGGCCAAAAAGGGCGTATGCGTCTTTTCCTGAATCTGTTCAGGAGAAAACGCATACGCCCGTTTTGGCCAAGTGCATCATTGTGGACGTTCTGCGTCTTTTCCTATGTTTTAAATGCAATTCCAGTCTACCTCCTGAAATCGGTTTCCTGCAATTCTGCCCCGTTTTCAAGTCCTCTTGGCAGCCTTACTGCAGTATATTTTTGGACGATAGCTGTCATTTATAACTCTGTAGGTTTGTGAATTACAGTGCCCCTGAGCTCCTTTCTTCAACTCGCTTTCTTGTGAGCTGGCCGCAACACAGCAGGATTGCTTCAGGCCCTAATTTGGTTCCAGCATGGCACGCTGAGCCTTTGGTTAATTCCTCTTCCTGGTGGGAAATGGGAGTTAAATTTGCCCGTCCAGACACCTCCAGCTAGTCTCTCATTGGTCCTCCCTATTCCTGTTCATCTTCCGCAGAAATTGCAAACTGGGCCAAACAGGAGGTCAAAGGCACTGTCTCTCCAAGTCGGAAGAGTGTTAGTAAAGCGTCTGGAATGTTGCACCCGAGTACCAGGGGACGAGAACTGAGACATATTTCAACACGTCTCCCGATCACACGGTTGATCATACTCTGGGTTCCACATGCATGTTTCAGCTGAAGGAAGAATCCCTTAAACCTGGAGCGTTGAGACCCGTGGAATGGGTACCATGCAATATGACTTCAAAGGGTCTTCATTTGCTCACCGAACCTCTCCAATCCTATCACTGCTGCGTTTATGCCCCTGTACTCACGCTTGATTCTCTTTCAGAGACATAGCAATTTTAGGTTTTAAGATACTTACTTGTCAGGTACATTATAAGGTGTTTAACATGGGGTTTTGAGTCCATTTCGTTGAGCAAGGAGTAGCTCTTGTGTATTCCATATTTGGCTTAAGGAACTTTATCTGTGCTCATTTCAATCTCTGGTTTTATGCAGCACCCCAACTCACCTTTCCCCTTAAGCAAGCATAAGTTGGTTTTCTAAATTTGAGACCCTGTTCTGTTTTGTAATTCAGTTCCTGTGTAGCCAAGTTTACATTCCGTGTATTAGTGATATCTTATGATGTTTCTTTTTCTGTGTGACTTATTTCAGTTAGAATCATCATACCTGAACCCACTCATTTTCTGCTACAGGCCTGTTGACATAGATTTCATTGCTGAGTGATATTGCATTGTACGTAAGTAGCACAAATTCTTTATCCATTTTTCACTTTCTGCGATATTGAACTTGTCCCGTAAACGAGGTTCTTGTAAACAGAGCCGTCCCAAACTTTGGGGTGGCTGTGTGTTTTTGATTTTAATTTCCCTAAGCTATAGGACCATAAGTGGAAGTGCCCTAGGCTCTGTTGCTTTGTTTTTTAGATGTTTCAGGAAACACCATACACTTCTCCCTAGTGGCTGTTGGCAATTTACATCCCGCCCATCAGCATAACAAGGCTCCCAGTTCTCCATGGCCTGTCCTGCCTTTCTGGATTTTACACTTTTTTCAGATGGCCCTGTTGACCGGGGGGAAGTGAGACTTCATTGTAGTGCAGATTTCCTTTGCAAGCTTGCTTGGTTGGCCAAAAAGAGCGTATGCGTTTTTTCCTGAATATATTCAGGAAAAAACGCATACGCCCTTTGTGGCCAAGTGCGTCATTGTCGACGTTCTGCCTCTTTTCCTATGCTTTCAATGCAATTCCTGTCTACCTCCTGAAATCGGTTTCCTGCAATTCTGCCTTGCTTTCGATGCCTCTTTATAGCCTTACCTCAATATATTTTTTGAAATTAGTTGGTCTTTATAACTCTGCACGTTTTTGAATTGCAGTGGCCCTTAGCTCCATTTTTCAGCTCATATTTTTGTGATCTTGCCTCATAACCACAGGATTCCTTCAGGCCCTATTCTTCTTCTGGGGCACCTTGCTGTGCCTTTGGTTTATTCTTCTTACTGATGTGAAATTAGAGTGACATGTGCCCATTGAAACCGCTACAGCTAGTTTCTCACTGGTTCCCCCTATTCCCATTCATCCTCCACACTAACTGCAGACTGTGCGATACCAGAACTTAAAGACATTGACTCTCCATGTGGGGATGTTGTTAGTAAAGCAGCTGGAATGTCGATCCGGAGCCCCAGGAGAGGAAAAATGAGGTGCGTTTTAGAAACCTTTCCTGATCATATGGTATACCAGTCGCTGGGTTTCCCAAGCATGGTTTAGCTGTAGGAAGATTCCCTTCAACCTGGATTGTTGGGACCCTTGGAATGAGTAGCATGAAGTATTGCATTAAACTTTTGGCAGTTGCTCACCAAACCTCACCAATCCTCACAGCCCCAAGTGTCCAGCCTTATGTCTTATCCAGCTGTGGGTTTATATGTGGTCAATCCAGGTTGCATCACAGCCCCTGAGCAAATTTTGTAAGAATTTTTCTCTTTCATTGTTTCTGCGTTTTATTTTTAAAATTTATTTCTATAATGGGGTTTAGCTCATTTTCACTGCTGTGTTTGTGCCGCTCTGCACACACTTGATTCCCTTATGGAGATATATCAATACATGGATTTTAAGATTCTTATTACTCAGATATATTTCTCTGCAGTGTATAAGGTGTGTTGAGGCCAGTTCATTAAGCAAGGTGTAGATCTTGTCTAATATCTATTTGGTTTATTGAACGGTATCTGTGCTAATTTCAAACTCTGGTTTTATGCATCACCCCACCTCTCCTTTCCCCTTAAGCTGACATAAGTGTGTTTTCTACATGTGAGACACTGTTCTGTTCTGTAATTCATTTCTTGTGCAGCCATATTTACCCTCCCTCTATAAGTGATATCTTATGATATGTTTCTTTTTCTGTTTGACTTATTTCAAGTAGTATTATCGGACCTAAATCCACTCTTTATCCTTCTACTAGCCTTATTACATTGATTTCATGGTGAAGAGATATTCCATTGTACATAAGTACCACATCTTCTTTATCCATTGTTCTCTTTCCTGGGATATTTAAGGTGTACTGAAGTTGAGGTTCTTGTAAACAGAGTAGCCCTAAACTGTGGTGTGCTTGTGTCTTGTTGATTTTTAGACTTCCCTAGATATACTCCCATGATTGGAAGTGTCCTATGCTCTGTAGCTCTGATTTTTAGATGATTTAGGAACCACCATACACTTCTCCAGAGTGGCTCTCGGCAGTTCACACACTGCCCATCAGCGTATAAAGGCTCCCTGTTCTCCATGGCCTGTCCTGCATTTCTGGTTTTTACAATTTTTTAGGATGGCCCTTTTGACCGGTGGGAAATGAGACTTCTTTGTTGTGCACATTTGCATTGCTTGCTTGCTTCGTTGCCCATAAAGTGCGTATGCGTTTTTTCCTGGATATAATCAGGAAAAAACGCATACGCCCTTTTGGGCCAACTGCATCATTGTCGAAATTCTGCCGCTTTTCATGTGCTTTAAAGACGAGTCCAATCTATCTCTTGAAATCTGTTTCTTGCAATTCTGTCTTGCATTCAGATCCTCTTCTTTGCCTTACCTCAACATATTTTTGGACGTTAGTTTTCATTTATAACTCTGCAGGTTTGTGAATTGCAGTGACCCTGAGCTCCATTTTTTAAGTTGCTCTTTTGTGAGCTGGCCTCAAACCCACAGGATTGCTTCAGGCCCTATTTTGGCTCCGGCGAGGCGGGCTGAGCCTTTTTTCAATTCTTATTCTTAATGGGAAATTAGAGTGATATGTGCCCGTCCAAACCCCTACAACTATTCTCTCATTGGTTCCCCCTCTTCCCGTTCATCCTCCTCACAATTTGCAAAATGTGTGAAACAGAAGTTTAAATGTGCTGATTCTCCAAGTGGGGAGATTCTAAGTTACATGGCTGGAATGGTGAACAGGAGCACCAGGAGAGGATAAATGAGCTGCATTTTAGACACATCTCCCGATCACATGGTGTACAGTCCTCTGGGTTTTCCATGCATGTTTTAGCTGTAGGAAGATCCCTTGAACCTGCAGATTTGGGACCCATTGAATGGGTACCAGGTAGTATTACTTTAAAGGGTGTGCATTTCCTCACCCAACCTCACATTTCTCTTAGTGCAAACAGTTTCCAGCCTTATGTCTCATCCTGCTGTGGGTCTAGATGTGTTCAATCCATGTTGCATCACCGTCCCTGAGGAAAAGTTGTAAGAGGTTTTCTCTGTCTCTCTGTCGTTTATTTTTTTCAATTTATTACTATATTGGTTACAGCTGATTTTCAAAGCTCTGTTTCTTGCTGCTGTACATCCACTTGATTCACGTACAGAGAGACATCAGTAAATTCTTTTTCAGATTCTTACCAGTCGTATATATTCTTTTCCGGTGACTTGAGTGTGCTGAGTGCAGTTCTTTTAGCTACCGTGTAGGCCTTGTTGATTATCAGTTTGGTATTTGGAATGGTATCTTTGCTAATTTCAACCTCCTGGATGATGCCTCACCCCTCCCCACCTTTCCCGTTTAGCAGCCTTATGCGTGTTTTCTACATATTTGACTATGTTTTTGTTTTGTAATTTATTTCATGTGTAGCCATTTTGGATTCCACCTTTAAGTGATATCTTATGATATGTGTCTTTTTCTTTTTGAATTATGTCACTTAGAAAGATCATACGTAACTCCTCCGGAGTTGTTACAACTGGCCATAGTTCATTGATTTCCAGGCTGAATAATATTCCACTCTACCTAAGTACCACATCTCTATCCATTTTTTCTCTCCAGAGACATTTAAGTTATATCCTAGTCGAGGATCTTTTAAACAGAGAGGGGGTAAACATTGAGGTGCCTGTGTCCTCTCGATTTTTGTTTTTCCCAAGATATACGCCCATGAGTGCAAGTGCCCTATGCTCTGTAGCTCATTTTTTAGATGCTTTAGTAAACACAATACACTTCTCCAGAATGGCCGTTGGCAATATACATTTCCACTATAAGCCTCACAGGGCTCCCTCTTCTCCTAGCCCTGTCCTGCATTTCTGTTGTTTACGCTTTATGAGGCTGGCTCTTCTGACTGATGCGAAGTGATATCTTTTGTAGTATTGACTTCCAGTGCCCACCTGTTTGCTTGGCTAAAAAAGTGTATGCCCTTTTCTTGAATATATACAGAAAAAAACGCATACACCCTTTTTGGCCAACTGCAATGTTGGCAATGTTCAGCTCCTTTTCTTGTGCTTAATGGCGAGTCCTTTCTACCTCCTCAGATCCCTCTCCTGCCATTCTCCCTTGCTTACAAGTCCTTTTCTCTGACTTTCATCAAGACATTTTTCAGTGATGGATATTTTCAACTCTGCAGTTTCGTGAATTTTACTGCCCCTGAGTTCCATTGTTCAACTTGTGTTTATGGGAACTGGCCACAAAGCAGCGGGATTTCCTCAAGCCCTATACTGTTTCCATGGGCAACCCTAGCCTTTGGTCAATTCGTCTTCCTGATTGGAAATTAGAGTGACATGTGCCTGTCTGAACACCTAGGACTTGTCTCTCATTGTTCCTCATCCTTCCGCTTCATCCTCTGGACAAATTCCAAACTGTACGCAACAGGATGTTGACAGTGCTGACATCTCCAAGTGGGGAGACTGTTAGTAAAGACGCTGGAGGGGTGAACCCGAGCACCAGGAGATGAGGAGATGAGATGCCTTTTCCAAACTCTTCCCGATCAGACAGTATACCATCCTTTGGGTGTGACAGACATGTTTTAGCAGTAGGAAGAGTCCCATTCATGTAAGGAGAACACCAGGGCTTTTTCAAAATCAGTGTCTCCCCGAAACCCAAACTGGGGAATTTTTTAAGCTACGGCTACACATATGTTCATTAAGGGCCTTGGGAAGTAGGCAGAGTCCAAACTTTAGATGATTGAAGTCTTCAGGGTCAGAAGCACTCACCACCAGCTTCCCTTAGGTTACACTTTAACTGTCATTGATAGATGATGTCAATAAAAATATCTATTCTTTTCCAGATTATTGCCCCTTATAGGTTATTGCAAAATATTGAGTGTAGTTCCCTGTGCTATACAGTAGTTCCTTGTTGATGATCTATTTTATACATGGCAGTGTGTATGTGTTAATCCCAAACTGTTAATTTATCCCTCCTCCCACCTTTCCCCTTTGGTAATAATAAATTATAAGATTTTATACTTCTCAGAAATGGGGGAGCTGATAGAGAGGTATCATTTTCAATGGAAAAGCATTTAAAACAAGATTGAAGTTTTAACCAAGATTATTAGATGTACATCCTTGGAAAGAAATCACTTCGTTTCTCTAATATTGACCTGACAAATAAGACAAACCTTTTCACTGAACTTGCTTATAATAAAGTGATGGAAACATCAAATGGAAGTGTTAGAAACATCTTATTTTACCTGAGCCTTATACTCTGTTCTATGTTAACTACAGTTTGGCTCACACATCTGTTCATTGAGGTTACAATAGTCTCAATTTCTGTTACTGATCCTCCAGAGTGGACCCCAACAAGTGTCCCCCTGCCCAGTGTCATTGGGGCGAACAGATCGAGACTGAGTTTGGTTCACAAGCAAAGGAAATTTTATATTTTGATCAGAGAATGGAGAAGTGAGAGCATGCACTACCCCGTGGGCTGTGGGCTGGGCTGTTGTGTAGAGATCCTGTCAGAGTCAGTGGGAGGGAGGGGGCGGAGCTCTAGAGGGCCGGGTTAGCTGCAGTTCAGGCTCTATATCGCGGAGTCTGCACTGGGCCCCAGGAGCTGAGGTGTCGTCCCAGCCATTCTGCACTAGGAAATCTGGTCTGAAGTGCCGGGTGTGGAACCTCTGCATGCGGGACCCTAGGAGCACATGAAATTAGACAAAGCACAAAGGATAAAAAAGGTTAGACTTGACTTTATTGCCCAGATTCTATTTTTATCTCCCAGGGATTTTTAATGGGCTTTGCTGGGGACAAACCCCTCCTCTGCCTTTTGTCCCGTTCCTCATTCTTGGAGTGCTGAGGGTGCAGACCCTTCTTCTGTAACTGCTGAGTGCTGAGTTGGGAGCCCTCATACCCGGGGGCAAGGGTCAGAGCTTCTCCCCAGCAGCCTCCAGGTGACGTTGATTGTCCCCAGGCCCCCTGCCTCCCTGCTCGTCCACCTGAGCACCAGCATTGGAAGTGTTATAGATTCTAATGACCTTTAAGGGTCCAGGAAAGAGATGTGCAGAGACGCCTTGGGGGCCGGTTTCACCCCGCCCCACATTTGTTCGGCCACCTTAGGCTGACCGTTTCTGCCAGCCTAGATGCTCTGACCAGTAGTCTGCGCTTTCTTCAATTAGGCCCCTGAATTAACGTACAAACAGCACCAGGTGTCAGAGCCCTGCCTGCTCAACTCCCAGACAGTCCAGGGTCAGTGGTGATCAAGGACCATGATGGCCACTGAGTCAACAGCCTTTTGAAGTAAACAGGAGTCCAGCCGGTCTTATTGGCCACCATCATCACGGTGTCTGTAGGCTTTTCTATGGTGACAGTGTGATATACGGTGCCCCCGCCAAGATTATTAGCTCCCCTCTGGGTGCAGTAAGTCCTGCAAGCAGTAGTCTACTCTTTTGGGACACACTCTTGTTGTGTTTTGAGAGAAACTCCAGGTCAAGTGATGTTCACACGAGTCGTCATGGTGCCCTGTTGCCCCCGGTTATCTCTCTGGATGTTGGAGTTGGAGGGCCTCCTCACTCGAGGTTGGTGTGCCCACGGAGCGAACCCTGCAACTTCAGGGCATGGTTGGTGGTTAGGATCACCACGTGGGGTCCTTTTCCCTTAGGAGGGAGGTGGCCTTTTGGGCTGCTGATTTCCAGGTTTTTAGATACCGCCAGTATCTTGGCCAGATGTGGCAGTGGGCCAAGCCCCTTGGTGCCCGTAGTTTATCCTACCTGGATGGCATTCTTGCATTGTTCCATTTCAAGTGGTCCCAGTTTTTGCACTAATTCTCCAATGGCGATTCACCTTTCACCGGGAATGTAAAGGTCAAAGGGTTTAGCTAAATTAGGGAGTTCCAGGGCAAGGGTCTGAATTGACTGCTCTTTCCATTCTTGAAAGGCCACTTCTGGATTCTATTCAAAAGGATCATCATCTTTTCCTTTCAGTGTTTCATATAGAGGCCCAGCTAGTAGACTGTAATTAGGGATCCAGAAGCAGCAAACCCTGGCCTCCCCAGGAACCCCTAAGCTGTCTTCTAGTTTTAGAACGGGGTAAGGCTGAAAATGGTTTCTTTCCTTTCCTGGGATGGGCTTCTCCAACCTTCTGTGAGAATGAAGCCCAGGCAGGTCACCGCAGTCTGTGATATTTGAGCTTTTTCTTGGACAACTTCTATCCTTTATTGGCTTGGTAGTTCAGAGGCCTCCTTAGTAGGGCTGGCGATCAGAATGTGGTCTGTGTACTGAAGGAGGGTTTCCTTTTCCAGAGGTAGAACTTTTAGGTCTTTAGCTAAGCTTTCCCCAAAGATGGTGTGGGAATTTTTGCACCCTTGGGGCAAGACGGCCCGGAAGTATTGTTTTAGTTGTATGTTGAGTCCTGCCACTCACAAGCCAAAATTTCTTGTGACTCTGGGACTAATGGAATACAAAAGAAGGCATCATTGAAGACTAATACAGAATACCATGTCCTGGTGGTTGGTAGAATGACCAGCAGGGTGTAGGAATTAGGAGCAGCTGGAGGTATATCCTCGGTGGCTTCACTGACTGTCCTGACATCCTTTACCAGGTCCCCAGCAGCCCATGGGGCTCTCGTGGTCAGGCCAATCCCAGAATATGGAGCTCACCTGGGCAGGTACCCCACCCCCACCCCAGCCCACGGGGCTCTCGTGGTCAGGCCCCTCCCAGGATACAGAGCTACCCTTGCAGGTACCGTGGCAGGGCTGGGCACACAGGAACCGTGCACATAGCCCTCATTGCAGAGCACCCCCAGCTCACCTGTCGCTCAGAGCTGACACAGAGCACCTCAGAGCAGGACTTGAACTAACAAACAGCAGCTGCGACAGGTCTGTGACCCTGGGCATCACTCTGTGTGGCCTCCCTCCACCTGGTCTTCCAGAGACTTCCACTGCACCCGGGGCACCAGGCCTCTGTCTCCAACCACCACCCACCCCTCCTCTCCTTGACTCCTGGGTTCCTCTCATTAGGAGAGGGTTTTCTTGAAGTTGTCTCCCACTCATGGGCCAGATAAAATGATTAGAAAACAAGCCAAAGCTGCAGCCCCTTGTCTATCCTGACTCTCAGGAGCCCACACCTGTTCCTTGGACCTGGCCGGTTCAGCAAATTCCATTTTCTGCAACTGTGAGCCCCTGAGGGGTGATGATTGGCTGACCTGGGCAGCCTTACCGTGCCGGCCAGCCCTCCCCAGGTGTGCCTGGGTTGAGATCAATATAAATACCACTCCAGGCAGCAAGAGGCCCTGCAGCCATTCCTGACGCCATTTTCTCTGCCCTGTCAGCA
The DNA here is from genome assembly GCF_937001465.1 of Orcinus orca. Lineage (NCBI taxonomy): Eukaryota > Metazoa > Chordata > Mammalia > Artiodactyla > Delphinidae > Orcinus > Orcinus orca. Next base: position 1,341,330 of record NW_026044106.1, read on the forward strand.
GTCTCGGGGCTGGGCTGGTGGGAGGGAGTGAGAGGCCACGGCTTTGTGGGTGGCCCAGTGTGAGTGGGGCTCTGCTGGACTTTCTGCAGCAGTTGCCAGGCTGCCACCTGCTAAAGAAGAGGATGTGTCACCTATACCTGCTGCTGGAATTTCTCCCTGGGCAGAGGTGAGGAAGGAAAAAAGCAGTGGGGGCAGGGACAGGACGGGTATCTCAGGCAGGGAAATGGAAATCTTCCAGAAGAGCACCCAGGGCCAGGACCATCCTGGCTGGCCTGCAGGCACCAAGTCGGCCGGCATGCTGTCACTCGTGTGGCTCTATGGCCCTTCCTCTAGGCTTTCAAGTCCTTGTATATATTCAGGTGTTTTACCTGGGACGGGTAGGAATAGTTCAGCAGCAACTGGCCTGGGGCTCAGCTCACGTTTACTCACAGATGCCTCGGCACGGTGCCCCAGCTTTGCAATGAGGACGCTTGTTGCGTGGGGGCTGCTGGCTGAATGGGAGACGATTCCCCACCACTGACCAACTTCAGAATTGTTTACAACTGGAGCAAGTGCCCTGATACGGTTTTCCTCTGTGGAACTGGTGGGTTCTGTGTTTTTTTTCTCTTTTTCGTTTTTGGTTCAAGGTAGATTTTATTCCTCTTTTCTGTATTTACAGATATAAGCATGGAAATAATTTATTCATATAAATACATGTATGTGAAGGGAATAATTGTTTTTTCTGTTTTTTTTTTAAATTTTATTTCTTTTTAATTTTGAATTTTATTTTATATTTTTATACAGCAGGTTCTTATTGGTTATCTATTTTATACATATAAATGTATACATGCCAATCCCAGTCTCTCAACTCCTCCCACCACCACCCCCCCAACAGTTTTCCCCCCTTGTTGTCCATACGTTTGTTGTCTACATCTGTTGCTCTATTTATGCCTTGCAAAATGGTTAACCTGTACAGTTTTTCTAGGTTCCACATATATACATGAATATACAAGATTTGTTTTTCTCTTTCTGACTTACTTCACTCTGTATGACAGTCTCTAGATCCATCGACGTCTCTACAAATGACCCAATTTCATTCCTTTTCATGTCTTAGTAATATTCCATTTTATATATATACCACAGCTTTATGCATTCGTCTTTCTGTGGGCATTTAGGTTGCTTCCATTACCTCGATATTGTAAAGAGTGAGGCAATGAACATTGCGGTGAATGTCTCTTTTTGATTTATGGTTTTGTCTGGGTATATGTCCAGAACTGGGATTGCTGTATCATATGGTAATTCTACTGTTAGTTTCTTAAGAAACTCCATATTGTTCTCCATAGTGACTGTATCAATTTATATTCCCAACAGTAGTGGAAGAGGGTTCCATTTCTCCACACGCTTTCCAGCATTTTTTGTTTGTAGATTTTCTGATGATGCCCATTCTACCAGGTGTGAGGTGATATCTCATTGTTGAGTCCATTTCCTTGAGAAAGGGGTAGGTCTTGTCTATTACATATTTAGCTTATGGAACGGTATCTGTGCTAATTTCAAACACAGGTTTTATGCAGCACCCCAACTAACCTTCCCCCTTAAGCAAGCATAAGTTGGTTTTCTAAACATGAGACCCTGTTCTGTTTTGTAATTCAGTTCATGTGTAGCCAAGTTCGCATTCCATGTATTAGTGGTACCGTATCAGGTTTCTTTTTCTGTGTGACTTTTTTCACTTAGAATCACCGTGCCTCATCCACTCATTATGCTGGTACGGGCCTGGTGACATAGTTTTCATTGCTGAGAGGTATTCTGTTGTACGTAAGTACCGCAACTTCTTTATCCATTATTTACTCTCTGGCATATTTAACTTGTGCTGCAGAAGAGGTTCCTGTAAAGAGAGCCGTACCAAATTTTGGGGTGGCTGTGTCTTTTTGATTTTAATTTCCCTAAGCTACAGGACCATAAGTGGAAGTGCCCTAGGCTCTGTTGCTTTGTTTTTTAGATGTTTCAGGAAACACCATACACTTCTCCCCAGTGGCTGTTGGCAATTTACATCCCGCCCATCAGCATAACAAGGCGCCCTGTTCTCCATGGCCTGTCCTGCCTTTCTGGATTTTACACTTTTTTCAGATGGCCCTTTTGACCGGGGGTAAGTGAGACTTCATTGTACTGCAGATTTCTTTTGCAAGCTTGCTTGGTTGGCCAAAAAGGGCGTATGCGTTTTTTCCTGAATATATTCAGGAAAAAAAACATACGCCCTTTTTGGCCAAGTGCATTATTGTGGACGTTCTGCCTCTTTTCCTATGCTTTAAATGCAATTCCAGTCTACCTCCTGAAATCGGTTTCCTGCAATTCTGCCCCGCTATCAAGTCCTCTTCGCAGCCTTACTTCAGTATATTTTTGGACGATAGCTGTCATTTATAACTCTGCAGCTTTGTGAATTACAGTGTCCCTGAGCTCCTTTCTTCAACTCGATTTCTTGTGAGCTGGCCGCAACACCGCAGGATTGCTTCATTCCCTAATCTGGTTCCGGCACAGCAAGCTGAGCCTTTGGTTAATTCCTCTTCCTGGTGGGAAATGAGAGTTATATTTGCCCGTCCAGACACCTCCAGCTAGTCTCATTGGTTCTCCCTATTCCTGTTCATCTTCCGCAGAAATTGCAAACTGGGCCAAACAGGAGGTTAAAGGCACTGACTCTCCAAATCGGGACAGTGTTAGTAAAGCGTCTGGAATGTTGCACCCGAGTACCGGGGGTCAAAAACTGAGACATATTTGAACATTTCTCCCGATCACACGGTTGATCATACTCTGGGTTCCACATGCATGTTTTAGCTGAAGGAAGAATCCCTTAAACCAGGAGAGTTGAGACCCGTGGAATGGGTACCATGCAATATGACTTCAAAGGGTGTTCATTTGCACACCGAACCTCTCCAATCCTGTCACTGCTGCATTTATGCCCCTGTACTCACGCTTGATTCTCTTTCAGAGACATAGCAATCCATAGGTTTTAAGATACTTACTAGTCAGGTACATTCTTAGGCGTTTAATATGGGGTGTTGAGTCCATTTCGTTGAGCAAGGAGTAGCTCTTGTCTATTACATATTTGGCTTAAGGAACTTTATCTGTGCTCATTTCAATCTCTGGTTTTATGCAGCACCCCAAATCACCTTTGCCCTTAAGCAAGCATAAGTTGGTTTTCTAAATTTGAGACCCTGTTCTCTTTTGTAATCCAGTTCCTGTGTAGCCAAGTTTACATTCCGTGTATTAGTGATATCTTATGATGTTTCTTTTTCTCTGTGACTTATTTCAGTTAGAATCATCATACCTGAACCAACTCATTTTCTGCTATAGGCCTGTTGACATAGATTTCATTGCTGAGTGATATTGCATTGTACGTAACAACCACAAATTCTTTATCCATTTTTCACTTTCTGTGATATTGAACTTGTACCATAAACGAGGTTCTTGTAAACAGAGCCGTCCCAATATTTGGGTGGCTGTGTCTCTTTGATTTCAATTTCCCTAAGCTATAGGACCATAAGTGGAAGTGCCCTACGCTCTGTTGCTTTGTTTTTTAGATGTTTCAGGAAACACCATACACTTCTCCAGAGTGGCTGTTGGCAATTTACATCCCGCCCATCAGCATAACAACGCTCCCAGTTCTCCATGGCCTGTCCTGCCTTTCTGGATTTTACACTTTTTTCAGATGGCCCTTTTGACCGGAGGGAAGTGAGACTTCATTGTAGTGCAGATTTCCTTTGCAAGCTTGCTTGGTTGGCCAAAAAGGGCGTATGCGTTTTTTCCTGAATATATTCAGGAAAAAACGGATACGCCCTTTTTGGCCAGGTGCATCATTGTCGACGTTCTGACTCTTTTCCTATGCTTTAAATGCAATTCCAGTCTACATCCTGAAATTGGTTTCCTGCAATTCTGCCCCGCTTTCAAGTCCTCTTGGCAGCCTTACTTCAGTATATTTTTGGACGATAGCTGTCATTTATAACTCTGCAGGTTTGTGAAATACAGTGCCCCTGAGCTCCTTTGTTCAACTCGCTTTCTTTTGAGCTGGCCGCAACACCGCCAGATTGCTTCTGGCCCTAATCTGGTTCTGGCACGGCACGCTGAGCCTTTGGTTAATTCCTCTTCCTGGTGGGAAATGAGAGTTAAATTTGCCCGTCCAGACACCTCCAGCTAGTCTCTCATTGGTTCTCCCTATTCCTGTTCATCTTCCGCAGAAATTGCAAACTGGGCCAAACAGGAGGTTAAAGGCACTGACTCTCCAAGTCGGGAGAGTGTTAGTAAAGCGTCTGGAATGTTGCACCCCAGTACCAGGGGATGAAAACTGAGACATATTTGAACACGTCTCCTGATCACAAGGTTGATCATACTCTGGGTTCCACATGCATGTTTCAGCTGAATGAAGAATCGCTTAAACCTGGAGAGTTGAGACCCGTGTAATGGGTACCATGCAATATGAGTTCAAAAGGTCTTCGTTTGCTCACCGAACCTCTCCAATCCTATCACTGCTGCGTTTATGCCCCTGTACACACACTTGATTCTCTTTCGGAGACATAGCAATCCATAGGTGTTAAGATACTTACTAGTCAGGTACATTCTTAAGCGTTTAATATGGGGTGTTGAGTCCATCTCCTTGAGCAAGGAGTAGCTCTTGTCTATTCCATATTTGGCTTAAGGAACTTTATCTGTGCTCATTTCAATCTCTGGTTTTATGCAGCACCCCAACTCACCTTTCCCTTTAAGCAAGCATAAGTTGGTTTTCTAAATTTGAGACCTTATTCTGTTTTGTAACTCAGTTCCTGTGTAGCAAGTTTACATTCCGTGTATTAGTGATATCTTATGATGTTTCTTTTTTTGTGTGACTTATTTCAGTTAGAGTCATCATACCTGAATCCACTCATTATGCTGCTACGGGCCTGATGACATAGATTTCATTGCTGAGTGATATTGCATTGTACGTAAGTACCACAACTTCTTTATCCATTTTTCACTTTCTGCGATATTGAACTTGTACCATAAACGAGGTTCTTGTAAACAGAGCCGTCCCAAACTTTGGGGTGGCTGTGTCTTTTTGAATTTAATTTCCCTAAGCTATACGACCATATGTGGAAGTGCCCTAGGCGCTGTTGCTTTGTTTTTTAGATGTTTCAGGAAACACCATACACTTCTCCAGAGTGGCTGTTGGCAATTTACATCCCGCCCATCAGCATAACAACGCTCCCAGTTCTCCATGGCCTGTCCTGCCTTTCTGGATTTTACACTTTTTTCAGATGGCCCTTTTGACCAGGTGGAAGTGAGATTTCATTGTAGTGCAGATTTCCTTTGCGAGCTTTCTTGGTTGGCCAAAAAGGGCGTATGCGTTTTTTCCTGAATATATTCAGGAAAAAACGCATACGCCCTTTTTGGCCAAGTGCATCATTGTCGACGTTCTGACTCTTTTCCTATGCTTTAAGTGCAATTCCAGTCTACCTCCTGAAATCGGTTTCCTGCAATTCTGCCCCGCTTTCAAGTCCTCTTGGCAGCCTTACTTCAGTATATTTTTGGACGATAGCTGTCATTTATAACTCTGCAGGTTTGTGAATTACAGTGCCCCTGAGCTCCTTTCTTCAACTCACTTTCTTGTGAGCTGGCCGCAACACCGCAGGATTGCTTCAGGCCCTAATCTTGTTCCGGCACGGCACGCTGAGCCTTTGGTTAATTCCTCTTCCTGGTGGGAAATGAGAGTTAAATTTGCCCGTCCAGACACCTCCAGCTAGTCTCTCATTGGTTCTCCCTATTCCTCTTCATCTTCCGCAGAAATTGCAAACTGGGCTAAACAGGAGGTTAAAGGCACTGACTCTCCAAGTCGAGAGAGTGTTAGTAAAGCGTCTGGAATGTTGCACCCGAGTACCAGGGGACGAGAACTGAGATGTATTGGAACACATCTCCCGATCACACGGTTGATCATACTCTGGGTTCCACATGCATTCTTTAGCTGAAGGAAGAATCCCTTAAACGTGGAGAGTTGAGACCCGTGGAATGGGTACCATGCAATATGACTTCAAAGGGTCCTCATTTGCTCACCGAACCTCTCCAATCCTATCACTCCTATGTTTATGCCCCTGTACACATGCTTGATTCTCTTTCAGAGACATAGCGATCCATAGGTTTAAAGATACTTACTAGTCAGGTACATTCTTAGGCGTTTAATATGGGGTGTTGAGTCCATTTCGTTGAGCAAGGAGTAGCTCTTGTGTATTCCATATTTGGCTTAAGGAACTTTATCTGTGCTCATTTCAATCTCTGGTTTTATGCAGCACCCCAACTCACCTTTCCCCTTAAGAAGCATAAGTTGCTTTTCTAAATTTGAGACCCTGTTCTCTTTTGTAATCCAGTTCCTGTGTAGCCAAGTTTACATTCCGTGTATTAGTGATATCTTATGATGTTTCTTTTTCTGTGTGACTTATTTCAGTTAGAATCATCATACCTGAATCCACTCATTATGCTGCTACGGGCCTGATGACATAGATTTCACTGCTGAGTGATATTGCATTGTACGTAAGTACCACAACTTCTTTATCCGTTTTTCACTTTCTGCGATATTGAACTAGTCCCGTAAAGGAGTTTCTTGTAAACAGAGCCGTCCCAAACATAGCGGTGGCTGTGCCTTTTTGATTTTAATTTCCCTAAGCTATAGGGTCATAAGTGGAATTGCCCTAGGCTCTGTTGCTTTGTTTTTTAGATGTTTCAGGAAACACCATACACTTCTCCCGAGTGGCTGTTGGCCATTTTCATACCGCCCATCAGCATAACAAGGCTCCCAGTTCTCCATGGCCTGTCCTGCCTTTCTGGATTTTACACTTTTTTCAGATGGCCCTTTTGAGTGGGGGGAAGTGAGACTTCATTGTAGTGCAGATTTCCTTTGCAAGCTTGCTTGGTTGGCCAAAAAGGGGGTATGCGTTTTTTCCTGAATATATTCAGGAAAAAATGCATACGCCCTTTTTGGCCAAGTGCATCATTGTCGACGTTCTGCCTCTTTTCCTATGCTTTAAATGCAATTCCAGTCTACCTCCTGAAATCGGTTTCCTGTAATTCTGTCCCGCTTTCAAGTCCTCTTGGCAGCCTTCCTTCAGTATATTTTTGGACGATAGCTGTCATTTATAACTCTGCAGGTTTGTGAATTACAGTGCCCCTGAGCTCCTTTCTTCAACTCGCTTTCTTGTGAGCTGGTCGCAACACCGCAGGATTGCTTCAGGCCCTAATCTGGTTCTGGCACGGCATGCTGACCCTTTGGTTAATTCCTCTTCCTGGTGGCAAATGAGAGTTAAATTTGCCTGTCCAGACACCTCCAGCTAGTCTCTCATTGGTTCTCCCTATTCCTGTTCATCTTCCGCGGAATTTGCAAACTGGGCCAAACAGGAGGTTAAAGGCACTGACTCTCCAAGTCAGGAGAGTGTTAGTAAAGCGTCTGGAATGTTGCACCCGAGTACCAGGGGATGAGAAAGGAGACATATTGGAACACGTCTCCCGATCACAAGCTTGATCATACTCTGGGTTCCACATGCATTCTTTAGCTGAAGGAAGAATCCCTTAAACGTGGAGAGTTGAGACCCGTGGAATGGGTACCATGCAATATGACTTCAAAGGGTCCTCATTTGCTCACCGAACCTCTCCAATCCTATCACTCCTATGTTTATGCCCCTGTACACATGCTTGATTCTCTTTCAGAGACATAGCGATCCATAGGTTTAAAGATACTTACTAGTCAGGTACATTCTTAGGCGTTTAATATGGGGTGTTGAGTCCATTTCGTTGAGCAAGGAGTAGCTCTTGTGTATTCCATATTTGGCTTAAGGAACTTTATCTGTGCTCATTTCAATCTCTGGTTTTATGCAGCACCCCAACTCACCTTTCCCCTTAAGAAGCATAAGTTGCTTTTCTAAATTTGAGACCCTGTTCTCTTTTGTAATCCAGTTCCTGTGTAGCCAAGTTTACATTCCGTGTATTAGTGATATCTTATGATGTTTCTTTTTCTGTGTGACTTATTTCAGTTAGAATCATCATACCTGAATCCACTCATTATGCTGCTACGGGCCTGATGACATAGATTTCACTGCTGAGTGATATTGCATTGTACGTAAGTACCACAACTTCTTTATCCGTTTTTCACTTTCTGCGATATTGAACTAGTCCCGTAAAGGAGTTTCTTGTAAACAGAGCCGTCCCAAACATAGCGGTGGCTGTGCCTTTTTGATTTTAATTTCCCTAAGCTATAGGGTCATAAGTGGAATTGCCCTAGGCTCTGTTGCTTTGTTTTTTAGATGTTTCAGGAAACACCATACACTTCTCCCGAGTGGCTGTTGGCCATTTTCATACCGCCCATCAGCATAACAAGGCTCCCAGTTCTCCATGGCCTGTCCTGCCTTTCTGGATTTTACACTTTTTTCAGATGGCCCTTTTGAGTGGGGGGAAGTGAGACTTCATTGTAGTGCAGATTTCCTTTGCAAGCTTGCTTGGTTGGCCAAAAAGGGGGTATGCGTTTTTTCCTGAATATATTCAGGAAAAAATGCATACGCCCTTTTTGGCCAAGTGCATCATTGTCGACGTTCTGCCTCTTTTCCTATGCTTTAAATGCAATTCCAGTCTACCTCCTGAAATCGGTTTCCTGTAATTCTGTCCCGCTTTCAAGTCCTCTTGGCAGCCTTCCTTCAGTATATTTTTGGACGATAGCTGTCATTTATAACTCTGCAGGTTTGTGAATTACAGTGCCCCTGAGCTCCTTTCTTCAACTCGCTTTCTTGTGAGCTGGTCGCAACACCGCAGGATTGCTTCAGGCCCTAATCTGGTTCTGGCACGGCATGCTGACCCTTTGGTTAATTCCTCTTCCTGGTGGCAAATGAGAGTTAAATTTGCCTGTCCAGACACCTCCAGCTAGTCTCTCATTGGTTCTCCCTATTCCTGTTCATCTTCCGCGGAATTTGCAAACTGGGCCAAACAGGAGGTTAAAGGCACTGACTCTCCAAGTCAGGAGAGTGTTAGTAAAGCGTCTGGAATGTTGCACCCGAGTACCAGGGGATGAGAAAGGAGACATATTGGAACACGTCTCCCGATCACAAGCTTGATCATACTCTGGGTTTCACATGCATGTTTAGGTGAAGTAAGAATCCCTTAAACCTTGAGAGTTGAGACCCGTGGAATGGGTACCATGCAATATGATTTCAAAGGGTCTTCATTTGCTCACTGAACCTCTCCAATCCTATCACTGCTGCATTTATTCCCCTGTACGCATGCTTGATTCTCTTTCGGAGACATAGCAATCCATAGGTTTTAAGATACTTACTAGTCAGGTACATTCTTTGGCGTTTAATATGGGGTGTTGAGTCCATTTCGTTGAAAAAGGAGTAGCTCTTGTCTATTACATATTTGGCTAAAGGAACTTTATCTGTGCTCATTTCAATCTCTGGTTTTATGCAGCACCCCAACTCACCTTTCCCCTTAAGCAAGCATAAGTTGGTTTTCTAAATTTGAGACCTCTTCTGTTTTGTAATCCAGTTCCTGTGTAGCCAAGTTTACATTCTGTGTATTAGTGATATCTTATGATGTTTCTTTTTCTGTGTGACTTATTTCAGTTAGAATCATCATACCTGAATCCACTCATTATGCTGCTATGGGCCTTATGACATAGATTTCATTGCTGAGTGATATTGCATTGTACGTAAGTACCACAACTTCTTTATCCATTTTTCACTTTCTGCGATATTGAACTTGTACCGTAAATGAGTTTCTTGTAAACAGAGCCGTCCCAAACTTTGGGGTGGCTGTGTCTTTTTGATTTTAATTTCCCTAAGCTATAGGACCATATGTGGAAATGCCCTAGGCTCTGTTGCTTTGTTTTTTAGATGTTTCAGGAAATACCATACACTTCTCCCCAGTGGCTGTTGGCAATATACATCCCGCCCATCAGCATAACAAGGCTCCCAGTTCTCCATGGCCTGTCCTGCCTTTCTGGATTTTAGAGTTTTTTCAGATGGCCCTGTTGACCGGGGGGAAGTGAGACTTCATTGTAGTGCAGATTTCCTTTGCAAGCTTGCTTGGTTGGCCAAAAAGGGCGTATGTGTTTTTTCCTGAATATATTCAGGAAAAAACGCATACGCCCTTTTTGTCCAAGTGCATCATTGTGGACGTTCTGCCTCTTTTCCTATGCTTTAAATGCAATTCCAGTCCAGCTCCTGAAATCGGTTTCCTGCAATTCTGCCCCGCTTTCAAGTCCTCTTGGCAGCCTTACTTCAGTATATTTTTGGACGATAGCTGTCATTTATAACTCTGCAGGTTTGTGAATTACAGTGCCCCTGAGCTCCTTTCTTCAACTCGCTTTCTTGTGAGCCGGCCGCAACACCGCAGGATTTCTTCAGGCCCTAATCTTGTTCTGGCACGGCATGCTGAGCCTTTGTTTAATTCCTCTTCCTGGTTTGAAATGAGAGTTAAATTTGCCCGTCCAGACACCTCCAGCTATTCTCTCATTGGTTCTCCCTATTCCTGTTCATCTTCCGCAGAAATTGCAAACTGGGCCAAACAGGAGGTTAAAGGCACTGACTATCCAAGTCGGGAGAGTGTTAGTAAAGTGTCTGGAATGTTGCACCCGAGTACCAGGGGACGAGAACTGAGACATATTGGAACACGTCTCCCGATCACACGGTTGATCATACTCTGGGTTCCACATGCATGTTTTAGCTGAAGGAAGAATCCCTTAAACCTGGAGAGTTGAGACCCGTGGAATGGGTACCATGCAATATGACTTCAAAGGGTCTTCATTTGCTCACCGAACCTCTCCAATCCTATCACTGCTGCGTTTATGCCCCTGTACACACGCTTGATTCTCTTTCAGAGACATAGCAATCCATAGGTTTTAAGACACTTACTAGTCAGGTACATTCTTAGGCGTTTAATATGGGGTGGTGAGTCCATTTCGTTGAGCAAGGAGTAGCTCTTGTGTATTCCATATTTGGCTTAAGGAAGTTTATCTGTGCTCATTTCAATCTCTGGTTTTATGCAGCACCCCAACTCACCTTTCCCCTTAAGCAAGCATAAGTTGGTTTTCTAAATTTGAGACCCTGTTCTCTTTTGTAATCCAGTTCCTGTGTAGCCAAGTTTACATTCCGTGTATTAGTGATATCTTATGATGTTTCTTTTTCTGTGTGACTTATTTCAGTTAGAATCATCATACCTGAATCCACTCATTATGCTGCTACGGGCCTGATGACATAGATTTCATTGCTGAGTGATATTGCATTGTACATAAGTTCCACAACTTCTTTATCCATTTTTCACTTTCTGTGATATTGAACCTGTCCCGTAAAAGAGTTTCCTGTAAACAGAGCCGTCCCAAACTTTGGGGTGGCTGTGTCTTTTTGATTTTAATTTCCCTAAGCTATAGGACCATAAGTGGAAGTGCCCTAGGCTCTGTTGCTTTGTTTTTTAGATGTTTCAGGAAACACCATACACTTCTCCCGAGTGGCTGTTGGCAATATACATCCCGCCCATCAGCATAACAAGGCTCCCAGTTCTCCATGGCCTGTCCTGCCTTTCTGGATTTTACACTTTTTTCAGATGGCCCTTTTGACCGGGGGGAAGTGAGACTTCATTGTAGTGCAGATTTCCTTTGCAAGCTTGCTTGGTTGGCCAAAAAGGGCGTATGCGTTTTTTCCTGAATATATTCAGGAAAAAACGCATACGCCCTTTTTGGCCAAGTGCATCATTGTGGACGTTCTGCCTCTTTTCCTATGCTTTAAATGCAATTCCAGTCCACCTCCTGAAATCGGTTTCCTGCAATTCTGCCCCGCTTTCAAGCCCTCTTGGCAGCCTTACTTCAGTATATTTTTGGACGATAGCTGTCATTTATAACTCTGCAGGTTTGTGAATTGCAGTGCCCCTGAGCTCCTTTCTTCAAGTCGGTTTCTTGTGAGCTGGCCGCAACACAACAGGATTGCTTCAGGCCCTATTCTGGTTACGGCACGGCACGCTGAACCTTTGGTTAATTCCTCTTCCTGGTGGGAAATGAGAGTTAAATTTGCCCGTCCAGACACCTCCAGCTAGTCTCTCATTGGTTCTCCCTATTCCTGTTCATCTTCCGCAGAAATTGCAAACTGGGCCAAACAGGAGGTTAAAGGCACTGACTCTCCAAGTCGGGAGAGTGTTAGTTAAGCGTCTGGAATGTTGCACCCGAGTACCAGGGGACGAGAACTGAGACATATTGGAACATGTCTCCCGATCTCACGGTTGATCATACTCTGAGTTCCACATGCATGTTTTAGCTGAAGGAAGAATCCCTTAAATCTGGAGAGTTGAGACCCGTGGAATGGGTACCATGCAATATGACTTCAAAGGGTCTTCATTTGCTCACCGAACCTCTCCAATACTATCACTGCTGCGTTTATGCCCCTGTACACATGCTTGATTCTCTTTCAGAGACATAGCGATCGATAAGTTTTAAGATACTTACTAGTCAGGTACATTCTTAGGCGTTTAATATGGGGTGTTGAGTCCATTTCATTGAGCAAGGAGTAGCTCTTGTCTATTCCATATTTGGCTTAAGGAACTTTATCTGTGCTCATTTCAATCTCTGGTTTTATGCAGCACCCCAACTCACCTTTCCCCTTAAGCAAGCATAAGTTGGGTTTCTAAATTTGAGACCCTGTTCTCTTTTGTAATCCAGTTCCTGTGTAGCCAAGTTTACATTCCGTGTAGTAGTGATATCTTATGATGTTTCTTTTTCTGTGTGACTTATTTCAGTTAGAGTCATCATACCTGAATCCACTCATTATGCTGCTACGGGCCTGATGACATAGATTTCATTGCTGAGTGATATTGCATTGTACGTAAGTTCCACAAATTCTTTATCTATTTTTCACTTTCTGCGATATTGAACCTGTCCCATAATAGAGTTTCTTGTAAACAGAGCCGTCCCAAACTTTGGGGTGGCTGTGTCTTTTTGATTTTAATTTCCCTAAGCTATAGGGCCATAAGTGGAAGTGCCCTAGGCTCTGTTGCTTTGTTTTTTTGATGTTTCAGGAAACACCATACACTTCTCCCGAGTGGCTGTTGGCAATTCACATCCTGCCCATCAGCATAACAAGGCTCCCAGTTCTCCATGGCCTGTCCTGCCTTTCTGGATTTTACACTTTTTTCAGATGGCCCTTTTGACCGGGGGGAAGTGAGACTTCATTGTAGTGCAGATTTCCTTTGCAAGCTTGCTTGGTTGGCCAAAAAGGGCGTATGTGTTTTTTCCTGAATATATTCAGGAAAAAACGCATACGCCCTTTTTGTCCAAGTGCATCATTGTGGACGTTCTGCCTCTTTTCCTACGCTTTAAATGCAATTCCAGTCCAGCTCCTGAAATCGGTTTCCTGCAATTCTGCCCCGCTTTCAAGTCCTCTTGGCAGCCTTACTTCAGTATATTTTTGGACGATAGCTGTCATTTATAACTCTGCAGGTTTGTGAATTACAGTGCCCCTGAGCTCCTTTCTTCAACTCGCTTTCTTGTGAGCCGGCCGCAACACCGCAGGATTTCTTCAGGCCCTAATCTTGTTCTGGCACGGCACGCTGAGCCTTTGTTTAATTCCTCTTCCTGGTGGGAAATGAGAGTTAAATTTGCCCGTCCAGACACCTCCAGCTAGTCTCTCATTGGTTCTCCCTATTCCTGTTCATCTTCCGCAGAAATTGCAAACTGGGCCAAACAGGAGGTTAAAGGCACTGACTCTCCAAGTCGGGAGAGTGTTAGTAAAGTGTCTGGAATGTTGCACCCGAGTACCAGGGGACGAGAACTGAGACATATTGGAACACGTCTCCCGATCACACGGTTGATCATACTCTGGGTTCCACATGCATGTTTTAGCTGAAGGAAGAATCCCTTAAACCTGGAGAGTTGAGACCCGTGGAATGGGTACCATGCAATATGACTTCAAAGGGTCTTCATTTGCTCACCGAACCTCTCCAATCCTATCACTGCTGCGTTTATGCCCCTGTACACACGCTTGATTCTCTTTCAGAGACATAGCAATCCATAGGTTTTAAGATACTTACTAGTCAGGTACATTCTTAGGCGTTTAATATGGGGTGTTGAGTCCATTTCGTTGAGCAAGGAGTAGCTCTTGTGTATTCCATATTTGGCTTAAGGAAATTTATCTGTGCTCATTTCAATCTCTGGTTTTATGCAGCACCCCAACTCACCTTTCCCCTTAAGCAAGCATAAGTTGGTTTTCTAAATTTGAGACCCTGTTCTCTTTTGTAATCCAGTTCCTGTGTAGCCAAGTTTACATTCTGTGTATTAGTGATATCTTATGATGTTTCTTTTTCTGTGTGACTTATTTCAGTTAGAATCATCATACCTGAATCCACTCATTATGCTGCTACGGGCCTGATGACAGAGATTTCATTGCTGAGTGATATTGCATTGTACATAAGTTCCACAACTTCTTTATCCATTTTTCACTTTCTGTGATATTGAACCTGTCCCGTAAAAGAGTTTCTTGTAAACAGAGCCGTCCCAAACTTTGGGGTGGCTGTGTCTTTTGGATTTTAATTTCCCTAAGCTATAGGACCATAAGTGGAAGTGCCCTAGGCTCTGTTGCTTTGTTTTTTAGATGTTTCAGGAAACACCATACACTTCTCCCGAGTGGCTGTTGGCAATATACATCCCGCCCATCAGCATAACAAGGCTCCCAGTTCTCCATGGCCTGTCCTGCCTTTTGGATTTTACACTTTTTTCAGATGGCCCTTTTGACCGGGGGGAAGTGAGACTTCATTGTAGTGCAGATTTCCTTTGCAAGCTTGCTTGGTTGGCCAAAAAGGGCGTATGCGTTTTTTCCTGAATATATTCAGGAAAAAACGCATACGCCCTTTTTGGCCAAGTGCATCATTGTGGACGTTCTGCCTCTTTTCCTATGCTTTAAATGCAATTCCAGTCCACCTCCTGAAATCGGTTTCCTGCAATTCTGCCCCGCTTTCAAGCCCTCTTGGCAGCCTTACTTCAGTATATTTTTGGACGATAGCTGTCATTTATAACTCTGCAGGTTTGTGAATTGCAGTGCCCCTGAGCTCCTTTCTTCAAGTCGGTTTCTTGTGAGCTGGCCGCAACACAACAGGATTGCTTTAGGCCCTATTCTGGTTCCGGCACGGCACGCTGAGCCTTTGGTTAATTCCTATTCCTGGTGGGCAATGAGAGTTAAATTTGCCCGTCCAGACACCTCCAGCTAGTCTCTCATTGGTTCTCCCTATTCCTGTTCATCTTCCGCAGAAATTGCAAACTGGGCCAAACAGGAGGTTAAAGGCACTGACTCTCCAAGTCGGGAGAGTGTTAGTTAAGCGTCTGGAATGTTGCACCCGAGTACCAGGGGACGAGAACTTAGACATATTGGAACATGTCTCCCGATCTCACGGTTGATCATACTCTGAGTTCCACATGCATGTTTTAGCTGAAGGAAGAATCCCTTAAATCTGGAGAGTTGAGACCCGTGGAATGGGTACCATGCAATATGACTTCAAAGGGTCTTCATTTGCTCACCGAACCTCTCCAATACTATCACTGCTGCGTTTATGCCCCTGTACACACGCTTGATTCTCTTTCAGAGACATAGCAATCCATAGGTTTTAAAATACTTACTAGTCAGGTACATTCTTAGGCGTTTAATATGGGGTGTTGAGTCCATTTCGTTGAGCAAGGAGTAGCTCTTGTGTATTCCATATTTGGCTTAAGGAAATTTATCTGTGCTCATTTCAATCTCTGGTTTTATGCAGCACCCCAACTCACCTTTCCCCTTAAGCAAGCATAAGTTGGTTTTCTAAATTGAGACCCTGTTCTCTTTTGTAATCCAGTTCCTGTGTAGCCAAGTTTACATTCTGTGTATTAGTGATATCTTACGATGTTTCTTTTTCTGTGTGACTTATTTCAGTTAGAATCATCATACCTGAATCCACTCATTATGCTGCTACGGGCCTGATGACATAGATTTCATTGCTGAGTGATATTGCATTGTACATAAGTTCCACAACTTCTTTATCCATTTTTCACTTTCTGTGATATTGAACCTGTCCCGTAAAAGAGTTTCTTGTAAACAGAGCCGTCCCAAATTTTGGGGTGGCTGTGTCTTTTGGATTTTAATTTCCCTAAGCTATAGGACCATAAGTGGAAGTGCCCTAGGCTCTGTTGCTTTGTTTTTTAGATGTTTCAGGAAACACCATACACTTCTCCAGAGTGGCTGTTGGCAATATACATCCCGCCCATCAGCATAACAAGGCTCCCAGTTCTCCATGGCCTGTCCTGCCTTTCTGGATTTTACACTTTTTTCAGATGGCCCTTTTGACCGGGGAGAAGTGAGACTTCATTGTAGTGCAGATTTCCTTTGCAAGCTTGCTTGGTTGGCCAAAAAGGGCGTATGCGTTTTTTCCGGAAAAAACTCATACGCACCATTTGGCCAAGTGCATCATTGTTAACGTTCTGCCTCTTTTCCTATGCTTTAAATGCAATTCCAGTCCTCCTCCTGAAATCGGATTCCTGCAATTGTGCCCCGCTTTCAAGTCCTTTGGCAGCCTTCCTTCAGTATATTTTTGGACGATAGCTGTCATTTATAACTCTGCAGGTTTGTGAATTACAGTGCCCCTGAGCTCCTTTCTTCAACTCGCTTTCTTGTGAGCTGGCCGCAACACCGCAGGATTGCTTCAGGCCCTAATCTGGTTCCGGCACGGCCCGCTGAGCCTTTGTTTAATTCCTCTTCCTGGTGGGAAATGAGAGTTAAATTTGCCCGTCCAGACACCTCCAGCTAGTCTCTCATTGGTTCTCCCTATTCCTGTTCACCTTCCGCAGAAATTGCAAACTGGGCCAAACAGGAGGTTAAAGGCACTGACTCTCCAAGTCGGGAGAGTGTTAGTTAAGCGTCTGGAATGTTGCACCCGAGTACCAGGGGACGAGAACTGAGACATATTGGAACATGTCTCCCGATCTCACGGTTGATCATACTCTGAGTTCCACATGCATGTTTTAGCTGAAGGAAGAATCCCTTAAATCTGGAGAGTTGAGACCCGTGGAATGGGTACCATGCAATATGACTTCAAAGGGTCTTCATTTGCTCACCGAACCTCTCCAATACTATCACTGCTGCGTTTATGCCCCTGTACACATGCTTGATTCTCTTTCGGAGACATAGCGATCGATAGGTTTTAAGATACTTACTAGTCAGGTACATTCTTAGGCGTTTAATATGGGGTGTTGAGTCCATTTCGTGGAGCAAGGAGTAGCTCTTGTCTATTCCATATTTGGCTTAAGGAACTTTATCTGTGCTCATTTCAATCTCTGGTTTTATGCAGCACCCCAACTCACCTTTCCCCTTAAGCAAGCATAAGTTGGTTTTCTAAATTTGAGACCCTGTTCTCTTTTGTAATCCAGTTCCTGTGTAGCCAAGTTTACATTCCGTGTATTAGTGATATCTTATGATGTTTCTTTTTCTGTGTGACTTATTTCAGTTAGAATCATCATACCTGAATCCACTCATTATGCTGCTACGGGCCTGATGACATAGATTTCATTGCTGAGTGATATTGCATTGTACGTAAGTACCACAACTTCTTTATCCATTTTTCACTTTCTGCGATATTGAACTTGTCCCGTAAACGAGGTTCTTGTAAACAGAGCTGTCCCAAACTTTGGGGTGGCTGTGTCTTTTTGATT
The DNA here is from genome assembly GCF_937001465.1 of Orcinus orca. Lineage (NCBI taxonomy): Eukaryota > Metazoa > Chordata > Mammalia > Artiodactyla > Delphinidae > Orcinus > Orcinus orca. The sequence continues at coordinate 1,359,016 of NW_026044106.1, forward strand.
TTATTTCCCTAAGCTATAGGGCCATAAGTGGAAGTGCCCTAGGCTCTGTTGCTTTGTTTTTTAGATGTTTCAGGAAACACCATACACTTCTCCAGAGTGGCTGTTGGCAATATACATCCCGCCCATCAGCATAACAAGACTCCCAGTTCTCCATGGCCTGTCCTGCCTTTCTGGATTTTACACTTTTTTCAGATGGCCTTTTTGACCGGGGGGAAGTGAGACTTCATTGTAGTGCAGATTTCCTTTGCAAGCTTGCTTGGTTGGCCAAAAAGGGCGTATGCGTTTTTTCCTGAATATATTCAGGAAAAAACGCATACGCCCTTTTTTTCCAAGTGCATCATTGTGGACGTTCTGCCTCTTTTCCTATGCTTTAAATGCAATTCCAGTCTACCTCCTGAAATTGGTTTCCTGCAATTCTGCCCCGCTTTCAAGTCCTCTTCTCAGGCTGCCTTCAGTATATTTTTGGACGATAGCTGTCATTCATAACTCTGCAGGTTTGTGAATTACAGTGCCCCTGAGCTCCTTTCTTCAACTCGCTTTCTTGTGAGCTGGCTGCAACACCGCAGGATTGCTTCAGGCCCTAATCTTGTTCTGGAACAGCACGCTGAGCCTTTGGTTAATTCCTCTTCCTTGTGGGAAATGAGAGTTATATTTGCCCGTCCAGACACCTCCAGTTAGTCTCTCATTGGTTCTCCCTATTCCTGTTCATCTTCCGCAGAAATTGCAAACTGGGCCAAACAGGAGGTTAAAGGCACTGACTCTCCAAGTCGGGAGAGTGTTAGTAAAGCGTCTGGAATGTTGCACCCGAGTACCAGGGGACGAGAACTGAGACATATTGGAACACGTCTCCTGATCACACGGTTGATCATACCCTGGGTTCCTCATGCATGATTTAGCTGAAGGAAGAATCCCTTAAACCTGGAGAGTTGAGACCCGTGGAATGGGTACCATGCAATATGACTTCAAAGGGTCTTCATTTGCTCACCGAACCTCTCCAATCCTATCACTGCTTCGTTTATGCCCCTGTACACACGCTTGATTCTCTTTCAGAGACATAGCGATCGATAGTTTTTAAGATACTTACTAGTCAGGTACATTCTTAGGCGTTTAATATGGGGTGTTGAGTCCATTTCGTTGAGCAAGGAGTGGCTCTTGTCTATTACATATTTGGCTTAAGGAACTTTATCTGTGCTCATTTCAATCTCTGGTTTTATGCAGCACCCCAACTCACCTTTCCCCTTAAGCAAGCATAAGTTGGTTTTCTAAATTTGAGACCCTGTTCTCTTTTGTAATCCAGTTCCTGTGTAGCCAAGTTTACATTCCGTGTATTAGTGATATCTTATAATATTTCTTTTTCTGTGTGACTTATTTCAGTTAGAATCGTCATACCTGAATCCACTCATTATGCTGCTACAGGCCTGATGACATAGATTTCATTGCTGAGTGATATTGCGTTGTACGTAAGTACCACAACTTCTTTATCCATTTTTCACTTTCTGCGATATTGAACCTGTCCCGTAAAAGAGTTTCTTGTAAACAGAGCCGTCCCAAACTTTGGGGTGGCTGTGTCTTTTTGATTTTAATTTCCCTAAGCTATAGGGCCATAAGTGGAAGTGCCCTAGGCTCTGTTGCTTTGTTTTTTAGATGTTTCAGGAAACACCATGCACTTCTCCAGAGTGGCTGTTGGCAATATACATCCCGCCCATCAGCATAACAAGACTCCCAGTTCTCCATGGCCTGTCCTGCCTTTCTGGATTTTACACTTTTTTCAGGTGGCCCTTTTGACCGGGGGGAAGTGAGGCTTCATTGTAGTGCAGATTTCGTTTGCAAGCTTGCTTGGTTGGCCAAAAAGTGCGTATGCGTTTTTTCCGGAAAAAACTCCTACGCCCTTTTTGGCCAAGTGCATCATTGTCAACGTTCTGCCTCTTTTCCTATGCTTTAAATGCAATTCCAGTCTACCTCCTGAAAGCGGTTTGCTGTAATTCTGCCCCGCTTTCAAGTCCTCTTGGCAGCCTTACTTCAGTATATTTTTGGACGATAGCTGTCATTTATAACTCTGCAGGTTTGTGAATTACAGTGCCCCTGAGCTCCTTTCTTCAACTCGCTTTCTTGTGAGCTGGCCGCAACATCGCAGGATTGCTTCAGGCCCTAATCTGATTCCGGCACGGCACGCTGAGCCTTTGGTTAATTCCTCTTCCTGGTGGGAAATGAGAGTTAAATTTGCCCGTCCAGACACCTCCAGCTAGTCTGTCATTGGTTCTCCCTATTCCTGTTCATCTTCCGCAGAAATTGCAAACTGGGCCAAACAGGAGGTTAAAGGCACTGACTCTCCAAGTCAGGAGAGGTTTAGTAAAGCGTCTGGAATGTTGCACCCGAGTACCAGGGCCCGAGAACTGAGACATACTGGAACACGTCTCCCGATCACATGGTTGATCATACTCTGGGTTCCACATGCATGATTTAGCTGAAGGAAGAATCCCTTAAACCTGGAGAGTTGAGACCCGTGGAATGGGTACCATGCAATATGACTTCAAAGGGTCTTCATTTGCTCACCAAACCTCTCCAATCCTATCACTGCTGCGTTTATGCCCCTGTACACATGCTTGATTCTCTTTCGGAGACATAGCGATCGATAGGTTTTAAGATACTTACTAGTCAGGTACATTCTTAGGTGTTTAATATGGGGTGTTGAGTCCATTTCGTTGAGCAAGGAGTAGCTCTTGTCTATTCCATATTTGGCTTAAGGAACTTTATCTGTGCTCATTTCAATCTCTGGTTTTATGCAGCACCCCAACTCACCTTTCCCCTTAAGCAAGCATAAGTTGGTTTTCTAAATTTCAGACCCTGTTCTCTTTTGTAATCCAGTTCCTGTGTAGCCAAGTTTACATTCCGTGTATTAGTGATATCTTATGATGTTTCTTTTTCTGTGTGACTTATTTCAGTTAGAATCATCATACCTGAATCCACTCATTATGCTGCTATGGGCCTGATGACATAGATTTCATTGCTGAGTGATATTGCATTGTAGGTAAGTTCCACAACTTCTTTATCCATTTTTCACTTTCTGCGATATTGAACCTGTCCCGTAAAAGAGTTTCTTGTAAACAGAGCCGTCCCAAATTTTGGGGTGGCTGTGTCTTTTGGATTTTAATTTCCCTAAGCTATAGGACCATAAGTGGAAGTGCCCTAGGCTCTGTTGCTTTGTTTTTTAGATGTTTCAGGAAACACCATGCACTTCTCCAGAGTGGCTGTTGGCAATATACATCCCGCCCATCAGCATAACAAGACTCCTAGTTCTCCATGGCCTGTCCTGCCTTTCTGGATTTTACACTTTTTTCAGATGGCCCTTTTGACCGGGGGGAAGTGAGACTTCATTGTAGTGCAGATTTCCTTTGCAAGCTTGCTTGGTTGGCCAAAAAGTGCGTATGCGTTTTTTCCTGAATATATTCAGGAAAAAACGCATACGCCCTTTTTGGCCAAGTGCATCATTGTGGACGTTCTGCCTCTTTTCCTATGCTTTAAATGCAATTCCAGTCTACCTCCTGAAATCGGTTTCCTGCAATTCTGCCCCGCTTTCAAGTCCTCTTGTCAGGCTTACTTCAGTATATTTTTGGACGATAGCTGTCATTTATAACTCTGCAGGTTTGTGAATTACAGTGCCCCTGAGCTCCTTTCTTCAACTTGCTTTCTTTTGAGCTGCCCGCAACACCGCAGGATTGCTTTAGGCCCTAATCTTGTTCTGGCACGGCACGCTGAGCCTTTGGTTAATTCCTCTTCCTGGTGGGAAATGAGAGTTAAATTTGCCCGTCCAGACACCTCCAGCTAGTCTGTCATTGGTTCTCCCTATTCCTGTTCATCTTCCGCAGAAATTGCAAACTGGGCCAAACAGCAGGTTAAAGGCACTGACTCTCCAAGTCGGGAGAGTGTTAGTAAAGCATCTGGAATGTTGCACCCGAGTACCAGGGGACGAGAACTGAGACATATTGGAACACGTCTCCCGATCACACGGTTGATCATACTCTGGGTTCCACATGCATGCTTTAGCTGAAGGAAGAATCCCTTAAACCTGGAGAGTTGAGACCCGTGGAATGGGTACCATGCAATATGACTTCAAAGGGTCTTCATTTGCTCACCGAACCTCTCCAATCCTATCACTGCTTCGTTTATGCCCCTGTATACATGCTTGATTCTCTTTCGGAGACATAGCAATCCATAGGTTTTAAGACACTTAATAGTCAGGTACATTCTTAGGCATTTAATATGGGGTGTTGAGTCCATCTAGTTGAGCAAGGAGTAGCTCTTGTCTATTCCATATTTGGCTTAAGGAACTTTATCTGTGCTCATTTCAATCTCTGGTTTTATGCAGCACCCCAACTCACCTTTCCCCTTAAGCAAGCATAAGTTGGTTTTCTAAATTTGAGACCCTGTTCTGTTTTGTAATCCAGTTCCTGTGTAGCCAAGTTTACATTCCGTGTATTAGTGATATCTTATGATGTTTCTTTTTCTGTGTGACTTATTTCAGTTAGAATCATCATACCTGAATCCACTCATTATGCTGCTATGGGCTTGATGACATAGATTTCATTGCTGAGTGATATTGCATTGTACGTAAGTACCACAAATTCTTTATCCATTTTTCACTTTCTGCGAAATTGAACTTGTACCGTAAACGAGGTTCTTGTAAACAGAGCCGTCCCAAACTTTGGAGTGTCTGTGTCTTTTTGATTTTAATTTCCCTAAGCTATAGGACCTTAAGTGGAAATGCCCTAGGCTCTGTTGCTTTGTTTTTTATATGTTTCAGGAAACACCATACACTTCTCCCGAGTGGCTGTTGGCAATTTACATCCCGCCCTTCAGCATAACAAGGCTCCCAGTTCTCCATGGCCTGTCCTGCCTTTCTGGATTTTACACTTTTTTTCAGATGGCCCTCTTGACCGGGGGGAAGTGAGACTTCATTGTAGTGCAGACTTCCTTTGCAAGCTTGCTTGGTTGGCCAAAAAGGGCGTATGCGTTTTTTCCTGAATATATTCAGGAAAAAACGCATACGCCCTTTTTGGCCAAGTGCATCATTGTGGACGTTCTGCCTCTTTTCCTATGCTTTAAATGCAATTCCAGTCTACCTCCTGAAATCGGTTTCCTGCAATTCTGCCCCGCTTTCAAGTCCTCTTGGTAGCCTTACTTCAGTATATTTTTGGACGATAGCTGTCATTTATAACTCTGCAGGTCTGTGAATTACAGTGCCCCTGAGCTCCTTTCTTCAACTCACTTTCTTGTGAGCTGCCCGCAACACCGCAGGATTGCTTCAGGCCCTAATCTTGTTCCGGCACGGCATGCTGAGCCTTTGGTTAATTCCTCTTCCTGGTGGGAAATGAGAGTTAAATTTGCCCGTCCAGACACCTCCAGCTAGTCTCTCATTGGTCCTCCCTAATCCTGTTCATCTTCCGCAGAAATTGCAAACTTGGCCAAACAGGAGGTTAAAGGCACTGACTCTCCAAGTCGGGAGAGTGTTAGTAAAGCATCTGGAATGTTGCACCCGAGTACCAGGAGACGGAAACTGAGACATATTTGAACACATCTCCCGATCACACGGTTGATCATACTCTGGGTTCCACATGCGTGTTTTAGCTGAAGGAAGAATCCCTTAAACCTGGAGAGTTGAGACCCGTTGAATAGGTACCATGCAATATGACTTCCAAGGGTCTTCATTTGCTCACCGAACCTCTCCAATCCTATCACTGCTGCGTTTATGCCCCTGTACACACGCTTGATTCTCTTTTGGAGACAGAGCAATCCATAGGTTTTAAGATACTTACTAGTCAGCTACATGCTTAGGCGTTTAATATGGGGTGTTGAGTCCATTTCGTTGAGCAAGTAGTAGCTCTTGTCTATTCCATATTTGGCTTAAGGAACTTTATCTGTGCTCATTTCAATCTCTAGTTTTATGCAGCACCCTAACTCAACTTTCCCCTTAAGCAAGCATAAGTTGGTTTTCTAAATTTGAGACCCTGTTCTGTTTTGTAATCCAGTTCCTGTGTAGCCAAGTTTACATTCTGTGTATTAATGATATCTTATGATGTTTCTTTTTCTGTGTGACTTATTTCAGTTAGAATCATCATACCTGAATCCACTCATTATGCTGCTACGGGCCTGATGACATAGATTTCATTGCTGAGTGATATTGCCTTGTACGTAAGTACCACAACTTCTTTATCCATTTTTCGCTTTCTGCGATATTGAACTTGTACCGTAAACGAGGTTCTTGTAAACAGAGCCGTCCCAAACTTTAGGGTGGCTGTGTCTTTTTGATTTTAATTTCCCTAACCTACAGGACCATAAGTGGAAGTGCCCTAGGCTCTGTTGCTTTGGTTTTTATATGTTTCAGGAAACACCATACACTTCTCCGGAGTGGCTGTTGGCAATTTACATCCCGCCCATCAGCATAACAAGGCTCCCAGTTCTCCATGGCCTGTCCTGCCTTTCTGGATTTTACACTTTTTTCAGATGGCCCTTTTGACCGGGCAGAAGAGAGACTTCATTTTAGTGCAGATTTCCTTTGCAAGCTTGCTTGGTTGGCCAAAAAGTGCGTATGAGTTTATTCCTGAATATATTCAGGTAAACACGCATACGCCCTTTTTGTCAAAGTGCATCATTGTGGACGTTCTGCCTCTTTTCCTATGCTTTAAATGCATTTCCAGTCTACCTCCTGAAATCGGTTTCCTGCAATTGTGCCTTGCTTTCAATGCCTCTTCATAGCCTTATCTCAGTATATTTTTTGAAAATAGTTGGCCTTTATAACTCTGCAGGTTTTTGAATTGCAGTGGCCCTTAGCTCCATTTTTCAGCTCTTATTTTGGTGATCTTGCCTCATAACCACAGGATTCCTTCAGGCCCTATTCTTCTTCTGGGGCACCTTGCTGTGCCTTTGGTTTATTCTTCTTACTGATGTGAAATTAGAGTGACATGTGCCCATTGAAACTGCTACAGCTAGTTTGTCACTGGTTCCCCCTATTTCCATTCATCCTCCGCACTAACTGCAGACTGTGCGATACCAGAACTTAAAGGCATTGACTCTCCATGTGGGGATATTGTTAGTAAAGCGGCTGGAATGTCGATGCGGAGCCCCAGGAGAGGAAAAATGAGGTGCGTTTTAGAAACCTTTCCCGATCATATGGTATACCAGTCGCTGGGTTTCCCAAGCATGGTTTAGCTGTAGGAAGATTCCCTTCAACCTGGAGTTTTGGGACCCTTGGAATGAGTAGCATGAAGTATTGCATTAAACTTTTGGCAGTTGCTCACCAAAGCTCACCAATCCTCTCAGCCCCAAGTGTCCAGCCTTATGTCTTATCCAGCTGTGGGTTTATATGTGGTCAATCCAGGTTGCATCACAGCCCCTGAGCAAATTTTGTAAGAAATTTCTCTTTCATTGTTTCTGCGTTTTGTTTTTAAAATTTATTTCTATAATGGGGTTTAGCTCATTTTCACTGCTGTGTTTGTGCCGCTCTGCACACACTTGATTCCCTTATGGAGATATATCAATACATGGGTTTTAAGATTCTTATTACTCAGATATATTTCTCTGCGGTGTATAGGGTGTGTTGAGGCCAGTTCATTGAGCAAGGTGTAGATCTTGTCTAATATCTATTTGGTTTATTGAACGGTATCTGTGCTAATTTCAAACTCTGGTTTTATGCATCACCCATCTCTCCTTTCCCCTTAAGCTGACATAAGTGTGTTTTCTACATGTGAGACACTGTTCTGTTCTGTAATTCATTTCTTGTGCAGCCATATTTACCCTCCCTCTATAAGTGATATCTTATGATATGTTTCTTTTTCTGTTTGACTTATTTCAAGTAGTATTATCGGACCTAAATCCACTCTTTATCCTTCTACTAGCCTTATTACATTGATTTCATGGTGAAGAGATATTCCATTGTACATAAGTACCACATCTTCTTTATCCATTGTTCTCTTTCCTGGGATATTTAAGGTGTACTGAAGTTGAGGTTCTTGTAAACAGAGTAGCCCTAAACTGTGGTGTGCTTGTGTCTTGTTGATTTTTAGACTTCCCTAGATATACTCCCATGATTGGAAGTGTCCTATGCTCTGTAGCTCTGTTTTCTAGATGATTTAGGAACCACCATACACTTCTCCAGAGTGGCTCTCGGCAGTTCACACACTGCCCATCAGCGTATAAAGGCTCCCTGTTCTCCATGGCCTGTCCTGCATTTCTGGTTTTTACAAATTTTTAGGATGGCCCTTTTGACCGGTGGGAAATGAGACTTCTTTGTTGTGCACATTTGCATTGCTTGCTTGCTTCGTTGCCCATAAAGTGCGTATGCGTTTTTTCCTGGATATAATCAGGAAAAAATGCATACGCCCTTTTGGGCCAACTGCATCATTGTCGAAATTCTGCCGCTTTTCATGTGCTTTAAAGACGAGTCCAATCTATCTCTTGAAATCTGTTTCTTGCAATTCTGTCTTGCATTCTGATCCTCTTCTTTGCCTTACCTCAACATATTTTTGGACGTTAGTTTTCATTTATAACTCTGCAGGTTTGTGAATTGCAGTGACCCTGAGCTCCATTTTTTAAGTTGCTCTTTTGTGAGCTGGGCTCAAACCCACAGGATTGCTTCAGGCCCTATTTTGGCTCCGGCGAGGCGGGCTGAGCCTTTTTTCAATTCTTATTCTTAATGGGAAATTAGAGTGATATGTGCCCGTCCAAACCCCTACAACTATTCTCTCATTGGTTCCCCCTCTTCCCGTTCATCCTCCTCACAATTTGCAAAATGTGTGAAACAGAAGTTGAAATGTGCTGATTCTCCAAGTGGAGAGATTCTAAGTAACGTGGCCGGAATGGTGAACAGGAGCACCAGGAGAGGATAAATGAGCTGCATTTTAGACACATCTCCCGATCACATGGTGTACAGTCCTCTGGGTTTTCCATGCATGTTTTAGCTGTAGGAAGATCCCTTGAACCTGCAGATTTGGGACCCATTGAATGGGTACCAGGTAGTATTACTTTAAAGGGTGTGCATTTCCTCACCCAACCTCACATTTCTCTTAGTGCAAACAGTTTCCAGCCTTATGTCTCATCCTGCTGTGGGTCTAGATGTGTTCAATCCATGTTGCATCACCGTCCCTGAGGAAAAGTTGTAAGAGGTTTTCTCTGTCTCTCTGTCGTTTATTTTTTTCAATTTATTACTATATTGGTTACAGCTGATTTTCAAAGCTCTGTTTCTTGCTGCTGTACATCCACTTGATTCACGTACAGAGAGACATCAGTAAATTCTTTTTCAGATTCTTACCAGTCGTATATATTCTTTTCCGGTGACTTGAGTGTGCTGAGTGCAGTTCTTTTAGCTACCGTGTGGGCCTTGTTGATTATCAGTTTGGTATTTGGAATGGTATCTTTGCTAATTTCAACCTCCTGGATGATGCCTCACCCCTCCCCACCTTTCCCGTTTAGCAGCCTTATGCGTGTTTTCTACATATTTGACTATGTTTTTGTTTTGTAATTTATTTCATGTGTAGCCATTTTGGATTCCACCTTTAAGTGATATCTTATGACATGTGTCTTTTTCTTTTTGAATTATGTCACTTAGAAAGATCATACGTAACTCCTCCGGAGTTGTTACAACTGGCCATATTTCATTGATTTCCAGGCTGAATAATATTCCACTCTACCTAAGTACCACATCTCTATCCATTTTTTCCCTCCAGAGACATTTAAGTTATATCCTAGTCGAGGATCTTTTAAACAGAGAGGGGGTAAACATTGGGGTGCCTGTGTCCTCTCAATTTTTGTTTTTCCCAAGATATACGCCCATGAGTGCAAGTGCCCTATGCTCTGTAGCTCATTTTTTAGATGCTTTAGTAAACACAATACACTTCTCCAGAATGGCCATTGGCAATATACATTTCCACTATAAGTCTCACAGGGCTCCCTCTTCTCCTTGCCCTGTCCTGCATTTCTGTTGTTTACGCTTTATGAGGATGGCTCTTCTGACTGATGCGAAGTGATATCTTTTGTAGTATTGACTTCCAGTGCCCACCTGTTTGCTTGGCTAAAAATGTGTATGCCCTTTTCTTGAATATATACAGAAAAAAACGCATACACCCTTTTTGGCCAACTGCAATGTTGGCAATGTTCAGCTCCTTTTCTTGTGCTTAATGGCGAGTCCTTTCTACCTCCTCAAATCCCTTTCCTGCCATTCTCCCTTGCTTACAAGTCCTTTTCTCTGACTTTCCTCAAGACATTTTTCAGTGATGGATATTTTCAACTCTGCAGTTTCGTGAATTTTACTGCCCCTGAGTTCCATTGTTCAACTTGCGTTTATGGGAACTGGCCACAAAGCAGCGGGATTTCCTCAAGCCCTATACTGTTTCCATGGGCAACCCTAGCCTTTGGTCAATTCGTCTTCCTGATTGGAAATTAGAGTGACATGTGCCTGTCTGAACACTTAGAACTTGTCTCTCATTGTTCCTCATCCTTCCGCTTCATCCTCTGGACAAATTCCAAACTGTACACAACAGGATGTTGACAGTGCTGACATCTCCAAGTGGGGAGACTGTTAGTAAAGACGCTGGAGGGGTGAACCCGAGCACCAGGAGATGAGGAGATGAGATGCCTTTTCCAAACTCTTCCCGATCAGACGGTATACCATCCTCTGGGTGTGACAGACATGTTTTAGCAGTAGGAAGAGTCCCATTCATGTAAGGAGAACACCAGGGCTTTTTCAAAATCAGTGTCTGCCCGAAACCCAAACTGGGGAATTTTTTAAGCTATGGCTACACATATGTTCATTAAGGGCCTTGGGAAGTAGGCAGAGTCCAAACTTTAGATGATTGAAGTCTTCAGGGTCAGAAGCACTCACCACCAGCTTCCCTTAGGTTACACTTTAACTGTCATTGATAGATGACAATGACAATAAAAATATCTATTCTTTTCCAGATTATTTCCCCTTATAGGTTATTGCAAAATGTTGAGTGTAGTTCCCTGTGCTATACAGTAGTTCCTTGTTGATGATCTATTTTATACATAGCAGTGTGTATGTGTTAATCCCAAACTGTTAATTTATCCCTCCTCCCACCTTTCCCCTTTGGTAATAATAAATTATAAGATTTTATACTTCTCAGAAATGGGGGAGCTGAAAGAGAGGTATCATTTTCAATGGAAAAGCATTTAAAACAAGATTGAAGCTTTAACCAAGATTATTAGATGTACATCCTTGGAAAGAAATCACTTCGTTTCTCTAATATTGACCTGACAAATAAGACAAACCTTTTCACTGAACTTGCTTATAATAAAGTGATGGAAATATCAAATGGAAGTGTTAGAAACATCTTATTTTACCCGAGCCTTATACACTGTTCTATGTTAACTACAGTTTGGCTCACACATCTGTTCATTGAGGTTACAATAGTCTCAATTTCTGTTACTGATCCTCCAGAGTGGACCCCAACAAGTGTCCCCCTGCCCAGTGTCATTGGGGCCAACAGATCGAGACTGAGTTTGGTTCACAAGCAAAGGAAACTTTATATTTTGATCAGAGAATGGAGAGGTGAGAGCATGCACTACCCCGTGGGCTGTGGGTTGGGCTGTTGTGTAGAGATCCTGTCAGAGTCAGTGGGAGGGAGGGGGCGGAGCTCTCGAGGGCCGGGTTGGCTGCAGCTCAGGCTCTATATCGCGGAGTCTGCACTGGGCCCCAGGAGCTGAGGTGTCGTCCCAGCCATTCTGCACTAGGAAATCTGGTCTGAAGTGCCGGGTGTGGAACCTCTGCATGCGGGACCCTAGGAGCACATGAAATTAGACAAAGCACAAAGGATAAAAACGGTTAGACTTGACTTTATTGCCCAGATTCTATTTTTATCTCCCAGGGATTTTTAATGGGCTTTGCTGGGGACAAACCCCTCCTCTGCCTTTTGTCCCGTTCCTCATTCTTGGAGTGCTGAAGGTGCAGACCCTTCTTCTGTAACTGCTGAGTGCTGAGTTGGGAGCCCTCATACCCGGGGGCGAGGGTCAGAGCTTCTCCCCAGCAGCCTCCAGGTGACGTTGATTGTCCCCAGGCCCCCTGCCTCCCTGCTCGTCCACCTGAGCACCAGCATTGGAAGTGTTATAGATTCTAATGACCTTTAAGGGTCCAGGAAAGAGATGTGCAGAGACGCTGTGGGGGCCGGTTTCACCCCGCCCCACATTTGTTCGGCCACCTTAGGCTGACCGTTTCTGCCAGCCTAGATGCTCTGACCAGTAGTCTGCGCTTTCTTCAGTTAGGTCCCTGAATTAACGTACAAACAGCACCAGGTGTCAGAGCCCTGCCTGCTCAACTCCCAGACAGTCCAGGGTCAGTGGTGATCAAGGACCATGATGGCCACTGAGTCAACAGCCTTTTGAAGTAAACAGGAGTCCAGCTGGTCTTATTGGCCACCATCATCACGGTGTCTGTAGGCTTTTCTATGGTGACAGTGTGATATACGGTTCCCCCGCCAAGATTATTAGCTCCCCTCTGGGTGCAGTAAGTCCTGCAAGCAGTAGTCTACTCTTTTGGGACACACTCTTGTTGTTTTATGAGAGAAACTCCAGGTCAAGTGATGTTCACACAAGTCGTCATGGTGCCCTGTTGCCCCCGGTTATCTCTCTGGATGTTGGAGTTGGAGGGCCTCCTCACTCGAGGTTGGTGTGCCCACGGAGCGAACCCTGCAACTTCAGGGCATGGTTGGTGGTTAGGATCACCACGTGGGGTCCTTTTCCCTTAGGAGGGAGGTGGCCTTTGGGGCTGCTGATTTCCAGGTTTTTAGATACCACCAGTATCTTGGCCAGATGTGGCAGTGGGCCTAGCCCCTTGGTGACCGTAGTTTATCCTACCTGGATGGCATTCTTGCATTGTTCCATTTCAAGTGGTCCCAGTTTTTGCACTAATTCTCCAATGGCGATTCACCTTTCACCGGGAATGTAAAGGTCAAAGGGTTTAGCTAAATTAGGGAGTTCCAGGGCAAGGGTCTGAATTGACTGCTCTTTCCATTCTTGAAAGGCCACTTCTGGATTCTATTCAAAAGGATCATCATCTTTTCCTTTCAGTGTTTCATATAGAGGCCCAGCTAGTAGACTGTAGTTAGGGATCCAGAAGCAGCAAACCCTGGCCTCCCCAGGAACCCCTAAGCTGTCTTCTAGTTTTAGAAAGGGGTAAGGCTGAAAATGGTTTCTTCCCTTTCCTGGGATGGGCTTCTCCGACCTTCTGTGAGAACGAAGCCCAGGCAGGTCACCGCAGTCTGTGATATTTGAGCTTTTTCTTGGACAACTTCTATCCTTTATTGGCTTGGTAGTTCAGAGGCCTCCTTAGTAGGGCTGGCGATCAGAATGTCGTCTGCGTACTGAAGGAGGGTTTCCTTTTCCAGAGGTAGAACTTTTAGGTCTTTAGCTAAGCTTTCCCCAAAGATGGTGTGGGAATTTTTGCACCCTTGGGGCAAGACGGCCTGGAAGTATTGTTTTAGTTGTATGTTGAGTCCTGCCACTCACAAGCCAAAATTTCTTGTGACTCTGGGACTAATGGAATACAAAAGAAGGCATCATTGAAGACTAATACAGAATACCATGTCCTGGTGGTTGGTAGAATGACCAGCAGGGTGTAGGAATTAGGAGCAGCTGGAGGTATATCCTCGGTGGCTTCACTGACTGTCCTGACATCCTTTACCAGGTCCCCAGCAGCCCATGGGGCTCTCGTGGTCAGACCAATCCCAGAATATGGAGCTCACCTGGGCAGGTACCCCACCCCCACCCCAGCCCACGGGGCTCTCGTGGTCAGGCCCCTCCCAGGATACAGAGCTACCCTTGCAGGTACCGTGGCAGGGCTGGGCACACAGGAACCGTGCACATAGCCCTCATTGCAGAGCACCCCCAGCTCACCTGTCGCTCAGAGCTGACACAGAGCACCTCAGAGCAGGACTTGAACTAACAAACAGCAGCTGCGACAGGTCTGTGACCCTGGGCATCACTCTGTGTGGCCTCCCTCCACCTGGTCTTCCAGAGACTTCCACTGCACCCGGGGCACCAGGCCTCTGTCTCCAACCACCACCCACCCCTCCTCTCCCTGACTCCTGGGTTCCTCTCATTAGGAGAGGGTTTTCTTGAAGTTGTCTCCCACTCATGGGCCAGATAAAATGATTAGAAAACAAGCCAAAGCTGCAGCCCCTTGTCTATCCTGACTCTCAGGAGCCCACACCTGTTCCTTGGACCTGGCCGGTTCAGCAAGTTCCATTTTCTGCAACTGTGAGCCCCTGAGGGGTGATGATTGGCTGACCTGGGCAGCCTTACCGTGCCGGCCAGCCCTCCCCAGGTGTGCCTGGGTTGAGATCAATATAAATACCACTCCAGGCAGCAAGAGGCCCTGCAGCCGTGCCTGACGCCATTTTCTCTGCCCTGTCAGCAGTCTCGGGGCTGGGCTGGTGGGAGGGAGTGAGAGGCCACGGCTTTGTGGGTGGCCCAGTGTGAGTGGGGCTCTGCTGGACTTTCTGCAGCAGTTGCCAGGCTGCCACCTGCTAAAGAAGAGGATGTGTCACCCATACCTGCTGCTGGAATTTCTCCCTGGGCAGAGGTGAGGAAGGAAAAAAGCAGTGGGGGCAGGGACAGGACGGGTATCTCAGGCAGGGAAATGGAAATCTTTCAGAAGAGCACCCAGGGCCAGGACCATCCTGGCTGGCCTGCAGGCACCAAGTCGGCCGGTATGCTGTCACTCGTGTGGCTCTATGGCCCTTCCTCTAGGCTTTCAAGTCCTTGTATATATTCAGGTGTTTTACCTGGGACGGGTGGGAATAGTTCAGCAGCAACTGGCCTGGGGCTCAGCTCACGTTTACTCACAGATGCCTTGGCACGGTGCCCCAGCTTTGCAATGAGGACGCTTGTTACATGGGGGCTGCTGGCTGAATGGGAGACGATTCCCCACCACTGACCAACTTCAGAATTGTTTACAACTGGAGCAAGTGCCCTGATACGGTTTTCCTCTGTGGAACTGGTGGGTTCTGTGTTTTTTTTTCTCTTTTTCGTTTTTGGTTCAAGGTGGATCTTATTCCTCTTTTTTGTATTTACAGATATAAGCATGGAAATAATTTATTCATATAAATACATGTATGTGAAGGGAATAATTGTTTTTTCTGTTTTATTTTTTAAATTTTATTTCTTTTTAATTTTGAATTTTATTTTATATTTTTATACAGCAGGTTCTTATTGGTTATCTATTTTATACATATAAATGTATACATGCCAATCCCAGTCTCTCAACTCCTCCCACCACCAACCCCCCCAACAGCTTTTCCCCCTTGTTGTCCATATGTTTGTTGTCTACATCTGTTGCTCTATTTATGCCTTGCAAAATGGTTAATCTGTACAGTTTTTCTAGGTTCCACATATATGCATGAATATACAAGATTTGTTTTTCTCTTTCTGACTTACTTCACTCTGTATGACAGTCTCTAGATCCATCGACGTCTCTACAAAAGACCTAATTTCATTCCTTTTCATGGCTTAGTAATATTCCATTTTATATATGTACCACAGCTTTATGCATTCGTCTGTCTGTGGGCATTTAGGTTGCTTCCATTACCTCGATATTGTAAAGAGTGATACAATGAACATTGCGGTGAATGTCTCTTTTTGATTTATGGTTTTGTCTGGGTATATGTCCAGAACTGGGATTGCTGTATCATATGGTAATTCTACTGTTAGTTTCTTAAGAAACTCCATATTGTTCTCCATAGTGACTGTATCAATTTATATTCCCAACAATAGTGGAAGAGGGTTCCTTTTCTCCACACATTTCCAGCATTTTTTGTTTGTAGATTTTCTGATGATGCCCATTCTACCAGGTGTGAGGTGATACCTCATTGTTGAGTCCATTTTGTTGAGCAAGGGGTAGGTCTTGTCTATTACATATTTAGCTTATGGAACGGTATCTGTGCTAATTTCAAACTCTGCTTTTATGCAGCACCACAACTCACCTTCCCCCTTAAGCAAGCATAAGTTGGTTTTCTAAACATGAGACCCTGTTCTGTTTTGTAATTCAGTTCATGTGTAACCAAGTTCACATTCCATGTATTAGTGATACCTTATGATGTTTCTCTTTCTGTGTGACTTTTTTCACTTAGAATCACCGTGCCTCAATCCACTCATTATGCTGGTACGGGCCTGGTGACATAGTTTTCATTGCTGAGAGGTATTCTGTTGTACGTAAGTACCGCAACTTCTTTATCCATTATTTGCTCTCTGGCATATTTAACTGGTGCTGAAGAAGAGGTTCCTGTAAAAGAGCCATCCCAAATTTTGGGGTGGCTGTGTCTTTTTGATTTTAATTTCCCTAAGCTATAGGACCATAAGTGGAAGTGCCCTAGGCTCTGTTGCTTTGTTTTTTAGATGTTTCAGGAAACACCATACACTTCTCCCGAGTGGCTGTTGGCAATTTACATCCCGCCCATCAGCATAACAAGGCTCCCAGTTCTCCATGGCCTGTCCTGCCTTTCTGGATTTTACACTTTTTTCAGATGGCCCTTTTGACTGGGGGAAGTGAGACTTCATTGTAGTGCAGATTTCCTTTGCAAGCTTGCTTGGTTGGCCAAAAAGGGCGTATGCGTTTTCTCCTGAATATATTCAGGAGAAAACGCATACGCCCTTTTTGGCCAAGTGCATCATTGTCGACGTTCTGACTCTTTTCCTATGCTTTAAATGCAATTCCAGTCTACCTCCTGAAATCGGGTTCCTGCAATTCTGCCCCGCTTTCAAGTCCTCTTGGCAGCCTTACTTCAGTATATTTTTGGACGATAGCTGTCATTTATAACTCTGCAGGTTTGTGAATTACAGTGCCCCTGAGCTCCTTTCTTTAACTCGCTTTCTTGTGAGCTGCCCGGAACACCGCAGGATTGATTCAGGCCTTAATCTGGTTCCGTCACGGCACGGTGAGCCTTTGGTTAATTCCTCTTCCTGGTGGGAAATGAGAGTTAAATTTGCCCGGCCAGACACCTCCAGCTAGTCTCTCATTGGTTCTCCCTATTCCTGTTCATCTTCCGCAGAAATTGCAACCTGGCCCAAACAGGAGGTTAAAGGCACTGACTCTCCAAGTCGGGAGAGGGTTAGTAAAGCGTCTGGAATGTTGCACCCGAGTACCAGGGGACGAGAACTGAGACATATTGGAACACGTCTCCCAATCACATGGTTGATCATACTCTGGGTTCCACATGCGTGCTTGAGCTGAAGGAAGAATGCCTTAAACCTGGAGAGTTGAGACCCGTGGAATGGGTACCATGCAATATGACTTCAAAGGGTCTTCATTTGCTCACCGAACCTCTCCAATCCTATCACTGCTGCGTTTATGCCCCTGTACACACGCTTGATTCTCTTTTGGAGACAGAGCAATCCATAGGTTTTAAGATACTTACTAGTCAGCTACATGCTTAGGCGTTTAATATGGGGTGTTGAGTCCATTTCGTTGAGCAAGGAGTAGCTCTTGTCTATTCCATATTTGGCTTAAGGAACTTTATCTGTGCTCATTTCAATCTCTAGTTTTATGCAGCACCCTAACTCACCTTTCCCCTTAAGCAAGCATAAGTTGGTTTTCTAAATTTGAGACCCTGTTCTGTTTTGTAATCCAGTTCCTGTGTAGCCAAGTTTACATTCTGTGTATTAGTGATATCTTATGATGTTTCTTTTTCTGTGTGACTTATTTCAGTTAGAATCATCATACCTGAATCCACTCATTATGCTGCTACGGGCCTGATGACAGATTTCATTGCTGAGTGATATTGCATTGTACGTAAGTACCACAACTTCTTTATCCATTTTTCGCTTTCTGCGATATTGAACTTGTACCGTAAACGAGGTTCTTGTAAACAGAGCCGTCCCAAACTTTAGGGTGGCTGTGTCTTTTTGATTTTAATTTCCCTAAGCTACAGGACCATAAGTGGAAGTGCCCTAGGCTCTGTTGCTTTGGTTTTTATATGTTTCAGGAAACACCATACACTTCTCCCGAGTGGCTGTTGGCAATTTACATCCCGCCCATCAGCATAACAAGGCTCCCAGTTCTCCATGGCCTGTCCTGCCTTTCTGGATTTTACACTTTTTTCAGATGGCCCTTTTGACCGGGCAGAAGAGAGACTTCATTTTAGTGCAGATTTCCTTTGCAAGCTTGCTTGGTTGGCCAAAAAGTGCGTATGAGTTTATTCCTGAATATATTCAGGAAAAAACGCATACGCCCTTTTTGGCAAAGTGCATCATTGTGGACGTTCTGCCTCTTTTCCTATGCTTTAAATGCAATTCCAGTCTACCTCCTGAAATCGGTTTCCTGCAATTGTGCCTTGCTTTCAATGCCTCTTCATAGCCTTATCTCAGTATATTTTTTGAAAATAGTTGGCCTTTATAACTCTGCAGGTTTTTGAATTGCAGTGGCCCTTAGCTCCATTTTTCAGCTCTTATTTTGGTGATCTTGCCTCATAACCACAGGATTCCTTCAGGCCCTATTCTTCTTCTGGGGCACCTTGCTGTGCCTTTGGTTTATTCTTCTTACTGATGTGAAATTAGAGTGACATGTGCCCATTGAAACCGCTACAGCTAGTTTGTCACTGGTTCCCCCTATTTCCATTCATCCTCCGCACTAACTGCAGACTGTGTGATACTAGAACTTAAAGGCATTGACTCTCCATGTGGGGATATTGTTAGTAAAGCGGCTGGAATGTCGATGCGGAGCCCCAGGAGAGGAAAAATGAGGTGCGTTTTAGAAACCTTTCCCGATCATATGGTATACCAGTCGCTGGGTTTCCCAAGCATGGTTTAGCTGTAGGAAGATTCCCTTCAACCTGGAGTTTTGGGACCCTTGGAATGAGTAGCATGAAGTATTGCATTAAACTTTTGGCAGTTGCTCACCAAAGCTCACCAATCCTCTCAGCCCCAAGTGTCCAGCCTTATGTCTTATCCAGCTGTGGGTTTATATGTGGTCAATCCAGGTTGCATCACAGCCCCTGAGCAAATTTTGTAAGAATTTTTCTCTCTTTCATTGTTTCTGCGTTTTGTTTTTAAAATTTATTTCTATAATGGGGTTTAGCTCATTTTCACTGCTGTGTTTGTGCCGCTCTGCACACACTTGATTCCCTTATGGAGATATATCAATACATGGGTTTTAAGATTCTTATTACTCAGATATATTTCTCTGCGGTGTATAGGGTGTGTTGAGGCCAGTTCATTGAGCAAGGTGTAGATCTTGTCTAATATCTATTTGGTTTATTGAACGGTATCTGTGCTAATTTCAAACTCTGGTTTTATGCATCACCCCACCTCTCCTTTCCCCTTAAGCTGATATAAGTGTGTTTTCTAAATGTGAGACACTGTTCTGTTCTGTAATTCATTTCTTGTGCAGCCATATTTACCCTCCCTCTATAAGTGATATCTTATGATATGTTTCTTTTTCTGTTTGACTTATTTCAAGTAGTATTATCGGACCTAAATCCACTCTTTATCCTTCTACTAGCCTTATTACATTGATTTCATGGTGAAGAGATATTCCATTGTACATAAGTACCACATCTTCTTTATCCATTGTTCTCTTTCCTGGGATATTTAAGGTGTACTGAAGTTGAGGTTCTTGTAAACAGAGTAGCCCTAAACTGTGGTGTGCTTGTGTCTTGTTGATTTTTAGACTTCCCTAGATATACTCCCATGATTGGAAGTGTCCTATGCTCTGTAGCTCTGTTTTCTAGATGATTTAGGAACCACCATACACTTCTCCAGAGTGGCTCTCGGCAGTTCACACACTGCCCATCAGCGTATAAAGGCTCCCTGTTCTCCATGGCCTGTCCTGCATTTCTGGTTTTTACAAATTTTTAGGATGGCCCTTTTGACCGGTGGGAAATGAGACTTCTTTGTTGTGCACATTTGCATTGCTTGCTTGCTTCGTTGCCCATAAATTGCGTACGCGTTTTTTCCTGGATATAATCAGGAAAAAATGCATACGCCCTTTTGGGCCAACTGCATCATTGTCGAAATTCTGCCGCTTTTCATGTGCTTTAAAGACGAGTCCAATCTATCTCTTGAAATCTGTTTCTTGCAATTCTGTCTTGCATTCAGATCCTCTTCTTTGCCTTACCTCAACATATTTTTGGACGTTAGTTTTCGTTTATAACTCTGCAGGTTTGTGAATTGCAGTGACCCTGAGCTCCATTTTTTAAGTTGCTCTTTTGTGAGCTGGGCTCAAACCCACAGAATTGCTTCAGGCCCTATTTTGGCTCCGGCGAGGCGGGCTGAGCCTTTTTTCAATTCTTATTCTTAATGGGAAATTAGAGTGATATGTGCCCGTCCAAACCCCTACAACTATTCTCTCATTGGTTCCCCCTCTTCCCGTTCATCCTCCTCACAATTTGCAAAATGTGTGAAACAGAAGTTGAAATGTGCTGATTCTCCAAGTGGAGAGATTCTAAGTAACGTGGCCGGAATGGTGAACAGGAGCACCAGGAGAGGATAAATGAGCTGCATTTTAGACACATCTCCCGATCACATGGTGTACAGTCCTCTGGGTTTTCCATGCATGTTTTAGCTGTAGGAAGATCCCTTGAACCTGCAGATTTGGGACCCATTGAATGGGTACCAGGTAGTATTACTTTAAAGGGTGTGCATTTCCTCACCCAACCTCACATTTCTCTTAGTGCAAACAGTTTCCAGCCTTATGTCTCATCCTGCTGTGGGTCTAGATGTGTTCAATCCATGTTGCATCACCGTCCCTGAGGAAAAGTTGTAAGAGGTTTTCTCTGTCTCTCTGTCGTTTATTTTTTTCAATTTATTACTATATTGGTTACAGCTGATTTTCAAAGCTCTGTTTCTTGCTGCTGTACATCCACTTGATTCACGTACAGAGAGACATCAGTAAATTCTTTTTCAGATTCTTACCAGTCGTATATATTCTTTTCCGGTGACTTGAGTGTGCTGAGTGCAGTTCTTTTAGCTACCGTGTGGGCCTTGTTGATTATCAGTTTGGTATTTGGAATGGTATCTTTGCTAATTTCAACCTCCTGGATGATGCCTCACCCCTCCCCACCTTTCCCGTTTAGCAGCCTTATGCGTGTTTTCTACATATTTGACTATGTTTTTGTTTTGTAATTTATTTCATGTGTAGCCATTTTGGATTCCACCTTTAAGTGATATCTTATGATATGTGTCTTTTTCTTTTTGAATTATGTCACTTAGAAAGATCATACGTAACTCCTCCGGAGTTGTTACAACTGGCCATAGTTCATTGATTTCCAGGCTGAATAATATTCCACTCTACCTAAGTACCACATCTCTATCCATTTTTTCCCTCCAGAGACATTTAAGTTATATCCTAGTCGAGGATCTTTTAAACAGAGAGGGGGTAAACATTGGGGTGCCTGTGTCCTCTCAATTTTTGTTTTTCCCAAGATATACACCCATGAGTGCAAGTGCCCTATGCTCTGTAGCTCATTTTTTAGATGCTTTAGTAAACACAATACACTTCTCCAGAATGGCCGTTGGCAATATACATTTCCACTATAAGTCTCACAGGGCTCCCTCTTCTCCTTGCCCTGTCCTGCATTTCTGTTGTTTACGCTTTATGAGGATGGCTCTTCTGACTGATGCGAAGTGATATCTTTTGTAGTATTGACTTCCAGTGCCCACCTGTTTGCTTGGCTAAAAATGTGTATGCCCTTTTCTTGAATATATACAGAAAAAAACGCATACACCCTTTTTGGCCAACTGCAATGTTGGCAATGTTCAGCTCCTTTTCTTGTGCTTAATGGCGAGTCCTTTCTACCTCCTCAAATCCCTTTCCTGCCATTCTCCCTTGCTTACAAGTCCTTTTCTCTGACTTTCCTCAAGACATTTTTCAGTGATGGATATTTTCAACTCTGCAGTTTCGTGAATTTTACTGCCCCTGAGTTCCATTGTTCAACTTGCGTTTATGGGAACTGGCCACAAAGCAGCGGGATTTCCTCAAGCCCTATACTGTTTCCATGGGCAACCCTAGCCTTTGGTCAATTCGTCTTCCTGATTGGAAATTAGAGTGACATGTGCCTGTCTGAACACTTAGAACTTGTCTCTCATTGTTCCTCATCCTTCCGCTTCATCCTCTGGACAAATTCCAAACTGTACACAACAGGATGTTGACAGTGCTGACATCTCCAAGTGGGGAGACTGTTAGTAAAGACGCTGGAGGGGTGAACCCGAGCACCAGGAGATGAGGAGATGAGATGCCTTTTCCAAACTCTTCCCGATCAGACGGTATACCATCCTCTGGGTGTGACAGACATGTTTTAGCAGTAGGAAGAGTCCCATTCATGTAAGGAGAACACCAGGGCTTTTTCAAAATCAGTGTCTGCCCGAAACCCAAACTGGGGAATTTTTTAAGCTATGGCTACACATATGTTCATTAAGGGCCTTGGGAAGTAGGCAGAGTCCAAACTTTAGATGATTGAAGTCTTCAGGGTCAGAAGCACTCACCACCAGCTTCCCTTAGGTTACACTTTAACTGTCATTGATAGATGACAATGACAATAAAAATATCTATTCTTTTCCAGATTATTTCCCCTTATAGGTTATTGCAAAATGTTGAGTGTAGTTCCCTGTGCTATACAGTAGTTCCTTGTTGATGATCTATTTTATACATAGCAGTGTGTATGTGTTAATCCCAAACTGTTAATTTATCCCTCCTCCCACCTTTCCCCTTTGGTAATAATAAATTATAAGATTTTATACTTCTCAGAAATGGGGGAGCTGAAAGAGAGGTATCATTTTCAATGGAAAAGCATTTAAAACAAGATTGAAGCTTTAACCAAGATTATTAGATGTACATCCTTGGAAAGAAATCACTTCGTTTCTCTAATATTGACCTGACAAATAAGACAAACCTTTTCACTGAACTTGCTTATAATAAAGTGATGGAAATATCAAATGGAAGTGTTAGAAACATCTTATTTTACCCGAGCCTTATACACTGTTCTATGTTAACTACAGTTTGGCTCACACATCTGTTCATTGAGGTTACAATAGTCTCAATTTCTGTTACTGATCCTCCAGAGTGGACCCCAACAAGTGTCCCCCTGCCCAGTGTCATTGGGGCCAACAGATCGAGACTGAGTTTGGTTCACAAGCAAAGGAAACTTTATATTTTGATCAGAGAATGGAGAGGTGAGAGCATGCACTACCCCGTGGGCTGTGGGTTGGGCTGTTGTGTAGAGATCCTGTCAGAGTCAGTGGGAGGGAGGGGGCGGAGCTCTCGAGGGCCGGGTTGGCTGCAGCTCAGGCTCTATATCGCGGAGTCTGCACTGGGCCCCAGGAGCTGAGGTGTCGTCCCAGCCATTCTGCACTAGGAAATCTGGTCTGAAGTGCCGGGTGTGGAACCTCTGCATGCGGGACCCTAGGAGCACATGAAATTAGACAAAGCACAAAGGATAAAAACGGTTAGACTTGACTTTATTGCCCAGATTCTATTTTTATCTCCCAGGGATTTTTAATGGGCTTTGCTGGGGACAAACCCCTCCTCTGCCTTTTGTCCCGTTCCTCATTCTTGGAGTGCTGAAGGTGCAGACCCTTCTTCTGTAACTGCTGAGTGCTGAGTTGGGAGCCCTCATACCCGGGGGCGAGGGTCAGAGCTTCTCCCCAGCAGCCTCCAGGTGACGTTGATTGTCCCCAGGCCCCCTGCCTCCCTGCTCGTCCACCTGAGCACCAGCATTGGAAGTGTTATAGATTCTAATGACCTTTAAGGGTCCAGGAAAGAGATGTGCAGAGACGCTGTGGGGGCCGGTTTCACCCCGCCCCACATTTGTTCGGCCACCTTAGGCTGACCGTTTCTGCCAGCCTAGATGCTCTGACCAGTAGTCTGCGCTTTCTTCAGTTAGGTCCCTGAATTAACGTACAAACAGCACCAGGTGTCAGAGCCCTGCCTGCTCAACTCCCAGACAGTCCAGGGTCAGTGGTGATCAAGGACCATGATGGCCACTGAGTCAACAGCCTTTTGAAGTAAACAGGAGTCCAGCTGGTCTTATTGGCCACCATCATCACGGTGTCTGTAGGCTTTTCTATGGTGACAGTGTGATATACGGTTCCCCCGCCAAGATTATTAGCTCCCCTCTGGGTGCAGTAAGTCCTGCAAGCAGTAGTCTACTCTTTTGGGACACACTCTTGTTGTTTTATGAGAGAAACTCCAGGTCAAGTGATGTTCACACAAGTCGTCATGGTGCCCTGTTGCCCCCGGTTATCTCTCTGGATGTTGGAGTTGGAGGGCCTCCTCACTCGAGGTTGGTGTGCCCACGGAGCGAACCCTGCAACTTCAGGGCATGGTTGGTGGTTAGGATCACCACGTGGGGTCCTTTTCCCTTAGGAGGGAGGTGGCCTTTGGGGCTGCTGATTTCCAGGTTTTTAGATACCACCAGTATCTTGGCCAGATGTGGCAGTGGGCCTAGCCCCTTGGTGACCGTAGTTTATCCTACCTGGATGGCATTCTTGCATTGTTCCATTTCAAGTGGTCCCAGTTTTTGCACTAATTCTCCAATGGCGATTCACCTTTCACCGGGAATGTAAAGGTCAAAGGGTTTAGCTAAATTAGGGAGTTCCAGGGCAAGGGTCTGAATTGACTGCTCTTTCCATTCTTGAAAGGCCACTTCTGGATTCTATTCAAAAGGATCATCATCTTTTCCTTTCAGTGTTTCATATAGAGGCCCAGCTAGTAGACTGTAGTTAGGGATCCAGAAGCAGCAAACCCTGGCCTCCCCAGGAACCCCTAAGCTGTCTTCTAGTTTTAGAAAGGGGTAAGGCTGAAAATGGTTTCTTCCCTTTCCTGGGATGGGCTTCTCCGACCTTCTGTGAGAACGAAGCCCAGGCAGGTCACCGCAGTCTGTGATATTTGAGCTTTTTCTTGGACAACTTCTATCCTTTATTGGCTTGGTAGTTCAGAGGCCTCCTTAGTAGGGCTGGCGATCAGAATGTCGTCTGCGTACTGAAGGAGGGTTTCCTTTTCCAGAGGTAGAACTTTTAGGTCTTTAGCTAAGCTTTCCCCAAAGATGGTGTGGGAATTTTTGCACCCTTGGGGCAAGACGGCCCGGAAGTATTGTTTTAGTTGTATGTTGAGTCCTGCCACTCACAAGCCAAAATTTCTTGTGACTCTGGGACTAATGGAATACAAAAGAAGGCATCATTGAAGACTAATACAGAATACCATGTCCTGGTGGTTGGTAGAATGACCAGCAGGGCGTAGGAATTAGGAGCAGCTGGAGGTATATCCTCGGTGGCTTCACTGACTGTCCTGACATCCTTTACCAGGTCCCCAGCAGCCCATGGGGCTCTCGTGGTCAGACCAATCCCAGAATATGGAGCTCACCTGGGCAGGTACCCCACCCCCACCCCAGCCCATGGGGCTCTTGTGGTCAGGCCCCTCCCAGGATACAGAGCTACCCTTGCAGGTACCGTGGCAGGGCTGGGCACACAGGAACCGTGCACATAGCCCTCATTGCAGAGCACCCCCAGCTCACCTGTCGCTCAGAGCTGACACAGAGCACCTCAGAGCAGGACTTGAACTAACAAACAGCAGCTGCGACAGGTCTGTGACCCTGGGCATCACTCTGTGTGGCCTCCCTCCACCTGGTCTTCCAGAGACTTCCACTGCACCCGGGGCACCAGGCCTCTGTCTCCAACCACCACCCACCCCTCCTCTCCCTGACTCCTGGGTTCCTCTCATTAGGAGAGGGTTTTCTTGAAGTTGTCTCCCACTCATGGGCCAGATAAAATGATTAGAAAACAAGCCAAAGCTGCAGCCCCTTGTCTATCCTGACTCTCAGGAGCCCACACCTGTTCCTTGGACCTGGCCGGTTCAGCAAGTTCCATTTTCTGCAACTGTGAGCCCCTGAGGGGTGATGATTGGCTGACCTGGGCAGCCTTACCGTGCCGGCCAGCCCTCCCCAGGTGTGCCTGGGTTGAGATCAATATAAATACCACTCCAGGCAGCAAGAGGCCCTGCAGCCGTGCCTGACGCCATTTTCTCTGCCCTGTCAGCAGTCTCGGGGCTGGGCTGGTGGGAGGGAGTGAGAGGCCACGGCTTTGTGGGTGGCCCAGTGTGAGTGGGGCTCTGCTGGACTTTCTGCAGCAGTTGCCAGGCTGCCACCTGCTAAAGAAGAGGATGTGTCACCCATACCTGCTGCTGGAATTTCTCCCTGGGCAGAGGTGAGGAAGGAAAAAAGCAGTGGGGGCAGGGACAGGACGGGTATCTCAGGCAGGGAAATGGAAATCTTCCAGAAGAGCACCCAGGGCCAGGACCATCCTGGCTGGCCTGCAGGCACCAAGTCGGCCGGTATGCTGTCACTCGTGTGGCTCTATGGCCCTTCCTCTAGGCTTTCAAGTCCTTGTATATATTCAGGTGTTTTACCTGGGACGGGTGGGAATAGTTCAGCAGCAACTGGCCTGGGGCTCAGCTCACGTTTACTCACAGATGCCTTGGCACGGTGCCCCAGCTTTGCAATGAGGACGCTTGTTACATGGGGGCTGCTGGCTGAATGGGAGACGATTCCCCACCACTGACCAACTTCAGAATTGTTTACAACTGGAGCAAGTGCCCTGATACGGTTTTCCTCTGTGGAACTGGTGGGTTCTGTGTTTTTTTTTCTCTTTTTCGTTTTTGGTTCAAGGTGGATCTTATTCCTCTTTTTTGTATTTACAGATATAAGCATGGAAATAATTTATTCATATAAATACATGTATGTGAAGGGAATAATTGTTTTTTCTGTTTTATTTTTTAAATTTTATTTCTTTTTAATTTTGAATTTTATTTTATATTTTTATACAGCAGGTTCTTATTGGTTATCTATTTTATACATATAAATGTATACATGCCAATCCCAGTCTCTCAACTCCTCCCACCACCAACCCCCCCAACAGCTTTTCCCCCTTGTTGTCCATATGTTTGTTGTCTACATCTGTTGCTCTATTTATGCCTTGCAAAATGGTTAATCTGTACAGTTTTTCTAGGTTCCACATATATGCATGAATATACAAGATTTGTTTTTCTCTTTCTGACTTACTTCACTCTGTATGACAGTCTCTAGATCCATCGACGTCTCTACAAAAGACCTAATTTCATTCCTTTTCATGGCTTAGTAATATTCCATTTTATATATGTACCACAGCTTTATGCATTAGTCTGTCTGTGGGCATTTAGGTTGCTTCCATTACCTCGATATTGTAAAGAGTGATACAATGAACATTGCGGTGAATGTCTCTTTTTGATTTATGGTTTTGTCTGGGTATATGTCCAGAACTGGGATTGCTGTATCATATGGTAATTCTACTGTTAGTTTCTTAAGAAACTCCATATTGTTCTCCATAGTGACTGTATCAATTTATATTCCCAACAATAGTGGAAGAGGGTTCCTTTTCTCCACACATTTCCAGCATTTTTTGTTTGTAGATTTTCTGATGATGCCCATTCTACCAGGTGTGAGGTGATACCTCATTGTTGAGTCCATTTTGTTGAGCAAGGGGTAGGTCTTGTCTATTACATATTTAGCTTATGGAACGGTATCTGTGCTAATTTCAAACTCTGCTTTTATGCAGCACCACAACTCACCTTCCCCCTTAAGCAAGCATAAGTTGGTTTTCTAAACATGAGACCCTGTTCTATTTTGTAATTCAGTTCATGTGTAACCAAGTTCACATTCCATGTATTAGTGATACCTTATGATGTTTCTCTTTCTGTGTGACTTTTTTCACTTAGAATCACCGTGCCTCAATCCACTCATTATGCTGGTACGGGCCTGGTGACATAGTTTTCATTGCTGAGAGGTATTCTGTTGTACGTAAGTACCGCAACTTCTTTATCCATTATTTGCTCTCTGGCATATTTAACTGGTGCTGAAGAAGAGGTTCCTGTAAAAGAGCCATCCCAAATTTTGGGGTGGCTGTGTCTTTTTGATTTTAATTTCCCTAAGCTATAGGACCATAAGTGGAAGTGCCCTAGGCTCTGTTGCTTTGTTTTTTAGATGTTTCAGGAAACACCATACACTTCTCCCGAGTGGCTGTTGGCAATTTACATCCCGCCCATCAGCATAACAAGGCTCCCAGTTCTCCATGGCCTGTCCTGCCTTTCTGGATTTTACACTTTTTTCAGATGGCCCTTTTGACTGGGGGAAGTGAGACTTCATTGTAGTGCAGATTTCCTTTGCAAGCTTGCTTGGTTGGCCAAAAAGGGCGTATGCGTTTTCTCCTGAATATATTCAGGAGAAAACGCATACGCCCTTTTTGGCCAAGTGCATCATTGTCGACGTTCTGACTCTTTTCCTATGCTTTAAATGCAATTCCAGTCTACCTCCTGAAATCGGGTTCCTGCAATTCTGCCCCGCTCTCAAGTCCTCTTGGCAGCCTTACTTCAGTATATTTTTGGACGATAGCTGTCATTTATAACTCTGCAGGTTTGTGAATTACAGTGCCCCTGAGCTCCTTTCTTTAACTCGCTTTCTTGTGAGCTGCCCGGAACACCGCAGGATTGATTCAGGCCTTAATCTGGTTCCGGCACGGCACGGTGAGCCTTTGGTTAATTCCTCTTCCTGGTGGGAAATGAGTTAAATTTGCCCGGCCAGACACCTCCAGCTAGTCTCTCATTGGTTCTCCCTATTCCTGTTCATCTTCCGCAGAAATTGCAAACTGGGCCAAACAGGAGGTTAAAGGCACTGACTCTCCAAGTCGGGAGAGGGTTAGTAAAGCGTCTGGAATGTTGCACCCGAGTACCAGGGGACGAGAACTGAGACATGTTGGAACACGTCTCCCAATCACACGGTTGATCATACTCTGGGTTCCACATGCATGCTTGAGCTGAAGGAAGAATCCCTTAAACGTGGAGAGTTGAGACCCGTGGAATGGGTACCATGCAATATGACTTCAAAGGGTCTTCATTTGCTCACCGAACCTCTCCAATCCTATCACTGCTGCGTTTATGCCCCTGTACACACGCTTGATTCTCTTTTGGAGACAGAGCAATCCATAGGTTTTAAGATACTTACTAGTCAGCTACATGCTTAGGCGTTTAATATGGGGTGTTGAGTCCATTTCGTTGAGCAAGGAGTAGCTCTTGTCTATTCCATATTTGGCTTAAGGAACTTTATCTGTGCTCATTTCAATCTCTAGTTTTATGCAGCACCCTAACTCACCTTTCCCCTTAAGCAAGCATAAGTTGGTTTTCTAAATTTGAGACCCTGTTCTGTTTTGTAATCCAGTTCCTGTGTAGCCAAGTTTACATTCTGTGTATTAGTGATATCTTATGATGTTTCTTTTTCTGTGTGACTTATTTCAGTTAGAATCATCATACCTGAATCCACTCATTATGCTGCTACGGGCCTGATGACATAGATTTCATTGCTGAGTGATATTGCATTGTACGTAAGTACCACAACTTCTTTATCCATTTTTCGCTTTCTGCGATATTGAACTTGTACCGTAAACGAGGTTCTTGTAAACAGAGCCGTCCCAAACTTTAGGGTGGCTGTGTCTTTTTGATTTTAATTTCCCTAAGCTACAGGACCATAAGTGGAAGTGCCCTAGGCTCTGTTGCTTTGTTTTTTAGATGTTTCAGGAAACACCATACACTTCTCCCGAGTGGCTGTTGGCAATTTACATCCCGCCCATCAGCATAACAAGGCTCCCAGTTCTCCATGGCCTGTCCTGCCTTTCTGGATTTTACACTTTTTTCAGATGGCCCTTTTGACCGGGCAGAAGAGAGACTTCATTTTAGTGCAGATTTCCTTTGCAAGCTTGCTTGGTTGGCCAAAAAGTGCGTATGAGTTTATTCCTGAATATATTCAGGAAAACACGCATACGCCCTTTTTGGCAAAGTGCATCATTGTGGACGTTCTGCCTCTTTTCCTATGCTTTAAATGCAATTCCAGTCTACCTCCTGAAATCGGTTTCCTGCAATTGTGCCTTGCTTTCAATGCCTCTTCATAGCCTTATCTCAGTATATTTTTTGAAAATAGTTGGCCTTTATAACTCTGCAGGTTTTTGAATTGCAGTGGCCCTTAGCTCCATTTTTCAGCTCTTATTTTGGTGATCTTGCCTCATAACCACAGGATTCCTTCAGGCCCTATTCTTCTTCTGGGGCACCTTGCTGTGCCTTTGGTTTATTCTTCTTACTGATGTGAAATTAGAGTGACATGTGCCCATTGAAACTGCTACAGCTAGTTTGTCACTGGTTCCCCCTATTTCCATTCATCCTCCGCACTAACTGCAGACTGTGTGATACCAGAACTTAAAGGCATTGACTCTCCATGTGGGGATATTGTTAGTAAAGCGGCTGGAATGTCGATGCGGAGCCCCAGGAGAGGAAAAATGAGGTGCGTTTTAGAAACCTTTCCCGATCATATGGTATACCAGTCGCTGGGTTTCCCAAGCATGGTTTAGCTGTAGGAAGATTCCCTTCAACCTGGAGTTTTGGGACCCTTGGAATGAGTAGCATGAAGTATTGCATTAAACTTTTGGCAGTTGCTCACCAAAGCTCACCAATCCTCTCAGCCCCAAGTGTCCAGCCTTATGTCTTATCCAGCTGTGGGTTTATATGTGGTCAATCCAGGTTGCATCACAGCCCCTGAGCAAATTTTGTAAGAATTTTTCTCTCTTTCATTGTTTCTGCGTTTTGTTTTTAAAATTTATTTCTATAATGGGGTTTAGCTCATTTTCACTGCTGTGTTTGTGCCGCTCTGCACACACTTGATTCCCTTATGGAGATATATCAATACATGGATTTTAAGATTCTTATTACTCAGATATATTTCTCTGCGGTTTATAAGGTGTGTTGAGGCCAGTTCATTGAGCAAGGTGTAGATCTTGTCTAATATCTATTTGGTTTATTGAACGGTATCTGTGCTAATTTCAAACTCTAGTTTTATGCATCACCCCACCTCTCCTTTCCCCTTAAGCTGACATAAGTGTGTTTTCTAAATGTGAGACACTGTTCTGTTCTGTAATTCATTTCTTGTGCAGCCATATTTACCCTCCCTCTATAAGTGATATCTTATGATATGTTTCTTTTTCTGTTTGACTTATTTCAAGTAGTATTATCGGACCTAAATCCACTCTTTATCCTTCTACTAGCCTTATTACATTGATTTCATGGTGAAGAGATATTCCATTGTACATAAGTACCACATCTTCTTTATCCATTGTTCTCTTTCCTGGGATATTTAAGGTGTACTGAAGTTGAGGTTCTTGTAAACAGAGTAGCCCTAAACTGTGGTGTGCTTGTGTCTTGTTGATTTTTAGACTTCCCTGGATATATTCCCATGATTGGAAGTGTCCTATGCTCTGTAGCTCTGTTTTTTAGATGATTTAGGAACCACCATACACTTCTCCAGAGTGGCTCTCGGCAGTTCACACACTGCCCATCAGCGTATAAAGGCTCCCTGTTCTCCATGGCCTGTCCTGCATTTCTGGTTTTTACAATTTTTTAGGATGGCCCTTTTGACCGGTGGGAAATGAGACTTCTTTGTTGTGCGCATGTGCATTGCTTGCTTGCTTCGTTGCCCATAAAGTGCGTATGCGTTTTTTCCTGGATATAATCAGGAAAAAACGCATACGCCCTTTTGGGCCAACTGCATCATTGTCGAAATTCTGCCGCTTTTCATGTGCTTTAAAGACGAGTCCAATCTATCTCTTGAAATCTGTTTCTTGCAATTCTGTCTTGCATTCAGATCCTCTTCTTTGCCTTACCTCAACATATTTTTGGACGTTAGTTTTCATTTATAACTCTGCAGGTTTGTGAATTGCAGTGACCCTGAGCTCCATTTTTTAAGTTGCTCTTTTGTGAGCTGGGCTCAAACCCGCAGGATTGCTTCAGGCCCTATTTTGGCTCCGGCGAGGTGGGCTGAGCCTTTTTTCAATTCTTATTCTTAATGGGAAATTAGAGTGATATGTGCCCGTCCAAACCCCTACAACTATTCTCTCATTGGTTCCCCCTCTTCCCGTTCATCCTCCTCACAATTTGCAAAATGTGTGAAACAGAAGTTGAAATGTGCTGATTCTCCAACTGGGGAGATTCTAAGTAACGTGGCTGGAATGGTGAACAGGAGCACCAGGAGAGGATAAATGAGCTGCATTTTAGACACATCTCCCGATCACATGGTGTACAGTCCTCTGGGTTTTCCATGCATGTTTTAGCTGTAGGAAGATCCCTTGAACCTGCAGATTTGGGACCCATTGAATGGGTACCAGGTAGTATTACTTTAAAGGGTGTGCATTTCCTCACCCAACCTCACATTTCTCTTAGTGCAAACAGTTTCCAGCCTTATGTCTCATCCTGCTGTGGGTCTAGATGTGTTCAATCCATGTTGCATCACCGTCCCTGAGGAAAAGTTGTAAGAGGTTTTCTCTGTCTCTCTGTCGTTTATTTTTTTCAATTTATTACTATATTGGTTACAGCTGATTTTCAAAGCTCTGTTTCTTGCTGCTGTACATCCACTTGATTCACGTACAGAGAGACATCAGTAAATTCTTTTTCAGATTCTTACCAGTCGTATATATTCTTTTCCGGTGACTTGAGTGTGCTGAGTGCAGTTCTTTTAGCTACCGTGTAGGCCTTGTTGATTATCAGTTTGGTATTTGGAATGGTATCTTTGCTAATTTCAACCTCCTGGATGATGCCTCACCCCTCCCCACCTTTCCCGTTTAGCAGCCTTATGCGTGTTTCCTACATATTTGACTATGTTTTTGTTTTGTAATTTATTTCATGTGTAGCCATTTTGGATTCCACCTTTAAGTGATATCTTATGATATGTGTCTTTTTCTTTTTGAATTATGTCACTTAGAATGATCATACGTAACTCCTCCGGAGTTGTTACAACTGGCCATAGTTCATTGATTTCCAGGCTGAATAATATTCCACTCTACCTAAGTACCACATCTCTATCCATTTTTTCTCTCCAGAGACATTTAAGTTATATCCTAGTCGAGGATCTTTTAAACAGAGAGGGGGTAAACATTGGGGTGCCTGTGTCCTCTCGATTTTTGTTTTTCCCAAGATATACGCCCATGAGTGCAAGTGCCCTATGCTCTGTAGCTCATTTTTTAGATGCTTTAGTAAACACAATACACTTCTCCAGAATGGCCGTTGGCAATATACATTTCCACTATAAGTCTCACAGGGCTCCCTCTTCTCCTTGCCCTGTCCTGCATTTCTGTTGTTTACGCTTTATGAGGATGGCTCTTCTGACTGATGCGAAGTGATATCTTTTGTAGTATTGACTTCCAGTGCCCACCTGTTTGCTTGGCTAAAAAAGTGTATGCCCTTTTCTTGAATATATACAGAAAAAAACGCATACACCCTTTTTGGCCAACTGCAAAGTTGGCAATGTTCAGCTCCTTTTCTCGTGCTTAATGGCGAGTCCTTTCTACCTCCTCAGATCCCTTTCCTGCCATTCTCCCTTGCTTACAAGTCCTTTTCTCTGACTTTCCTCAAGACATTTTTCAGTGATGGATATTTTCAACTCTGCAGTTTCGTGAATTTTACTGCCCCTGAGTTCCATTGTTCAACTTGCGTTTATGGGAACTGGCCACAAAGCAGCGGGATTTCCTCAAGCCCTATACTGTTTCCATGGGCAACCCTAGCCTTTGGTCAATTCGTCTTCCTGATTGGAAATTAGAGTGACATGTGCCTGTCTGAACACCTAGGACTTGTCTCTCATTGTTCCTCATCCTTCCGCTTCATCCTCTGGACAAATTCCAAACTGTACGCAACAGGATGTTGACAGTGCTGACATCTCCAAGTGGGGAGACTGTTAGTAAAGACGCTGGAGGGGTGAACCCGAGCACCAGGAGATGAGGAGATGAGATGCCTTTTCCAAACTCTTCCCGATCAGACGGTATACCATCCTCTGGGTGTGACAGACATGTTTTAGCAGTAGGAAGAGTCCCATTCATGTAAGGAGAACACCAGGGCTTTTTCAAAATCAGTGTCTGCCCGAAACCCAAACTGGGGAATTTTTTAAGCTACGGCTACACATATGTTCATTAAGGGCCTTGGGAAGTAGGCAGAGTCCAAACTTTAGATGATTGAAGTCTTCAGGGTCAGAAGCACTCACCACCAGCTTCCCTTAGGTTACACTTTAACTGTCATTGATAGATGACAATGACAATAAAAATATCTATTCTTTTCCAGATTATTTCCCCTTATAGGTTATTGCAAAATGTTGAGTGTAGTTCCCTGTGCTATACAGTAGTTCCTTGTTGATGATCTATTTTATACATAGCAGTGTGTATGTGTTAATCCCAAACTGTTAATTTATCCCTCCTCCCACCTTTCCCCTTTGGTAATAATAAATTATAAGATTTTATACTTCTCAGAAATGGGGGAGCTGAAAGAGAGGTATCATTTTCAATGGAAAAGCATTTAAAACAAGATTGAAGCTTTAACCAAGATTATTAGATGTACATCCTTGGAAAGAAATCACTTCGTTTCTCTAATATTGACCTGACAAATAAGACAAACCTTTTCACTGAACTTGCTTATAATAAAGTGATGGAAATATCAAATGGAAGTGTTAGAAACATCTTATTTTACCCGAGCCTTATACACTGTTCTATGTTAACTACAGTTTGGCTCACACATCTGTTCATTGAGGTTACAATAGTCTCAATTTCTGTTACTGATCCTCCAGAGTGGACCCCAACAAGTGTCCCCCTGCCCAGTGTCATTGGGGCCAACAGATCGAGACTGAGTTTGGTTCACAAGCAAAGGAAACTTTATATTTTGATCAGAGAATGGAGAGGTGAGAGCATGCACTACCCCGTGGGCTGTGGGCTGGGCTGTTGTGTAGAGATCCTGTCAGAGTCAGTGGGAGGGAGGGGGCGGAGCTCTCGAGGGCCGGGTTGGCTGCAGCTCAGGCTCTATATCGCGGAGTCTGCACTGGGCCCCAGGAGCTGAGGTGTCGTCCCAGCCATTCTGCACTAGGAAATCTGGTCTGAAGTGCCGGGTGTGGAACCTCTGCATGCGGGACCCTAGGAGCACATGAAATTAGACAAAGCACAAAGGATAAAAAAGGTTAGACTTGACTTTATTGCCCAGATTCTATTTTTATCTCCCAGGGATTTTTAATGGGCTTTGCTGGGGACAAACCCCTCCTCTGCCTTTTGTCCCGTTCCTCATTCTTGGAGTGCTGAGGGTGCAGACCCTTCTTCTGTAACTGCTGAGTGCTGAGTTGGGAGCCCTCATACCTGGGGGCGAGGGTCAGAGCTTCTCCCCAGCAGCCTCCAGGTGACGTTGATTGTCCCCAGGCCCCCTGCCTCCCTGCTCGTCCACCTGAGCACCAGCATTGGAAGTGTTATAGATTCTAATGACCTTTAAGGGTCCAGGAAAGAGATGTGCAGAGACGCTGTGGGGGCCGGTTTCACCCCGCCCCACATTTGTTCGGCCACCTTAGGCTGACCGTTTCTGCCAGCCTAGATGCTCTGACCAGTAGTCTGCGCTTTCTTCAATTAGGCCCCTGAATTAACGTACAAACAGCACCAGGTGTCAGAGCCCTGCCTGCTCAACTCCCAGACAGTCCAGGGTCAGTGGTGATCAAGGACCATGATGGCCACTGAGTCAACAGCCTTTTGAAGTAAACAGGAGTCCAGCTGGTCTTATTGGCCACCATCATCACGGTGTCTGTAGGCTTTTCTATGGTGACGGTGTGATATACGGTTCCCCCGCCAAGATTATTAGCTCCCCTCTGGGTGCAGTAAGTCCTGCAAGCAGTAGTCTACTCTTTTGGGACACACTCTTGTTGTTTTATGAGAGAAACTCCAGGTCAAGTGATGTTCACACGAGTCGTCATGGTGCCCTGTTGCCCCCGGTTATCTCTCTGGATGTTGGAGTTGGAGGGCCTCCTCACTCGAGGTTGGTGTGCCCACGGAGCGAACCCTGCAACTTCAGGGCATGGTTGGTGGTTAGGATCACCACGTGGGGTCCTTTTCCCTTAGGAGGGAGGTGGCCTTTTGGGCTGCTGATTTCCAGGTTTTTAGATACCGCCAGTATCTTGGCCAGATGTGGCAGTGGGCCAAGCCCCTTGGTGCCCGTAGTTTATCCTACCTGGATGGCATTCTTGCATTCTTCCATTTCAAGTGGTCCCAGTTTTTGCACTAATTCTCCAATGGCGATTCACCTTTCACTGGGAATGTAAAGGTCAAAGGGTTTAGCTAAATTAGGGAGTTCCAGGGCAAGGGTCTGAATTGACTGCTCTTTCCATTCTTGAAAGGCCACTTCTGGATTCTATTCAAAAGGATCATCATCTTTTCCTTTCAGTGTTTCATATAGAGGCCCAGCTAGTAGACAGTAGTTAGGGATCCAGAAGCAGCAAACCCTGGCCTCCCCAGGAACCCCTAAGCTGTCTTCTAGTTTTAGAAAGGGGTAAGGCTGAAAATGGTTTCTTCCCTTTCCTGGGATGGGCTTCTCCGACCTTCTGTGAGGATGAAGCCCAGGCAGGTCACCTCAGTCTGTGATATTTGAGCTTTTTCTTGGACAACTTCTATCCTTTATTGGCTTGGTAGTTCAGAGGCCTCCTTAGTAGGGCTGGCGATCAGAATGTCGTCTGCGTACTGAAGGAGGGTTTCCTTTTCCAGAGGTAGAACTTTTAGGTCTTTAGCTAAGCTTTCCCCAAAGATGGTGTGGGAATTTTTGCACCCTTGGGGCAAGACGGCCCAGAAGTATTTTTTTAGTTGTATGTTGAGGCCTGCCACTCACAAGCCAAAATTTCTTGTGACTCTGGGACTAATGTAGTACAAAAGAAGGCATCATTGAAGACTAATACAGAATACCATGTCCTGGTGGTTGGTAGAATGACCAGCAGGGCGTAGGAATTAGGAGCAGCTGGAGGTATATCCTCGGTGGCTTCACTGACTGTCCTGACATCCTTTACCAGGTCCCCAGCAGCCCATGGGGCTCTCGTGGTCAGACCAATCCCAGAATATGGAGCTCACCTGGGCAGGTACCCCACCCCCACCCCAGCCCACGGGGCTCTCGTGGTCAGGCCCCTCCCAGGATACAGAGCTACCCTTGCAGGTACCGTGGCAGGGCTGGGCACACAGGAACCGTGCACATAGCCCTCATTGCAGAGCACCCCCAGCTCACCTGTCGCTCAGAGCTGACACAGAGCACCTCAGAGCAGGACTTGAACTAACAAACAGCAGCTGCGACAGGTCTGTGACCCTGGGCATCACTCTGTGCGGCCTCCCTCCACCTGGTCTTCCAGAGACTTCCACTGCACCGGGGGCACCAGGCCTCTGTCTCCAACCACCACCCACCCCTCCACTCCCTGACTCCTGGGTTCCTCTCATTAGGAGAGGGTTTTCTTGAAGTTGTCTCCCACTCATGGGCCAGATAAAATGATTAGAAAACAAGCCAAAGCTGCAGCCCCTTGTCTATCCTGACTCTCAGGAGCCCACACCTGTTCCTTGGACCTGGCCGGTTCAGCAAGTTCCATTTTCTGCAACTGTGAGCCCCTGAGGGGTGATGATTGGCTGACCTGGGCAGCCTTACCGTGCCGGCCAGCCCTCCCCAGGTGTGCCTGGGTTGAGATCAATATAAATACCACTCCAGGCAGCAAGAGGCCCTGCAGCCGTGCCTGATGCCATTTTCTCTGCCCTGTCAGCAGTCTCGGGGCTGGGCTGGTGGGAGGGAGTGAGAGGCCACGGCTTTGTGGGTGGCCCAGTGTGAGTGGGGCTCTGCTGGACTTTCTGCAGCAGTTGCCAGGCTGCCACCTGCTAAAGAAGAGGATGTGTCACCCATACCTGCTGCTGGAATTTCTCCCTGGGCAGAGGTGAGGAAGGAAAAAAGCAGTGGGGGCAGGGACAGGACGGGTATCTCAGGCAGGGAAATGGAAATCTTCCAGAAGAGCACCCAGGGCCAGGACCATCCTGGCTGGCCTGCAGGCACCAAGTCGGCCGGTATGCTGTCACTCGTGTGGCTCTATGGCCCTTCCTCTAGGCTTTCAAGTCCTTGTATATATTCAGGTGTTTTACCTGGGACGGGTGGGAATAGTTCAGCAGCAACTGGCCTGGGGCTGAGCTCACGTTTACTCACAGATGCCTCGGCACGGTGCCCCAGCTTTGCAATGAGGACGCTTGTTGCATGGGGGCTGCTGGCTGAATGGGAGACGATTCCCCACCACTGACCAACTTCAGAATTGTTTACAACTGGAGCAAGTGCCCTGATACGGTTTTCCTCTGTGGAACTGGTGGGTTCTGTGTTTTTTTTCTCTTTTTCGTTTTTGGTTCAAGGTAGATTTTATTCCTCTTTTTTGTATTTACAGATATAAGCATGGAAATAATTTATTCATATAAATACATGTATGTGAAGGGAATAATTGTTTTTTCTGTTTTATTTTTTAAATTTTATTTCTTTTTAATTTTGAATTTTATTTTATATTTTTATACAGCAGGTTCTTATTGGTTATCTATTTTATACATATAAATGTATACATGCCAATCCCAGTCTCTCAACTCCTCCCACCACCAACCCCCCCAACAGCTTTCCCCCCTTGTTGTCCATACGTTTGTTGTCTACATCTGTTGCTCTATTTATGCCTTGCAAAATGGTTAATCTGTACAGTTTTTCTAGGTTCCACATATATGCATGAATATACAAGATTTGTTTTTCTCTTTCTGACTTACTTCACTCTGTATGACAGTCTCTAGATCCATCGACGTCTCTACAAATGACCTAATTTCATTCCTTTTCATGGCTTAGTAATATTCCATTTTATATATGTACCACAGCTTTATGTATTCGTCTGTCTGTGGGCATTTAGGTTGCTTCCATTACCTCGATATTGTAAAGAGTGATACAATGAACATTGCGGTGAATGTCTCTTTTTGATTTATGGTTTTGTCTGGGTATATGTCCAGAACTGGGATTGCTGTATCATATGGTAATTCTACTGTTAGTTTCTTAAGAAACTCCATATTGTTCTCCATAGTGATTGTATCAATTTATATTCCCAACAATAGTGGAAGAGGGTTCCTTTTCTCCACACATTTCCAGCATTTTTTGTTTGTAGATTTTCTGATGATGCCCATTCTACCAGGTGTGAGGTGATACCTCATTGTTGAGTCCATTTTGTTGAGCAAGGGGTAGGTCTTGTCTATTACATATTTAGCTTATGGAACGGTATCTGTGCTAATTTCAAGCTCTGCTTTTATGCAGCACCACAACTCACCTTCCCCCTTAAGCAAGCATAAGTTGGTTTTCTAAACATGAGACCCTGTTCTGTTTTGTAATTCAGTTCATGTGTAACCAAGTTCACATTCCATGTATTAGTGATACCTTATGATGTTTCTCTTTCTGTGTGACTTTTTTCACTTAGAATCACCATGCCTCAATCCACTCATTATGCTGGTACGGGCCCGGTGACATAGTTTTCATTACTGAGAGGTATTCTGTTGTACGTAAGTACCGCAATATCTTTATCCATTATATGCTCTCTGGCATATTTAACTGGTGCTGAAGAAGAGGTTCCTGTAAAAGAGCCATCCCAAATTTTGGGGTGGCTGTGTCTTTTTGATTTTAATTTCCATAAGCTATAGGACGATAAGTGGAAGTGCCCTAGGCTCTGTTGCTTTGTTTCTTAGATGTTTCAGGAAACACCATACACTTCTCCCAAGTGGCTGTTGGCAATTTACATCCCACCCATCAGCATAACAAGGCTCCCAGTTCTCCATGGCCTGTCCTGCCTTTCTGGATTTTACACTTTATTCAGATGGCCCTTTGGACCAGCGGATAGTGAGACTTCATTGTAGTGCAGATTTCCTTTGCAAGCTTGCTTGGTTGGACAAAAAGGGCGTATGCGTTTTTTCCTGAATATATTCAGGAAAAAACGCATACGCCCTTTTTGGCCAAGTGCATCATTGTCGACGTTCTGCCTCTTTTCCTATGCTTTAAATGCAATTCCAGTCTACCTCCTGAAATCGGTTTCCTGCAATTCTGCCCCGCTTTCAAGTCCTCTTGGCAGCCTTACTTCAGTATATTTTTGGACGATAGCTGTCATTTATAACTCTGCAGGTTTGTGAATTACAGTGCTCCTGAGCTCCTTTCTTCAACTCGCTTTCTTGTGAGCTGGCCGCAACACCGCAGCATTGCTTCAGGCCCTAAACTGGTTCCGGCACGGCACGCTGAGCCTTTGGTTAATTCCTCTTCCTGGTGGGAAATGAGAGTTAAATTTGCCTGTCCAGACACCTCCAGCTAGTCTCTCATTGGTTCTCCTTATTCCTGTTCATCTTCCGCAGAAATTGCAAACTGGGCCAAACAGGAGGTTAAAGGCACTGACTCTCCAAGTCGGGAGAGGGTTAGTAAAGCGTCTGGAATGTTGCACCCGAGTACCAGGGGACGAGAACTGAGACATATTGGAACACATCTTCCGATCACACGGTTGATCATATTCTGGGTTCCACATGCATGATTTAGCTGAAGGAAGAATCCCTTAAACCTGGAGAGTTGAGACCCGTGGAATGGGTACCATGCAATATGACTTCAAACGGTCTTCATTTGCTCACCGAACCTCTCCAATCCTATCACTGCTGCGTTTATGCCCCTGTACACACGCTTGATTCTCTTTCGGAGACACAGCGATCCATAGGTTTTAAGATACTTACTAGTCAGGTACATTCTTAGGCGTTTAATATGGGGTGTTGAGTCCATTTCGTTGAGCAAGGAGTAGCTCTTGTCTATTCCATATTTGGCTTAAGGAACTTTATCTGTGCTCATTTCAATCTCTGGTTTTATGCAGCACCCCAACTCACGTTTCCCCTTAAGCAAGCATAAGTTGGTTTTCTAAATTTGAGACCCTGTTCTGTTTTGTAATCCAGTTCCTGTGTAGCCAAGTTTACATTCCGTGTATTAGTGATATCTTACGATGTTTCTTTTTCTTGTGACTTATTTCAGTTAGAATCATCATACCTGAATCCACTCATTATGCTGCTACGGGCCTGATGACATAGATTTCATTGCTGAGTGATATT
The DNA here is from genome assembly GCF_937001465.1 of Orcinus orca. Classification (NCBI taxonomy): domain Eukaryota; kingdom Metazoa; phylum Chordata; class Mammalia; order Artiodactyla; family Delphinidae; genus Orcinus; species Orcinus orca. The sequence goes on from NW_026044106.1 coordinate 1,400,011, forward strand.
GCATTGTACGTAAGTACCACAACTTCTTTATCCATTTTTCGCTTTCTGCGATATTGAACTTGTCCCGTAAACGAGGTTCTTGTAAACAGAGCCGTCCCAAACTTTGGGGTGGAAGTGTCTTTTTGATTTTAATTTCCCTAAGCTATAGGACCATAAGTGGAAGTGCCCTAGGCTCTGTTGCTTTGTTTTTTAGATGTTTCAGGAAACACCATACACTTCTCCCCAGTGGCTGTTGGTAATTTACATCACGCCCATCAGCATAACAAGGCTCCCAGTTCTCCATGGCCTGTCCTGCCTTTCTGGATTTTACACTTTTTTCAGATGGCCCTTTTGACCGGGGGGAAGTGAGACTTCATTGTAGTGCAGATTTCCTTTGCAAGCTTGCTTGGTTGGCCAAAAAGGGCGTATGCGTTTTTTCCTGAATATATTCAGGAAAAAACGCATACGCACTTTTTGGCCAAGTGCATCATTGAGGACGTTCTGCCTCTTTTCCTATGCTTTAAATGCAATTCCAGTCTACCTCCTGAAATCGGTTTCCTGCAATTCTGCCCCGCTTTCAAGTCCTCTTGTCAGGCTTCCTTCAGTATATTTTTGGACGATAGCTGTCATTTATAACTCTGCAGGTTTGTGAATTACAGTGCCCCTGAGCTCCTTTCTTCAACTCGCTTTCTTGTGACCTGGCCGCAACACCGCAGGATTGCTTCAGGCCCTAATCTGGTTCCGGCACGGGATGCTGAGCCTTTGGTTAATTCCTCTTCCTGGTGGGAAATGAGAGTTAAATTTGCCCGTCCAGACACCTCCAGCAAGTCTCTCATTGGTCCTCCCTATTCCTGTTCATCTTCCGCAGAAATTGCAAACTTGGCCAAACAGGAGGTAAAGGCACTGACTCTCCAAGTCGGGAGAGTGTTAGTAAAGCATCTGGAATGTTGCACCCGAGTACCAGGGGACGGGAACTGAGACATATTTGAACACATCTCCCGATCACACGGTTGATCATACTCTGGGTTCCACATGCGTGTTTTAGCTGAAGGAAGAATCCCTTAAACCTGGAGATTTGAGACCCGTTGAATAGGTACCATGCAATATGACTTCAAAGGGTCTTCATTTGCTCACCGAACCTCTCCAATCCTATCACTGCTGCGTTTATGCCCCTGTACACACGCTTGATTCTCTTTCGGAGACATAGCAATCCATAGGTTTTAAGATACTTACTAGTCAGGTACATTCTTAGGCGTTTAATATGGGGTGTTGAGTCCATTTCGTTGAGCAAGGAGTATCTCTTGTCTATTCCATATTTGGCTTAAGGAACATTATCTGTGCTCATTTCAATCTCTGGTTTTATGCAGCACCCCAACTCACCTTTCCCCTTAAGCAAGCATAAGTTGGTTTTCTAAATTTGAGAACTTATTCTGTTTTGTAATTCAGTTCCTTTGTAGCAAGTTTACATTCTGTGTATTAGTGATATCTTATGATGTTTCTTTTTCTGTGTGACTTATTTCAGTTAGAATCATCATACCTGAATCCACTCATTATGCTGCTACGGGCCTGATGACATAGATGTCATTGCTGAGTGATATTGCATTGTACGTAAGTACCACAACTTCTTTATCCATTTTTCACTTTCTGCGATATTGAACTTGTATCATAAACGAGGTTCTTGTAAACAGAGCCATCCCAAACTTTGGGGTGGCTGTGTCTTTTTGATTTTAATTTCCCTAAGCTATAGGGCCATAAGTGGAAGTGCCCTAGGCTCTGTTGATTTGTTTTTTAGATGTTTCAGGAAACACCATTCACTTCTCCTGAGTGGCTGTTGGCAATTTACATCCCACCCATCAGCATAACAAGGCTCCCAGTTCTCCATTGCCTGTCCTGCCTTTCTGGATTTTACACTATTTTCAGATGGCCCTTTTGACCGGGGGGAAGTGAGACTTCATTGTAGTGCAGATTTCCTTTGCAAGCTTGCTTGGTTGGCCAAAAAGCGTGTATGCGTTTTTTTCCTGAATATATTCAGGAAAAAACGCATACGCCCTTTTTGGCCAAGTGCATCATTGTCGACGTTCTGCCTCTTTTCCTATGCTTTAAATGCAATTCCTGTCTACCTCCTGAAATAGGTTTCCTGCAATTCTGCCTTGCTTTCAATGCCTCTTCATAGCCTTACCTCAATATAGTTTTTGAAAATAGTTGGCCTTTATATCTCTGCACGTTTTTGAATTGCAGTGGCCCTTAGCTCCATTTTTCAGCTCATATTTTTGTGATCTTGCCTCATAACCACAGGATTCCTTCAGGCCCTATTCTTCTTCTGGGGCACCTTTCTGTGCCTTTGGTTTATTCGTCTTACTGATGTGAAATGTGACATTTGCCCATTGAAACCGCTACAGCTTGTTTCTCACTGCTTCCCCCTATTCCCATTCATCCTCCGCACTAACTGCAGACTGTGTGATACCAGAACTTAAAGGCATTGACTCTCCATGTGGGGATGTTGTTAGTAAAGCGGCTGGAATGTCGATCCGGAGCCCCAGGAGAGGAAAAATGAGGTGCGTTTTAGAAACCTTTCCCGATCATATGGTATACCAGTCGCTGGGTTTCCCAAGCATGGTTTAGCTGTAGGAAGATTCCCTTCAACCTGGATTGTTGGGACCCTTGGAATTAGTAGCATGAAGTATTGCATTAAACTTTTGGCAGTTGCTCACCAAAACTCACCAATCCTCTCAGCCCCAAGTGTCCAGCCTTATGTCTTATCCAGCTGTGGGTTTATATGTGGTCAATCCAGGTTGCATCACAGCCCCTGAGCAAATTTTGTAAGAATTTTTCTCTCTTTCATTGTTTCTGCGTTTTGTTTTTAAAATTTATTTCTATAATGGGGTTTAGCTCATTTTCACTGCTGTGTTTGTGCCGCTCTGCACACACTTGATTCCCTTATGGAGATATATCAATACATGGATTTTAAGATTCTTATTACTCAGATATATTTCTCTGCGGTTTATAAGGTGTGTTGAGGCCAGTTCATTGAGCAAGGTGTAGATCTTGTCTAATATCTATTTGGTTTATTGAACGGTATCTGTGCTAATTTCAAACTCTGGTTTTATGCATCACCCCACCTCTCCTTTCCCCTTAAGCTGATATAAGTGTGTTTTCTAAATGTGAGACACTGTTCTGTTCTGTAATTCATTTCTTGTGCAGCCATATTTACCCTCCCTCTATAAGTGATATCTTATGATATGTTTCTTTTTCTGTTTGACTTATTTCAAGTAGTATTATCGGACCTAAATCCACTCTTTATCCTTCTACTAGCCTTCTTACATTGATTTCATGGTGAAGAGATATTGCATTGTACATTAGTACCACATCTTCTTTATCCATTGTTCTCTTTCCTGGGATATTTAAGGTGTACTGAAGTTGAGGTTCTTGTAAACAGAGTAGCCCTAAACTGTGGTGTGCTTGTGTCTTGTTGATTTTTAGACTTCCCTAGATATATTCCCATGATTGGAAGTGTCCTATGCTCTGTAGCTCTGTTTTTTAGATGATTTAGGAACCACCATACACTTCTCCAGAGTGGCTCTCGGCAGTTCACACACTGCCCATCAGCGTATAAAGGCTCCCTGTTCTCCATGGCCTGTCCTGCATTTCTGGTTTTTACAATTTTTTAGGATGGCCCTTTTGACCGGTGGGAAATGAGACTTCTTTGTTGTGCGCATGTGCATTGCTTGCTTGCTTCGTTGCCCATAAAGTGCGTATGCGTTTTTTCCTGGATATAATCAGGAAAAAACGCATACGCCCTTTTGGGCCAACTGCATCATTGTCGAAATTCTGCCGCTTTTCATGTGCTTTAAAGACGAGTCCAATCTATCTCTTGAAATCTGTTTCTTGCAATTCTGTCTTGCATTCAGATCCTCTTCTTTGCCTTACCTCAACATAGTTTTGGACGTTAGTTTTCATTTATAACTCTGCAGGTTTGTGAATTGCAGTGACCCTGAGCTCCATTTTTTAAGTTGCTCTTTTGTGAGCTGGCCTCAAACCCGCAGGATTGCTTCAGGCCCTATTTTGGCTCCGGCGAGGCGGGCTGAGCCTTTTTTCAATTCTTATTCTTAATGGGAAATTAGAGTGATATGTGCCCGTCCAAACCCCTACAACTATTCTCTCATTGGTTCCCCCTCTTCCCATTCATCCTCCTCACAATTTGCAAAATGTGTGAAACAGAAGTTGAAATGTGCTGATTCTACAAGTGGGGAGATTCTAAGTAACGTGGCTGGAATGGTGAACAGGAGCACCAGGAGAGGATAAATGAGCTGCATTTTAGACACATCTCCCGATCACATGGTGTACAGTCCTCTGGGTTTTCCATGCATGTTTTAGCTGTAGGAAGATCCCTTGAACCTGCAGATTTGGGACCCATTGAATGGGTACCAGGTAGTATTACTTTAAAGGGTGTGCATTTCCTCACCCAACCTCACATTTCTCTTAGTGCAAAGAGTTTCCAGCCTTATGTCTCATCCTGCTGTGGGTCTAGATGTGTTCAATCCATGTTGCATCACCGTCCCTGAGGAAAAGTTGTAAGAGGTTTCCTCTGTCTCTCTGTCGTTTATTTTTTCAATTTATTACTATATTGGTTACAGCTGATTTTCAAAGCTCTGTTTCTTGCTGCTGTACATCCACTTGATTCACGTACAGAGAGACATCAGTAAATTCTTTTTCAGATTCTTACCAGTCGTATATATTCTTTTCCGGTGACTTGAGTGTGCTGAGTGCAGTTCTTTTAGCTACCGTGTAGGCCTTGTTGATTATCAGTTTGGTATTTGGAATGGTATCTTTGCTAATTTCAACCTCCTGGATGATGCCTCACCCCTCCCCACCTTTCCCGTTTAGCAGCCTTATGCGTGTTTCCTACATATTTGACTATGTTTTTGTTTTGTAATTTATTTCATGTGTAGCCATTTTGGATTCCACCTTTAAGTGATATCTTATGATATGTGTCTTTTTCTTTTTGAATTATGTCACTTAGAATGATCATACGTAACTCCTCCGGAGTTGTTACAACTGGCCATAGTTCATTGATTTCCAGGCTGAATAATATTCCACTCTACCTAAGTACCACATCTCTATCCATTTTTTCTCTCCAGAGACATTTAAGTTATATCCTAGTCGAGGATCTTTTAAACAGAGAGGGGGTAAACATTGGGGTGCCTGTGTCCTCTCGATTTTTGTTTTTCCCAAGATATACGCCCATGAGTGCAAGTGCCCTATGCTCTGTAGCTCATTTTTTAGATGCTTTAGTAAACACAATACACTTCTCCAGAATGGCCGTTGGCAATATACATTTCCACTATAAGTCTCACAGGGCTCCCTCTTCTCCTTGCCCTGTCCTGCATTTCTGTTGTTTACGCTTTATGAGGATGGCTCTTCTGACTGATGCGAAGTGATATCTTTTGTAGTATTGACTTCCAGTGCCCACCTGTTTGCTTGGCTAAAAAAGTGTATGCCCTTTTCTTGAATATATACAGAAAAAAACGCATACACCCTTTTTGGCCAACTGCAATGTTGGCAATGTTCAGCTCCTTTTCTCGTGCTTAATGGCGAGTCCTTTCTACCTCCTCAGATCCCTTTCCTGCCATTCTCCCTTGCTTACAAGTCCTTTTCTCTGACTTTCCTCAAGACATTTTTCAGTGATGGATAATTTCAACTCTGCAGTTTCGTGAATTTTACTGCCCCTGAGTTCCATTGTTCAACTTGCGTTTATGGGAACTGGCCACAAAGCAGCGGGATTTCCTCAAGCCCTATACTGTTTCCATGGGCAACCCTAGCCTTTGGTCAATTCGTCTTCCTGATTGGAAATTAGAGTGACATGTGCCTGTCTGAACACCTAGGACTTGTCTCTCATTGTTCCTCATCCTTCCGCTTCATCCTCTGGACAAATTCCAAACTGTACGCAACAGGATGTTGACAGTGCTGACATCTCCAAGTGGGGAGACTGTTAGTAAAGACGCTGGAGGGGTGAACCCGAGCACCAGGAGATGAGGAGATGAGATGCCTTTTCCAAACTCTTCCCGATCAGACGGTATACCATCCTCTGGGTGTGACAGACATGTTTTAGCAGTAGGAAGAGTCCCATTCATGTAAGGAGAACACCAGGGCTTTTTCAAAATCAGTGTCTGCCCGAAACCCAAACTGGGGAATTTTTTAAGCTACGGCTACACATATGTTCATTAAGGGCCTTGGGAAGTAGGCAGAGTCCAAACTTTAGATGATTGAAGTCTTCAGGGTCAGAAGCACTCACCACCAGCTTCCCTTAGGTTACACTTTAACTGTCATTGATAGATGACAATGACAATAAAAATATCTATTCTTTTCCAGATTATTTCCCCTTATAGGTTATTGCAAAATGTTGAGTGTAGTTCCCTGTGCTATACAGTAGTTCCTTGTTGATGATCTATTTTATACATAGCAGTGTGTATGTGTTAATCCCAAACTGTTAATTTATCCCTCCTCCCACCTTTCCCCTTTGGTAATAATAAATTATAAGATTTTATACTTCTCAGAAATGGGGGAGCTGAAAGAGAGGTATCATTTTCAATGGAAAAGCATTTAAAACAAGATTGAAGCTTTAACCAAGATTATTAGATGTACATCCTTGGAAAGAAATCATTTCGTTTCTCTAATATTGACCTGACAAATAAGACAAACCTTTTCACTGAACTTGCTTATAATAAAGTGATGGAAATATCAAATGGAAGTGTTAGAAACATCTTATTTTACCCGAGCCTTATACACTGTTCTATGTTAACTACAGTTTGGCTCACACATCTGTTCATTGAGGTTACAATAGTCTCAATTTCTGTTACTGATCCTCCAGAGTGGACCCCAACAAGTGTCCCCCTGCCCAGTGTCATTGGGGCCAACAGATCGAGACTGAGTTTGGTTCACAAGCAAAGGAAACTTTATATTTTGATCAGAGAATGGAGAGGTGAGAGCATGCACTACCCCGTGGGCTGTGGGCTGGGCTGTTGTGTAGAGATCCTGTCAGAGTCAGTGGGAGGGAGGGGGCGGAGCTCTCGAGGGCCGGGTTGGCTGCAGCTCAGGCTCTATATCGCGGAGTCTGCACTGGGCCCCAGGAGCTGAGGTGTCGTCCCAGCCATTCTGCACTAGGAAATCTGGTCTGAAGTGCCGGGTGTGGAACCTCTGCATGCGGGACCCTAGGAGCACATGAAATTAGACAAAGCACAAAGGATAAAAAAGGTTAGACTTGACTTTATTGCCCAGATTCTATTTTTATCTCCCAGGGATTTTTAATGGGCTTTGCTGGGGACAAACCCCTCCTCTGCCTTTTGTCCCGTTCCTCATTCTTGGAGTGCTGAGGGTGCAGACCCTTCTTCTGTAACTGCTGAGTGCTGAGTTGGGAGCCCTCATACCCGGGGGCGAGGGTCAGAGCTTCTCCCCAGCAGCCTCCAGGTGACGTTGATTGTCCCCAGGCCCCCTGCCTCCCTGCTCGTCCACCTGAGCACCAGCATTGGAAGTGTTATAGATTCTAATGACCTTTAAGGGTCCAGGAAAGAGATGTGCAGAGACGCTGTGGGGGCCGGTTTCACCCCGCCCCACATTTGTTCGGCCACCTTAGGCTGACCGTTTCTGCCAGCCTAGATGCTCTGACCAGTAGTCTGCGCTTTCTTCAATTAGGCCCCTGAATTAACGTACAAACAGCACCAGGTGTCAGAGCCCTGCCTGCTCAACTCCCAGACAGTCCAGGGTCAGTGGTGATCAAGGACCATGATGGCCACTGAGTCAACAGCCTTTTGAAGTAAACAGGAGTCCAGCTGGTCTTATTGGCCACCATCATCACGGTGTCTGTAGGCTTTTCTATGGTGACGGTGTGATATACGGTTCCCCCGCCAAGATTATTAGCTCCCCTCTGGGTGCAGTAAGTCCTGCAAGCAGTAGTCTACTCTTTTGGGACACACTCTTGTTGTTTTATGAGAGAAACTCCAGGTCAAGTGATGTTCACACGAGTCGTCATGGTGCCCTGTTGCCCCCGGTTATCTCTCTGGATGTTGGAGTTGGAGGGCCTCCTCACTCGAGGTTGGTGTGCCCACGGAGCGAACCCTGCAACTTCAGGGCATGGTTGGTGGTTAGGATCACCACGTGGGGTCCTTTTCCCTTAGGAGGGAGGTGGCCTTTTGGGCTGCTGATTTCCAGGTTTTTAGATACCGCCAGTATCTTGGCCAGATGTGGCAGTGGGCCAAGCCCCTTGGTGCCCGTAGTTTATCCTACCTGGATGGCATTCTTGCATTGTTCCATTTCAAGTGGTCCCAGTTTTTGCACTAATTCTCCAATGGCGATTCACCTTTCACCTGGAATGTAAAGGTCAAAGGGTTTAGCTAAATTAGGGAGTTCCAGGGCAAGGGTCTGAATTGACTGCTCTTTCCATTCTTGAAAGGCCACTTCTGGATTCTATTCAAAAGGATCATCATCTTTTCCTTTCAGTGTTTCATATAGAGGCCCAGCTAGTAGACTGTAGTTAGGGATCCAGAAGCAGCAAACCCTGGCCTCCCCAGGAACCCCTAAGCTGTCTTCTAGTTTTAGAAAGGGGTAAGGCTGAAAATGGTTTCTTCCCTTTCCTGGGATGGGCTTCTCCGACCTTCTGTGAGAACGAAGCCCAGGCAGGTCACCGCAGTCTGTGATATTTGAGCTTTTTCTTGGACAACTTCTATCCTTTATTGGCTTGGTAGTTCAGAGGCCTCCTTAGTAGGGCTGGCGATCAGAATGTCGTCTGCGTACTGAAGGAGGGTTTCCTTTTCCAGAGGTAGAACTTTTAGGTCTTTAGCTAAGCTTTCCCAAAGATGGTGTGGGAATTTTTGCACCCTTGGGGCAAGACGGCCCGGAAGTATTGTTTTAGTTGTATGTTGAGTCCTGTCACTCACAAGCCAAAATTTCTTGTGACTCTGGGACTAATGGAATACAAAAGAAGGCATCATTGAAGACTAATACAGAATACCATGTCCTGGTGGTTGGTAGAATGACCAGCAGGGTGTAGGAATTAGGAGCAGCTGGAGGTATATCCTCGGTGGCTTCACTGACTGTCCTGACATCCTTTACCAGGTCCCCAGCAGCCCATGGGGCTCTCGTGGTCAGACCAATCCCAGAATATGGAGCTCACCTGGGCAGGTACCCCACCCCCACCCCAGCCCACAGGGCTCTCGTGGTCAGGCCCCTCCCAGGATATAGAGCTACACTTGCAGGTACCGTGGCAGGGCTGGGCACACAGGAACCGTGCACATAGCCCTCATTGCAGAGCACCCCCAGCTCACCTGTCGCTCAGAGCTGACACAGAGCACCTCAGAGCAGGACTTGAACTAACAAACAGCAGCTGCGACAGGTCTGTGACCCTGGGCATCACTCTGTGCGGCCTCCCTCCACCTGGTCTTCCAGAGACTTCCACTGCACCCAGGGCACCAGGCCTCTGTCTCCAACCACCACCCACCCCTCCTCTCCCTGACTCCTGGGTTCCTCTCATTAGGAGAGGGTTTTCTTGAAGTTGTCTCCCACTCATGGGCCAGATAAAATGATTAGAAAACAAGCCAAAGCTGCAGCCCCTTGTCTATCCTGACTCTCAGGAGCCCACACCTGTTCCTTGGACCTGGCCGGTTCAGCAAGTTCCATTTTCTGCAACTGTGAGCCCCTGAGGGGTGATGATTGGCTGACCTGGGCAGCCTTACCGTGCCGGCCAGCCCTCCCCAGGTGTGCCTGGGTTGAGATCAATATAAATACCACTCCAGGCAGCAAGAGGCCCTGCAGCCGTGCCTGACGCCATTTTCTCTGCCCTGTCAGCAGTCTCGGGGCTGGGCTGGTGGGAGGGAGTGAGAGGCCACGGCTTTGTGGGTGGCCCAGTGTGAGTGGGGCTCTGCTGGACTTTCTGCAGCAGTTGCCAGGCTGCCACCTGCTAAAGAAGAGGATGTGTCACCCATACCTGCTGCTGGAATTTCTCCCTGGGCAGAGGTGAGGAAGGAAAAAAGCAGTGGGGGCAGGGACAGGACGGGTATCTCAGGCAGGGAAATGGAAATCTTCCAGAAGAGCACCCAGGGCCAGGACCATCCTGGCTGGCCTGCAGGCACCAAGTCGGCCGGTATGCTGTCACTCGTGTGGCTCTATGGCCCTTCCTCTAGGCTTTCAAGTCCTTGTATATATTCAGGTGTTTTACCTGGGACGGGTGGGAATAGTTCAGCAGCAACTGGCCTGGGGCTCAGCTCACGTTTACTCACAGATGCCTCGGCACGGTGCCCCCGCTTTGCAATGAGGACGCTTGTTGCGTGGGGGCTGCTGACTGAATGGGAGACGATTCCCCACCACTGACCAACTTCAGAATTGTTTACAACTGGAGCAAGTGCCCTGATACGGTTTTCCTCTGTGGAACTGGTGGGTTCTGTGTTTTTTTTCTCTTTTTCGTTTTTGGTTCAAGGTAGATTTTATTCCTCTTTTTTGTATTTACAGATATAAGCATGGAAATAATTTATTCATATAAATACATGTATGTGAAGGGAATAATTGTTTTTACTGTTTTATTTTTTAAATTTTATTTCTTTTTAATTTTGAATTTTATTTTATATTTTTATACAGCAGGTTCTTATTGGTTATCTATTTTATACATATAAATGTATACATGCCAATCCCAGTCTCTCAACTCCACCCACCACCAACCCCCCCAACAGCTTTCCCCCCTTGTTGTCCATACGTTTGTTGTCTACATCTGTTGCTCTATTTATGCCTTGAAAAATGGTTAATCTGTACAGTTTTTCTAGGTTCCACATATATGCATGAATATACTAGATTTGTTTTTCTCTTTCTGACTTACTTCACTCTGTATGACAGTCTCTAGATCCATCGACGTCTCTACAAATGACCTAATTTCATTCCTTTTCATGGCTTAGTAATATTCCATTTTATATATGTACCACAGCTTTATGCATTCGTCTGTCTGTGGGCATTTAGGTTGCTTCAATTACCTCGATATTGTAAAGAGTGAGGCAATGAACATTGCGGTGAATGTCTCTTTTTGATTTATGGTTTTGTCTGGGTATATGTCCAGAACTGGGATTGCTGTATCATATGGTAATTCTACTCTTAGTTTCTTAAGAAACTCCATATTGTTCTCCATAGTGACTGTATCAATTTATATTCCCAACAATAGTGGAAGAGGGTTCCTTTTCTCCACACATTTCCAGCATTTTTTGTTTGTTGATTTTCTGATGATGCCCATTCTACCAGGTGTGAGGTGATACCTCATTGTTGAGTCCATTTTGTTGAGCAAGGGGTAGGTCTTGTCTATTACATATTTAGCTTATGGAACGGTATCTGTGCTAATTTCAAACTCTGCTTTAATGCAGCACCACAACTCACCTTCCCCCTTAAGCAAGCATAAGTTGGTTTTCTAAACATGAGACCCTGTTCTGTTTTGTAATTCAGTTCATGTGTAACCAAGTTCACATTCCATGTATTAGTGATACCTTATGATGTTTCTCTTTCTGTGTGACTTTTTTCACTTAGAATCACCGTGCCTCAATCCACTCATTATGCTGGTACGGGCCTGGTGACATAGTTTTCATTGCTGAGAGGTATTCTGTTGTACGTAAGTACCGCAACTTCTTTATCCATTATTTGCTCTCTGGCATATTTAACTGGTGATGAAGAAGACGTTCCTGTAAAAGAGCCATCCCAAACTTTGGGGTGGCTGTGTCTTTTTGATTTTAATTTCCCTAAGCTATAGGACGATAAGTGGAAGTGCCCTAGACTCTGTTGCTTTGTTTTTTAGATGTTTCAGGAAACACCATACACTTCTCCCCAGTGGCTGTTGGCAATTTACATCCCGTTCATCAGCATAACAAGGCTCCCAGTTCTCCATGGCCTGTCCTGCCTTTCTGGATTTTACACTCTTTTCAGATGGGCCTTTTGACCAGGGGGAAGTGAGACTTCATTGTAGTGCAGATTTCCTTTGCAAGCTTGCTTGGTTGGCCAAAAAGGGCGTATGCGTTTTTTCCTGAATATATTCAGGAAAAAACGCATACGCCCTTTTTGGCCAAGTGCATCATTGTGGACGTTCTGCCTCTTTTCCTATGCTTTAAATGCAATTCCAGTCTACCTCCTGAAATCGGTTTCCTGCAATTCTGCCCCACTTTGAAGTCCTCTTGGCATCCTTACTTCAGTATATTTTTGGACGATAGCTGTCATTTATAACTCTGCAGCTTTGTGAATTACAGTGCCCCTGAGCTCCTTTCTTCAACTCGCTTTCTTGTGAGCTGGCCGCAACACCGCAGGACTGCTTCAGGCCCTAATCTGGTTCCGGAACGGCACGCTGAGCCTTTGGTTAATTCCTCTTCCTGGTGGGAAATGAGAGTTAAATTTGCCCGTCCAGACACCTCCAGCTAGTCTCTCATTGGTTCTCCCTATTCCTGTACATCTTCCGCGAAATTTGCAAACTGGGCCAAATAGGAGGTTAAAGGCACTGACTCTCCATGTCGGGAGAGTGTTAGTAAAGTGTCTAGAATGTTGCACCCGAGTACCAGGGGATGAGAACTGAGACATATTTGAACACGTCTCCCGATCACATGGTTGATCATACTCTGGGTTCCACATGCATGTTTTAGCTGAAGGAAGAATCCCTTAAACCTGGAGCGTTGAGACCCGTGGAATGGGTACCATGCAATATGACTTCAAAGGGTCTTCATTTGCTCACCGAACCTCTCCAATCCTATCACTGCTGCGTGTATGCCCCTGTACTCATGCTTGATTCTCTTTCGGAGACATAGCAATCCATAGGTTTTAAGATACTTACTAGTCAGGTACATTCTTAGGAGTTTAATATGGGGTGTTGAGTCCATTTCGTTGAGCAAAGAGTAGCTCTTGTCTATTACATATTTGGCTTAAGGAACTTTATCTGTGCTCATTTCAATCTCTGGTTTTATGCAACAACCCAACTCACCTTTCCCCTTAAGCAAGCATAAGTTGGTTTTCTAAATTTGAGACCCTGTTCTGTTTTGTAATCCAGTTCCTGTGTAGCCAAGTTTACATTCCCTGTATTAGTGATATCTTATGATGTTTCTTTTTCTTGTGACTTATTTCAGTTAGAATCATCATACATGAATCCACTCATTATGCTGCTACGGGCCTGATGACATAGATTTCATTGCTGAGTGATATTGCATTGTACGTAAGTACCACAACTTCTTTATCCATTTTTCACTTTCTGCGATATTGAACTTGTACCGTAAATGAGGTTCTTGTATACAGAGCCGTCCCAAACATTGGGGTGGCTGTGTCTTTTTGATTTTAATTTCCCTAAGCTATAGGACCATAAGTGGAAGTGCCCTAGGCTCTGTTGCTTTGTTTCTTAGATGTTTCAGGAAACACCATACACTTCTCCCGAGTGGCTGTTGGCAATTTACATCCCGCCCATCAGCATAACAAGGTTCCCAGTTCTCCATGACCTGTCCTGCCTTTCTGGATTTTACACTTTTTTCAGATGGCCCTTTTGACTGGGGGAAGTGAGACTTCATTGTAATGCAGATTTCCTTTGCAAGCTTGCTTGGTTAGCCAAAAAGGGCGTATGCGTTTTTTCCTGAATATATTCAGGAAAAAACGCATACGCCCTTTTTGGCCAAGTGCATCATTGTCGACGTTCTGCCTCTTTTCCTATGCTTTAAATGCAATTCCAGTCTACCTCCTGAAATCGGGTTCCTGCAATTCTGCCCCGCTTCCAAGTCCTCTTGGCAGCCTTACTTCAGTATATTTTTGGACGATAGCTGTCATTTATAACTCTGCAGGTTTGTGAATTACAGTGCCCCTGAGCTCCTTTCTTCAACTCGCTTTTTTGTGAGCTGGCCGCAACACCGCAGGATTGCTTCAGGCCCTAATCTGGTTCCGGCACGGCACGCTGAGCCTTCGGTTAATTCCTCTTCCTGGTGGGAAATGAGAGGTAAATTTGCTGTCCAGACACCTCCAGCTAGTCTCTCATTGGTTCTCCCTATTCCTGTACATCTTCCGCGTAATTTGCAAACTGGGTCAAACAGGAGGTTAAAGGCACTGACTGTCCAAGTCGGGAGAGTGTTAGTAAAGCGTCTGGAATGTTGCACCCGAGTACCAGGGGACGAGAACTGAGACATATTGGAACACGTCTCCCGATCACACGGTTGATCATACTCTGGGTTCCACATGCATGTTTCTGCTGAAGGAAGAATCACTTAAACCTGGAGAGTGTTAGAAAAGCGTCTGGAATGTTGCACCCGAGTACCAGGGGACGAGAACTGAGACATATTGGAACACGTCTCCCGATCACACAGTTGATCCTACACTGGGTTCCACATGCATGCTTTAGCTGAAGGAACAATCCCTTAAAACTGGAGAGTTGAGACCCGTGGAATGGGTACCATGCAATATGAATTCAAAGGGTCTTCATTTGCTCACCGAACCTCTCCAATCCTATCACTGCTGCATTTATGCCCCTGTACACACGCTTGATTCTCTTTTGGAGACATAGCAATCCATAGGTTTCAAGATACTTACTAGTCAGATACATTCTTAGGAGTTTAATATGGGGTGTTGAGACCATTTCGTTGAGCAAGGAGTAGCTCTTGTCTATTACATATATGGCTTAAGGAAATTTATCTGTGCTCATTTCAATCTCTGGTTTTATGCAACACCCCAACTCACCTTTCCCCTTAAGCAAGCATAAGTTGGTTTTCTAAATTTGAGACCCTGTTCTGTTTTGTAATCCAGTTCCTGTGTAGCCAAGGTTACATTCCGTGTATTAATGATATCTTATGATGTTTCTTTTTCTGTGTGACTTATTTCAGTTAGAATCATCATACCTGAATCCACTCATTATGCTGGTACGGGCCTGATGACATAAATTTCATTGCTGAGTGATATTGCATTGTACGTAAGTACCACAACTTCTTTATCCGTTTTTCACTTTCTGCGATATTGAACTTGTACCATAAACAAGGTTCTTGTAAACAGAGCCGTCCCAAACTTTGGGGTGGCTGTGTCTTTTTTGTTTTAATTTCCCTAAGCTATAGGACCATAAGTGGAAGTGCCCTAGGCTCTGTTGCTTTGTTTTTTAGATGTTTCAGGAAACACCATACACTTCTCCCGAGTGGCTGTTGGCAATTTACATCCTGCCCATCAGCATAACAAGGCTCCCAGTTCTCCTTGGCCTGTCCTGCCTTTCTGGATTTTACACTTTTTTCAGATGGCCCTTTTGACCGGGGGGAAGTGAGACTTCATTGTAGTGCAGATTTCCTTTGCAAGCTTGCTTGGTTGGCCAAAAAGTGCGTATGCGTTTTTCCCTGAATATATTCAGGAAAAAACGCATACGCACTTTTTGGCCAAGTGCATCATTGTCGACGTTCTCCCTCTTTTCCTATGCCTTAAATGCAATTCCAGTCTACCTCCTGAAATCGGTTTCCTGCAATTCTGCCCCGCTTTCAAGTCCTCTTGTCAGGCTTACTTCAGTATATTTTTGGACGATAGCTGTCATTTATAACTCTGCAGCTTTGTGAATTACAGTGCCCCTGAGCTCCTTTCTTCAACTCGCTTTCTTGTGAGCTGGCAGCAACACCGCAGGACTGCTTCAGTCCCTAATCTGGTTCCTGCACGGCACGCTGAGCCTTTGGTTAATTCCTCTTCCTGGTGGGAAATGACAGTTAAATTTGCCCATCCAGACACCTCCAGCTAGTCTCTCATTGATTCTCCCTATTCCTGTTCATCTTCCGCAGAAATTGCAAACTGGGCCAAACAGGAGGTTAAAGGCACTGACTCTCCAAGTCGGGAGAGTGTTAGTAAAGCGTCTGGAATGTTGCACCCGAGTACCAGGGGACGAGAACTGAGACATATTGGAACACGTCTCCCGATCACACAGTTGATCCAACTCTGGGTTCCACATGCATGCTTTAGCTGAAGGAACAATCCCTTAAACGTGGAGAGTTGAGACCCGTGGAATGAGTACCATGCAATATGATTTCAAAGGGTTTTCATTTGCTCACTGAACCTCTCCAATCCTATCACTGCTGCGTTTATGCACCTGTACACACGCTTGATTCTCTTTCGGAGACATAGCAATCCATAGGTTTTAAGATACTTACTAGTCAGGTACATTCTTAGGCGTTTAATATGGGGTTTTGAGTCCATTTCGTTGAGCAAGGAGTAGCTCTTGTCTATTACATAGTTGGCTTAACGAACTTTATCTGTGCTCACTTCAATCTCTGGTTTTATGCAGCACCCCAACTCACCTTTCCCCTTAAGCAAGCATAAGTTGGTTTTCTAAATTTGAGACCCTGTTCTCTTTTGTAATCCAGTTCCTGTGTAGCCAAGTTTACATTCCATGTATTAGTGATATCTTATGATGTTTCTTTTTCTGTGTGACTTATTTCAGTTAGAATCATCATACCTGAATCCACTCTATGCTGCTACGGGCCTGATGACATAGATTTCATTGCTGAGTGATATTGCATTGTACGTAAGTACCATAACTTCTTTATCCATTTTTCACTTTCTGCGATATTGAACTTGTATCATAAACGAGGTTCTTGTAAACAGAGCCGTCCCAAACTTTGGGGTGTCTGTGTCTTTTTGATTTTAATTTCCCTAAGCTATAGGACCATAAGTGGAAGTGCCCTCGGCTCTGTTGCTTTGTTTTTTAGATGTTTCAGGAAACACCATACGCTTTTCCGTGTGGCTGTTGGCAATTTACATCCCACCCATCAGCATAACAAGGCTCCCAGTTCTCCATGGCCTGTCCTGCCTTTCTGGATTTTACACTTTTTTCAGTTGGCCCTTTTGACCGGGGGGAAGTGAGACTTAATTTTAGTGCAGATTTCCTTTGCAAGCTTGCTTGGTTGGCCAAAAAGTGCGTATGCGTTTTTTCCTGAATATATTCAGGAATAAACGCATACGCCCTTTTTGGCCAAGTGCATCATTGTTGATGTTCTGCCTCTTTTCCTATGCATTAAATGCAATTCCAGTCTACCTCCTGAAATCGGTTTCCTGCAATTCTGCCCCGCTTTCAAGTCCTCTTGGCAGCCTTACTGCAGTATATTTTTGGACGATAGCTGTCATTTATAACTCTGCAGGTTTGTGAATTACAGTGCCCCTGAACTCCTTTCTTCAACTGGCTTTCTTGTTAGCTGGCCGCAACATGGCAGGATTGCTTCAGGCCCTAATCTGGTTCCAGCACGGCATGCTGAGCCTTTGGTTAATTCCTCTTCCTGGTGGGAAATGAGAGTTAAATTTGCCCGTCCAGACACCTCCAGCTAGTCTCTCATTGGTTCTCCCTATTCCTGTTCATCTTCCGCAGAATTTGCAAACTGGGCCAAACAGGAGGTTAAAGGCACTGACTCTCCAAGACGGCAGAGTGTTAGTAAAGCGTCTGGAAAGTTAACCCGAGTACCTGGGTACGAGAACTGAGACATATATGAACACGTCTCCCGATCACACGGTTGATCATACTCTGGGTTCCACATGCATGATTTAGCTGAAGGAAGAATCCCTTAAACCTGGAGAGTTGAGACCCGTGGAATGGGTACCATGCAATGTGACTTCAAAGGGTCTTCATTTGCTCACCGAACCTCTCCAATCCTATCACTGCTGCGTTTATGCCCCTGTACACACGCTTGATTCTCTTTCAGAGACATAGCGATCCATATGTTTTAAGATACTTACTAGTCAGGTACATTCTTAGGAGTTTAATATGGGGTGTTGAGTCCATTTCGTTGAGCAAGGAGTAGCTCTTGTCTATTCCATATTTGGCTTAAGGAACTTTATCTGTGCTCATTTCAATCTCTGGTTTTATGCAGCACCCCAACTCACCTTTCCCCTTAAGCAAGTATAAGTTCGTGTTCTAAATTTGAGACCCTGTTCTGTTTTGTAATTCAGTTCCTGTGTAGCCAAGTTTACATTCCGTGTATTAGTGATATGTTATGATGTTTCTTTTTCTGTGTGACTTATTTCAGTTAGAATCATCATACCTGAATCCACTCATTATGCTGCTACGGGCCTGATGACGTAGATTTCATTGCTGAGTGATATTGCATTGTACGTAAGTACCACAACTTCTTTATCCATTTTTTGCTTTCTGCGATATTGAACTACTACCGTAAACGAGGTTCTTGTAAACAGAGCCGTCCCAAACTTTAGGGTGGCTGTGTCTTTTTGATTTTAATTTCCCTAAGCTATAGGACCATAAGTGGAAGTGCCCTAGGCTCTGTTCCTCGTTTTTTTAGATGTTTCAGGAAGCACCATACACTTCTCCGGAGTGGCTGTTGGCAATTGACATCCCGCCCATCAGCATAACAAGGCTCCCAGTTCTCCATGGCCTGTCCTGCCTTTCTGGATTTTACACTTTTTTCAGATGGCCCTTTTGACCGGGGGGATGTGAGACTTCATTGTAGTGATGATTTCCTTTGCAAGCTTGCTTGGTTGGCCAAAAAGGGCGTATGCGTTTTTTCCTGAATATATTCAGGAAAAAACGCATACGCCCTTTTTGGCCAAGTGCATCATTGTGGACGTTCTGCCTCTTTTCCTATGCTTTAAATGCAATTCCAGTCTCCCTCCTGAAATCGGTTTCCTGCAATTCTGCCCCGCTTTCAAGTCCTCTTGGCAGCCTTACTTCAGTATATTTTTGGACGATAGCTGTCATTTATAACTCTGCAGGTTTGTGAATTACAGTGCCCCTGAGCTCCTTTCTTCAACTCGCTTTCTTGTGAGCTGCCCGCAACACCGCAGGATTGCTTCAGGCCCTAATCTGGTTCCAGCACGGCACGCTGAGCCTTTGGTTAATTCCTCTTCCTGGTGGGAAATGAGAGTTAAATTTGCCCGTCAAGACACCTCCAGCTAGTCTCTCATTGGTTCTCCCTATTCCTGTTCATCTTCCGCAGAAATTGTAAACTGGGCCAAACAGGAGGCACTGACTCTCCAAGTCGGGAGAGTGTTAGTAATGCGTCTGGAATGTTGCACCCGAGTACCAGGGGACTAGAACTGAGACATAATGGAACACGTCTCCCGATCACACGGTTGATCATACTCAGGGTTCCACATGCATGCTTTAGCTGAAGGAAGAATCCCTTAAACCTGGAGAGTTGAGACCCGTGGAATGGGTACCATGCAATATGACTTCAAAGGGTCTTCATTTGCTCACTGAAACTCCCCAATCCTATCACTGCTGCATTTATGGCCCTGTACACACGCTTGATTCTCTTTCAGAGACATAGCGATCCATAGGTTTTAAGATAATTACTAGTCAGGTACATTCTTAGGCGTTTAATATGGGGTGTTGAGTCCATTTCGTTGAGCAAGGAGTAGCTCTTGTCTATTACATATTTGGCTTAAGGAACTTTATCTGTGCTCATTTCAATCTCTGGTTTTATGCAGCACCCCAACTCACCTTTCCCCTTAAGCAAGCATAAGTTGGTTTTCTACATTTGAGACCCTGTTCTGTTTTGTAATCCAGTTCCTGTGTAGCCAAGTTTACATTCCGTGTATTAGTGATATCTTATGATGTTTCTTTTTCTGTGTGACTTATTTCAGTTAGAATCATCATACCTGAATCCACTCATTATGCTGCTACGGGCCTGATGACATAGATTTCATTGCTGAGTGATATTGCATTGTACGTAAGTACCACAACTTCTTTATCCGTTTTTCACTTTCTGCGATATTGAACTTGTACCGTAAACAAGGTTCTTGTAAACAGAGCCGTCCCAAACTTTGGGGTGGCTGTGTCTTTTTGATTTTAATTTCCCTAAGCTATAGGACCATAAGTGGAAGTGCCCTAGGCTCTGTTGCTTTGTTTTTTAGATGTTTCAGGAAACACCATACACTTCTCCTGAGTGGCTGTTGGCAATTTACATCCCGCCCATCAGCATAACAAGGCTCCCAGTTCTCCATGGCCTGTCCTGCCTTTCTGGATTTTACACTTTTTTAAGATGGCCCTTTTGACCAGGGGGAAGTGAGACTTCATTGTAGTGCAGATTTCCTTTGCAAGCTTGCTTGGTTGGCCAAAAAGGGCGTATGCGTTTTTTCCTGAATATATTCAGGAAAAAACGCATACGCCCTTTTTGGCCAAGTGCATCATTGTCGACGTTCTGCCTCTTTTCCTATGCATTAAATGCAATTCCAGTCTACCTCCTGAAATCGGTTTCCTGCAATTCTGCCCCGCTTTCAAGTCCTCTTGGCAGCCTTACTTCAGTATATTTTTGGACGATAGCTGTCATTTATAACTCTGCACGTTTGTGAATTACAGTGCCCCTGAGCTCCTTTCTTCAACTCGCTTTCTTTTGAGCTGGCCGCAACACCGCAGGACTGCTTCAGGCCCTAATCTGGTTCCGGCACGGCATGCTGAGCCTTTGGTTAATTCCTCTTCCTGGTGGGAAATGAGAGTTAAATTTGCCCGTCCAGACACCTCCAGCTAGTCTCTCATTGGTCCTCCCTATTCCTGTTCATCTTCCGCAGAAATTGCAAACAGGGCCAAACAGGAGGTCAAAGGCACTGACTCTCCAAGTCGGGAGAGTGTTAGTAAAGCGTCTGGAATGTTGCACCCGAGTACCAGGGGACGAGAACTGAGACATATTGGAACACGTCTCCCGATCACATGGTTGATCATACTCTGGGTTCCACATGCATGATTTAGCTGAAGGAAGAATCCCTTAAACCTGGAGCGTTGAGACCCGTGGAATGGGTACCATGCAATATGACTTCTAAGGGTCTTCGTTTGCTCACCGAACCTCTCCAATCCTATCACTGCTGCGTTTATGCCCCTGTACACATGCTTGATTCTCTTTCGGAGACATAGCAATCCATAGGTTTTAAGATACTTACTAGTCAGGTACATTCTTAGGCGTTTAATATGGGGTGTTGAGTCCATTTCATTTAGCAAGGAGTAGCTCTTGTCTATTACATATTTGGCTTAAGGAACTTTATCTGTGCTCATTTCAATCTCTGGTTTTATGCAGCACCCCAACTCACCTTTCCCCTTAAGCAAGCATAAGTTGGTTTTCTACATTTGAGACCCTGTTCTGTTTTGTAATCCAGTTCCTGTGTAGCCAAGTTTACATTCCGTGTATTAGTGATATCTTATGATGTTTCTTTTTCTGTGTGACTTATTTCAGTTAGAATCATCATACCTGAATCCACTCATTATGCTGCTACGGGCCTGATGACATAGTTTTCATTGCTGAGTGATATTGCATTGTACGTAAGTACCACAACTTCTTTATCCGTTTTTCACTTTCTGCGATATTGAACTTGTACCGTAAACAAGTTTCTTGTAAACAGAGCCGTCCCAAACTTTGGGGTGGCTGTGTCTTTTTTATTTTAGTTTCCCTAAGCTATAGGACCATAAGTGGAAGTGCCCTAGGCTCTGTTGCTTTGTTTTTTAGATGTTTCAGGAAACACCATACACTTCTCCCCTGTGGCTGTTGGCAATTTACATCCCGCCCATCAGCATAACAAGGCTCCCAGTTCTCCATGGCCTGTCCTGCCTTTCTGGATTTTACACTTTTTTAAGATGGCCCTTTTGACCGGGGGGAAGTGAGACTTCATTGTAGTGCAGATTTCCTTTGCAAGCTTGCTTGGTTGGCCAAAAAGGGCGTATGCGTTTTTCCCTGAATATATTCAGGAAAAAACGCATACGCACTTTTTGGCCAAGTGCATCATTGTCGACGTTCTGCCTCTTTTCCTATGCCTTAAATGCAATTCCAGTCTACCTCCTGAAATCGGTTTCCTGCAATTCTGCCCCGCTTTCAAGTCCTCTTGTCAGGCTTACTTCAGTATATTTTTGGACGATAGCTGTCATTTATAACTCTGCAGCTTTGTGGATTACAGTGCCCCTGAGCTCCTTTCTTCAACTCGCTTTCTTGTGAGCTGGCAGCAACACCGCAGGACTGCTTCAGTCCCTAATCTGGTTCCTGCACGGCACGCTGAGCCTTTGGTTAATTCCTCTTCCTGGTGGGAAATGACAGTTAAATTTGCCCATCCAGACACCTCCAGCTAGTCTCTCATTGATTCTCCCTATTCCTGTTCATCTTCCGCAGAAATTGCAAACTGGGCCAAACAGGAGGTTAAAGGCACTGACTCTCCAAGTCGGGAGAGTGTTAGTAAAGCGTCTGGAATGTTGCACCCGAGTACCAGGGGACGAGAACTGAGACATATTGGAACACGTCTCCCGATCACACAGTTGATCCAACTCTGGGTTCCACATGCATGCTTTAGCTGAAGGAACAATCCCTTAAACGTGGAGAGTTGAGACCCGTGGAATGAGTACCATGCAATATGATTTCAAAGGGTTTTCATTTGCTCACTGAACCTCTCCAATCCTATCACTGCTGCGTTTATGCACCTGTACACACGCTTGATTCTCTTTCGGAGACATAGCAATCCATAGGTTTTAAGATACTTACTAGTCAGGTAGATTCTTAGGCGTTTAATATGGGGTTTTGAGTCCATTTCGTTGAGCAAGGAGTAGCTCTTGTCTATTACATAGTTGGCTTAACGAACTTTATCTGTGCTCACTTCAATCTCTGGTTTTATGCAGCACCCCAACTCACCTTTCCCCTTAAGCAAGCATAAGTTGGTTTTCTAAATTTGAGACCCTGTTCTCTTTTGTAATCCAGTTCCTGTGTAGCCAAGTTTACATTCCATGTATTAGTGATATCTTATGATGTTTCTTTTTCTGTGTGACTTATTTCAGTTAGAATCATCATACCTGAATCCACTCTATGCTGCTACGGGCCTGATGACATAGATTTCATTGCTGAGTGATATTGCATTGTACGTAAGTACCATAACTTCTTTATCCATTTTTCACTTTCTGCGATATTGAACTTGTATCATAAACGAGGTTCTTGTAAACAGAGCCGTCCCAAACTTTGGGGTGTCTGTGTCTTTTTGATTTTAATTTCCCTAAGCTATAGGACCATAAGTGGAAGTGCCCTCGGCTCTGTTGCTTTGTTTTTTAGATGTTTCAGGAAACACCATACGCTTTTCCGTGTGGCTGTTGGCAATTTACATCCCACCCATCAGCATAACAAGGCTCCCAGTTCTCCATGGCCTGTCCTGCCTTTCTGGATTTTACACTTTTTTCAGTTGGCCCTTTTGACCGGGGGGAAGTGAGACTTAATTTTAGTGCAGATTTCCTTTGCAAGCTTGCTTGGTTGGCCAAAAAGTGCGTATGCGTTTTTTCCTGAATATATTCAGGAATAAACGCATACGCCCTTTTTGGCCAAGTGCATCATTGTTGATGTTCTGCCTCTTTTCCTATGCATTAAATGCAATTCCAGTCTACCTCCTGAAATCGGTTTCCTGCAATTCTGCCCCGCTTTCAAGTCCTCTTGGCAGCCTTACTGCAGTATATTTTTGGACGATAGCTGTCATTTATAACTCTGCAGGTTTGTGAATTACAGTGCCCCTGAACTCCTTTCTTCAACTGGCTTTCTTGTTAGCTGGCCGCAACATGGCAGGATTGCTTCAGGCCCTAATCTGGTTCCAGCACGGCATGCTGAGCCTTTGGTTAATTCCTCTTCCTGGTGGGAAATGAGAGTTAAATTTGCCCGTCCAGACACCTCCAGCTAGTCTCTCATTGGTTCTCCCTATTCCTGTTCATCTTCCGCAGAATTTGCAAACTGGGCCAAACAGGAGGTTAAAGGCACTGACTCTCCAAGACGGCAGAGTGTTAGTAAAGCGTCTGGAAAGTTAACCCGAGTACCTGGGTACAAGAACTGAGACATATATGAACACGTCTCCCGATCACACGGTTGATCATACTCTGGGTTCCACATGCATGATTTAGCTGAAGGAAGAATCCCTTAAACCTGGAGAGTTGAGACCCGTGGAATGGGTACCATGCAATGTGACTTCAAAGGGTCTTCATTTGCTCACCGAACCTCTCCAATCCTATCACTGCTGCGTTTATGCCCCTGTACACACGCTTGATTCTCTTTCAGAGACATAGCGATCCATATGTTTTAAGATACTTACTAGTCAGGTACATTCTTAGGAGTTTAATATGGGGTGTTGAGTCCATTTCGTTGAGCAAGGAGTAGCTCTTGTCTATTCCATATTTGGCTTAAGGAACTTTATCTGTGCTCATTTCAATCTCTGGTTTTATGCAGCACCCCAACTCACCTTTCCCCTTAAGCAAGTATAAGTTCGTGTTCTAAATTTGAGACCCTGTTCTGTTTTGTAATTCAGTTCCTGTGTAGCCAAGTTTACATTCCGTGTATTAGTGATATGTTATGATGTTTCTTTTTCTGTGTGACTTATTTCAGTTAGAATCATCATACCTGAATCCACTCATTATGCTGCTACGGGCCTGATGACGTAGATTTCATTGCTGAGTGATATTGCATTGTACGTAAGTACCACAACATCTTTATCCATTTTTTGCTTTCTGCGATATTGAACTACTACCGTAAACGAGGTTCTTGTAAACAGAGCCGTCCCAAACTTTAGGGTGGCTGTGTCTTTTTGATTTTAATTTCCCTAAGCTATAGGACCATAAGTGGAAGTGCCCTAGGCTCTGTTCCTCGTTTTTTTAGATGTTTCAGGAAGCACCATACACTTCTCCGGAGTGGCTGTTGGCAATTGACATCCCGCCCATCAGCATAACAAGGCTCCCAGTTCTCCATGGCCTGTCCTGCCTTTCTGGATTTTACACTTTTTTCAGATGGCCCTTTTGACCGGGGGGATGTGAGACTTCATTGTAGTGATGATTTCCTTTGCAAGCTTGCTTGGTTGGCCAAAAAGGGCGTATGCGTTTTTTCCTGAATATATTCAGGAAAAAACGCATACGCCCTTTTTGGCCAAGTGCATCATTGTGGACGTTCTGCCTCTTTTCCTATGCTTTAAATGCAATTCCAGTCTCCCTCCTGAAATCGGTTGCCTGCAATTCTGCCCCGCTTTCAAGTCCTCTTGGCAGCCTTACTTCAGTATATTTTTGGACGATAGCTGTCATTTATAACTCTGCAGGTTTGTGAATTACAGTGCCCCTGAGCTCCTTTCTTCAACTCGCTTTCTTGTGAGCTGCCCGCAACACCGCAGGATTGCTTCAGGCCCTAATCTGGTTCCAGCACGGCACGCTGAGCCTTTGGTTAATTCCTCTTCCTGGTGGGAAATGAGAGTTAAATTTGCCCGTCAAGACACCTCCAGCTAGTCTCTCATTGGTTCTCCCTATTCCTGTTCATCTTCCGCAGAAATTGTAAACTGGGCCAAACAGGAGGCACTGACTCTCCAAGTCGGGAGAGTGTTAGTAATGCGTCTGGAATGTTGCACCCGAGTACCAGGGGACTAGAACTGAGACATAATGGAACACGTCTCCCGATCACACGGTTGATCATACTCAGGGTTCCACATGCATGCTTTAGCTGAAGGAAGAATCCCTTAAACCTGGAGAGTTGAGACCCGTGGAATGGGTACCATGCAATATGACTTCAAAGGGTCTTCATTTGCTCACTGAAACTCCCCAATCCTATCACTGCTGCATTTATGGCCCTGTACACACGCTTGATTCTCTTTCAGAGACATAGCGATCCATAGGTTTTAAGATAATTACTAGTCAGGAACATTCTTAGGCGTTTAATATGGGGTGTTGAGTCCATTTCGTTGAGCAAGGAGTAGCTCTTGTCTATTACATATTTGGCTTAAGGAACTTTATCTGTGCTCATTTCAATCTCTGGTTTTATGCAGCACCCCAACTCACCTTTCCCCTTAAGCAAGCATAAGTTGGTTTTCTACATTTGAGACCCTGTTCTGTTTTGTAATCCAGTTCCTGTGTAGCCAAGTTTACATTCCGTGTATTAGTGATATCTTATGATGTTTCTTTTTCTGTGTGAC
Organism: Orcinus orca; assembly: GCF_937001465.1. Taxonomy (NCBI): domain Eukaryota; kingdom Metazoa; phylum Chordata; class Mammalia; order Artiodactyla; family Delphinidae; genus Orcinus; species Orcinus orca. The sequence continues at coordinate 1,425,871 of NW_026044106.1, forward strand.
ATATATCAGTTAGAATCATCATACCTGAATCCACTCATTATGCTGCTACGGGCCTGATGACATAGTTTTCATTGCTGAGTGATATTGCATTGTACGTAAGTACCACAACTTCTTTATCCGTTTTTCACTTTCTGCGATATTGAACTTGTACCGTAAACAAGTTTCTTGTAAACAGAGCCGTCCCAAACTTTGGGGTGGCTGTGTCTTTTTTATTTTAGTTTCCCTAAGCTATAGGACCATAAGTGGAAGTGCCCTAGGCTCTGTTGCTTTGTTTTTTAGATGTTTCAGGAAACACCATACACTTCTCCCCTGTGGCTGTTGGCAATTTACATCCCGCCCATCAGCATAACAAGGCTCCCAGTTCTCCATGGCCTGTCCTGCCTTTCTGGATTTTACACTTTTTTCAGATGGCCCTTTTAACCGGGGGGAAGTGAGACTTCATTGTAGTGCAGATTTCCTTTGCAAGCTTGCTTGGTTGGCCAAAAAGGGCCTATGCATTTCCAGGAAGAAACGCATACGCCCTTTTTGGCCAAGTGCATCATTGTCGACGTTCTGCCTCTTTTCCTATGCTTTAAATGCAATTCCAGTCTACCTCCTGAAATCGGTTTCCTGCAATTCTGCCCCACTTTGAAGTCCTCTTGGCAGCCTTACTTCAGTATATTTTTGGACGATAGCTGTCATTTATAACTCTGCAGCATTGTGAATTACAGTGCCCCTGAGCTCCTTTCTTCAACTCGCTTTCTTGTGAGCTGGCCGCAACACCGCAGGATTGCTTCAGGCCCTAATCTGGTTCCGGAACGGCACGCTGAGCCTTTGGTTAATTCCTCTTCCTGGTGGGAAATGAGAGTTAAATTTGCCCGTCCAGACACCTCCAGCTAGTCTCTCATTGGTTCTCCCTATTCCTGTACATCTTCCGTGGAATTTGCAAACTGGGCCAAATAGGAGGTTAAAGGCACTGACTCTCCAAGTCGGCAGAGTGTTAGTAAAGCGTCTAGAATGTTGCACCCGAGTACTCGGGGATGAGAACTGAGACATATTTGAAAATGACTCCCGATCACATGGTTGATCATACTCTGGGTTCCACATGCATGTTTTAGCTGAAGGAACAATCCCTTAAACCTGGAGAGTTGAGACCTGTGGAATGGGTACCATGCAATATGACTTCTAACGGTATTCATCTGCTCACCGAACTTCTCCAATCCTATCACTGCTGCGTTTATGCCCCTGTACACACGCTTGATTCTCTTTCGGAGACAGAGCGATCCATAGGTTTTAAGATACTTACTAGTCAGGTACATTCTTTGGCGTTTAATATGGGGTGTTGAGTCCATTTCGTTGAGCAAGGAGTAGCTCTTGTCTATTCCATATTTGGCTTAAGAAACTTTATCTGTGCTCATTTCAATCTCTGGTTTTATGCAGCACCCCACTCACCTTTCCCATTAAGCAAGCATATGTTGGTTTTCTAAATTTGAGACACTCTTCTGTTTTGTAATCCAGTTCCTGTGTAGCCAAGTTTACATTCCGTGTATTAGTGATATCTTATGATGTTTCTTTTTCTGTGTGACTTATTTCAGTTAGAATCCTCATACCTGAATCCACTCATTATGCTGCTACGGGCCTGATGACATAGATTTCATTGCTGAGTGATATTGCATTGTACGTAAGCACCACAACTTCTTTATCCATTTTTCACTATCTGCGATATTGAACTTGTACCGTAAACGAGGTTCTTTTAAGCAGAGCCGTCCCAAACTTAGGGGTGGCTGTGTCTTTTTGATTTTAATTTCCCTAAGCTATAGGACCTTAAGTGGAAGTGCCCTAGGCTCTGTTGCTTTGTTTCTTAGATGTTTCAGGAAACACCATACACTTCTCCCCAGTGGCTGTTGGCAATTTACATCCCGCCCATCAGCATAACAAGGCTCCCAGTTCTCCATGGCCTGTCCTGCCTTTCTGGATTTTACACTTTATTCAGATGGCCCTTTGGACCAGGGGATAGTGAGACTTCATTGTAGTGCAGATTTCCTTTGCAAGCTTGCTTGGTTGGCCAAAAAGGGCGTATGCGTTTTTTCCTGAATATATTCAGGAAAAAACGCATACGCCCTTTTTGGCCAAGTGCATCATTGTCGACGTTCTGACTCTTTTCCTATGCTTTAAATGCAATTCCAGTCTACCTCCTGAAATCGGTTTCCTGCAATTCTGCCCCGCTTTCAATTCCTCTTGTCAGGTTTACTTCAGTATATTTTTGGACGATAGCTGTCATTTATAACTCTGCATCTTTGTGAATTACAGTGCCCCTGAGCTCCTTTCTTCAACTCGCTTTCTTGTGAGCTGGCCGCAACACCGCAGGATTGCTTCAGGCCCTAATCTGGTTCTGGCACGGCACGCTGAGCCTTTGGTTAATTCCTCTTCCTGGTGGGAAATGAGAGTTAAATTTGCCCATCCAGACACCTCCAGGTAGTCTCTCATTGGTTCTCCCTATTCCTGTACATCTTCCGCAGAAATTGCAAACTGGGCCAAACAGGAGGTTAAAGGCACTGACTCTCCATGTCGGGAGAGTGTTAGAAAAGCGTCTGGAATGTTGCACCCGAGTACCAGGGGAGGAGAACTGAGACATATTGGAACACGTCTCCCGATCACACAGTTGATCCTACACTGGGTTCCACATGCATGCTTTAGCTGAAGGAACAATCCCTTAAAACTGGAGAGTTGAGACCCGTGGAATGGGTACCATGCAATATGAATTCAAAGGGTCTTCATTTGCTCACCGAACCTCTCCAATCCTATCACTGCTGCATTTATGCCCCTGTACACACGCTTGATTCTCTTTTGGAGACATAGCAATCCATAGGTTTCAAGATACTTACTAGTCAGATACATTCTTAGGAGTTTAATATGGGGTGTTGAGACCATTTCGTTGAGCAAGGAGTAGCTCTTGTCTATTACATATATGGCTTAAGGAAATTTATCTGTGCTCATTTCAATCTCTGGTTTTATGCAACACCCCAACTCACCTTTCCCCTTAAGCAAGCATAAGTTGGTTTTCTAAATTTGAGACCCTGTTCTGTTTTGTAATCCAGTTCCTGTGTAGCCAAGGTTACATTCCGTGTATTAATGATATCTTATGATGTTTCTTTTTCTGTGTGACTTATTTCAGTTAGAATCATCATACCTGAATCCACTCATTATGCTGGTACGGGCCTGATGACATAAATTTCATTGCTGAGTGATATTGCATTGTACGTAAGTACCACAACTTCTTTATCCGTTTTTCACTTTCTGCGATATTGAACTTGTACCATAAACAAGGTTCTTGTAAACAGAGCCGTCCCAAACTTTGGGGTGGCTGTGTCTTTTTTGTTTTAATTTCCCTAAGCTATAGGACCATAAGTGGAAGTGCCCTAGGCTCTGTTGCTTTGTTTTTTAGATGTTTCAGGAAACACCATACACTTCTCCCGAGTGGCTGTTGGCAATTTACATCCTGCCCATCAGCATAACAAGGCTCCCAGTTCTCCTTGGCCTGTCCTGCCTTTCTGGATTTTACACTTTTTTCAGATGGCCCTTTTGACCGGGGGGAAGTGAGACTTCATTGTAGTGCAGATTTCCTTTGCAAGCTTGCTTGGTTGGCCAAAAAGTGCGTATGCGTTTTTCCCTGAATATATTCAGGAAAAAACGCATACGCACTTTTTGGCCAAGTGCATCATTGTCGACGTTCTCCCTCTTTTCCTATGCCTTAAATGCAATTCCAGTCTACCTCCTGAAATCGGTTTCCTGCAATTCTGCCCCGCTTTCAAGTCCTCTTGTCAGGCTTACTTCAGTATATTTTTGGACGATAGCTGTCATTTATAACTCTGCAGCTTTGTGAATTACAGTGCCCCTGAGCTCCTTTCTTCAACTCGCTTTCTTGTGAGCTGGCAGCAACACCGCAGGACTGCTTCAGTCCCTAATCTGGTTCCTGCACGGCACGCTGAGCCTTTGGTTAATTCCTCTTCCTGGTGGGAAATGACAGTTAAATTTGCCCATCCAGACACCTCCAGCTAGTCTCTCATTGATTCTCCCTATTCCTGTTCATCTTCCGCAGAAATTGCAAACTGGGCCAAACAGGAGGTTAAAGGCACTGACTCTCCAAGTCGGGAGAGTGTTAGTAAAGCGTCTGGAATGTTGCACCCGAGTACCAGGGGACGAGAACTGAGACATATTGGAACACGTCTCCCGATCACACAGTTGATCCAACTCTGGGTTCCACATGCATGCTTTAGCTGAAGGAACAATCCCTTAAACGTGGAGAGTTGAGACCCGTGGAATGAGTACCATGCAATATGATTTCAAAGGGTTTTCATTTGCTCACTGAACCTCTCCAATCCTATCACTGCTGCGTTTATGCACCTGTACACACGCTTGATTCTCTTTCGGAGACATAGCAATCCATAGGTTTTAAGATACTTACTAGTCAGGTACATTCTTAGGCGTTTAATATGGGGTTTTGAGTCCATTTCGTTGAGCAAGGAGTAGCTCTTGTCTATTACATAGTTGGCTTAACGAACTTTATCTGTGCTCACTTCAATCTCTGGTTTTATGCAGCACCCCAACTCACCTTTCCCCTTAAGCAAGCATAAGTTGGTTTTCTAAATTTGAGACCCTGTTCTCTTTTGTAATCCAGTTCCTGTGTAGCCAAGTTTACATTCCATGTATTAGTGATATCTTATGATGTTTCTTTTTCTGTGTGACTTATTTCAGTTAGAATCATCATACCTGAATCCACTCTATGCTGCTACGGGCCTGATGACATAGATTTCATTGCTGAGTGATATTGCATTGTACGTAAGTACCATAACTTCTTTATCCATTTTTCACTTTCTGCGATATTGAACTTGTATCATAAACGAGGTTCTTGTAAACAGAGCCGTCCCAAACTTTGGGGTGTCTGTGTCTTTTTGATTTTAATTTCCCTAAGCTATAGGACCATAAGTGGAAGTGCCCTCGGCTCTGTTGCTTTGTTTTTTAGATGTTTCAGGAAACACCATACGCTTTTCCGTGTGGCTGTTGGCAATTTACATCCCACCCATCAGCATAACAAGGCTCCCAGTTCTCCATGGCCTGTCCTGCCTTTCTGGATTTTACACTTTTTTCAGTTGGCCCTTTTGACCGGGGGGAAGTGAGACTTAATTTTAGTGCAGATTTCCTTTGCAAGCTTGCTTGGTTGGCCAAAAAGTGCGTATGCGTTTTTTCCTGAATATATTCAGGAATAAACGCATACGCCCTTTTTGGCCAAGTGCATCATTGTTGATGTTCTGCCTCTTTTCCTATGCATTAAATGCAATTCCAGTCTACCTCCTGAAATCGGTTTCCTGCAATTCTGCCCCGCTTTCAAGTCCTCTTGGCAGCCTTACTGCAGTATATTTTTGGACGATAGCTGTCATTTATAACTCTGCAGGTTTGTGAATTACAGTGCCCCTGAACTCCTTTCTTCAACTGGCTTTCTTGTTAGCTGGCCGCAACATGGCAGGATTGCTTCAGGCCCTAATCTGGTTCCAGCACGGCATGCTGAGCCTTTGGTTAATTCCTCTTCCTGGTGGGAAATGAGAGTTAAATTTGCCCGTCCAGACACCTCCAGCTAGTCTCTCATTGGTTCTCCCTATTCCTGTTCATCTTCCGCAGAATTTGCAAACTGGGCCAAACAGGAGGTTAAAGGCACTGACTCTCCAAGACGGCAGAGTGTTAGTAAAGCGTCTGGAAAGTTAACCCGAGTACCTGGGTACGAGAACTGAGACATATATGAACACGTCTCCCGATCACACGGTTGATCATACTCTGGGTTCCACATGCATGATTTAGCTGAAGGAAGAATCCCTTAAACCTGGAGAGTTGAGACCCGTGGAATGGGTACCATGCAATGTGACTTCAAAGGGTCTTCATTTGCTCACCGAACCTCTCCAATCCTATCACTGCTGCGTTTATGCCCCTGTACACACGCTTGATTCTCTTTCAGAGACATAGCGATCCATATGTTTTAAGATACTTACTAGTCAGGTACATTCTTAGGAGTTTAATATGGGGTGTTGAGTCCATTTCGTTGAGCAAGGAGTAGCTCTTGTCTATTCCATATTTGGCTTAAGGAACTTTATCTGTGCTCATTTCAATCTCTGGTTTTATGCAGCACCCCAACTCACCTTTCCCCTTAAGCAAGTATAAGTTCGTGTTCTAAATTTGAGACCCTGTTCTGTTTTGTAATTCAGTTCCTGTGTAGCCAAGTTTACATTCCGTGTATTAGTGATATGTTATGATGTTTCTTTTTCTGTGTGACTTATTTCAGTTAGAATCATCATACCTGAATCCACTCATTATGCTGCTACGGGCCTGATGACGTAGATTTCATTGCTGAGTGATATTGCATTGTACGTAAGTACCACAACTTCTTTATCCATTTTTTGCTTTCTGCGATATTGAACTACTACCGTAAACGAGGTTCTTGTAAACAGAGCCGTCCCAAACTTTAGGGTGGCTGTGTCTTTTTGATTTTAATTTCCCTAAGCTATAGGACCATAAGTGGAAGTGCCCTAGGCTCTGTTCCTCGTTTTTTTAGATGTTTCAGGAAGCACCATACACTTCTCCGGAGTGGCTGTTGGCAATTGACATCCCGCCCATCAGCATAACAAGGCTCCCAGTTCTCCATGGCCTGTCCTGCCTTTCTGGATTTTACACTTTTTTCAGATGGCCCTTTTGACCGGGGGGATGTGAGACTTCATTGTAGTGATGATTTCCTTTGCAAGCTTGCTTGGTTGGCCAAAAAGGGCGTATGCGTTTTTTCCTGAATATATTCAGGAAAAAACGCATACGCCCTTTTTGGCCAAGTGCATCATTGTGGACGTTCTGCCTCTTTTCCTATGCTTTAAATGCAATTCCAGTCTCCCTCCTGAAATCGGTTTCCTGCAATTCTGCCCCGCTTTCAAGTCCTCTTGGCAGCCTTACTTCAGTATATTTTTGGACGATAGCTGTCATTTATAACTCTGCAGGTTTGTGAATTACAGTGCCCCTGAGCTCCTTTCTTCAACTCGCTTTCTTGTGAGCTGCCCGCAACACCGCAGGATTGCTTCAGGCCCTAATCTGGTTCCAGCACGGCACGCTGAGCCTTTGGTTAATTCCTCTTCCTGGTGGGAAATGAGAGTTAAATTTGCCCGTCAAGACACCTCCAGCTAGTCTCTCATTGGTTCTCCCTATTCCTGTTCATCTTCCGCAGAAATTGTAAACTGGGCCAAACAGGAGGCACTGACTCTCCAAGTCGGGAGAGTGTTAGTAATGCGTCTGGAATGTTGCACCCGAGTACCAGGGGACTAGAACTGAGACATAATGGAACACGTCTCCCGATCACACGGTTGATCATACTCAGGGTTCCACATGCATGCTTTAGCTGAAGGAAGAATCCCTTAAACCTGGAGAGTTGAGACCCGTGGAATGGGTACCATGCAATATGACTTCAAAGGGTCTTCATTTGCTCACTGAAACTCCCCAATCCTATCACTGCTGCATTTATGGCCCTGTACACACGCTTGATTCTCTTTCAGAGACATAGCGATCCATAGGTTTTAAGATAATTACTAGTCAGGTACATTCTTAGGCGTTTAATATGGGGTGTTGAGTCCATTTCGTTGAGCAAGGAGTAGCTCTTGTCTATTACATATTTGGCTTAAGGAACTTTATCTGTGCTCATTTCAATCTCTGGTTTTATGCAGCACCCCAACTCACCTTTCCCCTTAAGCAAGCATAAGTTGGTTTTCTACATTTGAGACCCTGTTCTGTTTTGTAATCCAGTTCCTGTGTAGCCAAGTTTACATTCCGTGTATTAGTGATATCTTATGATGTTTCTTTTTCTGTGTGACTTATTTCAGTTAGAATCATCATACCTGAATCCACTCATTATGCTGCTACGGGCCTGATGACATAGATTTCATTGCTGAGTGATATTGCATTGTACGTAAGTACCACAACTTCTTTATCCGTTTTTCACTTTCTGCGATATTGAACTTGTACCGTAAACAAGGTTCTTGTAAACAGAGCCGTCCCAAACTTTGGGGTGGCTGTGTCTTTTTGATTTTAATTTCCCTAAGCTATAGGACCATAAGTGGAAGTGCCCTAGGCTCTGTTGCTTTGTTTTTTAGATGTTTCAGGAAACACCATACACTTCTCCTGAGTGGCTGTTGGCAATTTACATCCCGCCCATCAGCATAACAAGGCTCCCAGTTCTCCATGGCCTGTCCTGCCTTTCTGGATTTTACACTTTTTTAAGATGGCCCTTTTGACCAGGGGGAAGTGAGACTTCATTGTAGTGCAGATTTCCTTTGCAAGCTTGCTTGGTTGGCCAAAAAGGGCGTATGCGTTTTTTCCTGAATATATTCAGGAAAAAACGCATACGCCCTTTTTGGCCAAGTGCATCATTGTCGACGTTCTGCCTCTTTTCCTATGCATTAAATGCAATTCCAGTCTACCTCCTGAAATCGGTTTCCTGCAATTCTGCCCCGCTTTCAAGTCCTCTTGGCAGCCTTACTTCAGTATATTTTTGGACGATAGCTGTCATTTATAACTCTGCACGTTTGTGAATTACAGTGCCCCTGAGCTCCTTTCTTCAACTCGCTTTCTTTTGAGCTGGCCGCAACACCGCAGGACTGCTTCAGGCCCTAATCTGGTTCCGGCACGGCATGCTGAGCCTTTGGTTAATTCCTCTTCCTGGTGGGAAATGAGAGTTAAATTTGCCCGTCCAGACACCTCCAGCTAGTCTCTCATTGGTCCTCCCTATTCCTGTTCATCTTCCGCAGAAATTGCAAACAGGGCCAAACAGGAGGTCAAAGGCACTGACTCTCCAAGTCGGGAGAGTGTTAGTAAAGCGTCTGGAATGTTGCACCCGAGTACCAGGGGACGAGAACTGAGACATATTGGAACACGTCTCCCGATCACATGGTTGATCATACTCTGGGTTCCACATGCATGATTTAGCTGAAGGAAGAATCCCTTAAACCTGGAGCGTTGAGACCCGTGGAATGGGTACCATGCAATATGACTTCTAAGGGTCTTCGTTTGCTCACCGAACCTCTCCAATCCTATCACTGCTGCGTTTATGCCCCTGTACACATGCTTGATTCTCTTTCGGAGACATAGCAATCCATAGGTTTTAAGATACTTACTAGTCAGGTACATTCTTAGGCGTTTAATATGGGGTGTTGAGTCCATTTCATTTAGCAAGGAGTAGCTCTTGTCTATTACATATTTGGCTTAAGGAACTTTATCTGTGCTCATTTCAATCTCTGGTTTTATGCAGCACCCCAACTCACCTTTCCCCTTAAGCAAGCATAAGTTGGTTTTCTACATTTGAGACCCTGTTCTGTTTTGTAATCCAGTTCCTGTGTAGCCAAGTTTACATTCCGTGTATTAGTGATATCTTATGATGTTTCTTTTTCTGTGTGACTTATTTCAGTTAGAATCATCATACCTGAATCCACTCATTATGCTGCTACGGGCCTGATGACATAGTTTTCATTGCTGAGTGATATTGCATTGTACGTAAGTACCACAACTTCTTTATCCGTTTTTCACTTTCTGCGATATTGAACTTGTACCGTAAACAAGTTTCTTGTAAACAGAGCCGTCCCAAACTTTGGGGTGGCTGTGTCTTTTTTATTTTAGTTTCCCTAAGCTATAGGACCATAAGTGGAAGTGCCCTAGGCTCTGTTGCTTTGTTTTTTAGATGTTTCAGGAAACACCATACACTTCTCCCCTGTGGCTGTTGGCAATTTACATCCCGCCCATCAGCATAACAAGGCTCCCAGTTCTCCATGGCCTGTCCTGCCTTTCTGGATTTTACACTTTTTTAAGATGGCCCTTTTGACCGGGGGGAAGTGAGACTTCATTGTAGTGCAGATTTCCTTTGCAAGCTTGCTTGGTTGGCCAAAAAGGGCGTATGCGTTTTTCCCTGAATATATTCAGGAAAAAACGCATACGCACTTTTTGGCCAAGTGCATCATTGTCGACGTTCTGCCTCTTTTCCTATGCCTTAAATGCAATTCCAGTCTACCTCCTGAAATCGGTTTCCTGCAATTCTGCCCCGCTTTCAAGTCCTCTTGTCAGGCTTACTTCAGTATATTTTTGGACGATAGCTGTCATTTATAACTCTGCAGCTTTGTGGATTACAGTGCCCCTGAGCTCCTTTCTTCAACTCGCTTTCTTGTGAGCTGGCAGCAACACCGCAGGACTGCTTCAGTCCCTAATCTGGTTCCTGCACGGCACGCTGAGCCTTTGGTTAATTCCTCTTCCTGGTGGGAAATGACAGTTAAATTTGCCCATCCAGACACCTCCAGCTAGTCTCTCATTGATTCTCCCTATTCCTGTTCATCTTCCGCAGAAATTGCAAACTGGGCCAAACAGGAGGTTAAAGGCACTGACTCTCCAAGTCGGGAGAGTGTTAGTAAAGCGTCTGGAATGTTGCACCCGAGTACCAGGGGACGAGAACTGAGACATATTGGAACACGTCTCCCGATCACACAGTTGATCCAACTCTGGGTTCCACATGCATGCTTTAGCTGAAGGAACAATCCCTTAAACGTGGAGAGTTGAGACCCGTGGAATGAGTACCATGCAATATGATTTCAAAGGGTTTTCATTTGCTCACTGAACCTCTCCAATCCTATCACTGCTGCGTTTATGCACCTGTACACACGCTTGATTCTCTTTCGGAGACATAGCAATCCATAGGTTTTAAGATACTTACTAGTCAGGTAGATTCTTAGGCGTTTAATATGGGGTTTTGAGTCCATTTCGTTGAGCAAGGAGTAGCTCTTGTCTATTACATAGTTGGCTTAACGAACTTTATCTGTGCTCACTTCAATCTCTGGTTTTATGCAGCACCCCAACTCACCTTTCCCCTTAAGCAAGCATAAGTTGGTTTTCTAAATTTGAGACCCTGTTCTCTTTTGTAATCCAGTTCCTGTGTAGCCAAGTTTACATTCCATGTATTAGTGATATCTTATGATGTTTCTTTTTCTGTGTGACTTATTTCAGTTAGAATCATCATACCTGAATCCACTCTATGCTGCTACGGGCCTGATGACATAGATTTCATTGCTGAGTGATATTGCATTGTACGTAAGTACCATAACTTCTTTATCCATTTTTCACTTTCTGCGATATTGAACTTGTATCATAAACGAGGTTCTTGTAAACAGAGCCGTCCCAAACTTTGGGGTGTCTGTGTCTTTTTGATTTTAATTTCCCTAAGCTATAGGACCATAAGTGGAAGTGCCCTCGGCTCTGTTGCTTTGTTTTTTAGATGTTTCAGGAAACACCATACGCTTTTCCGTGTGGCTGTTGGCAATTTACATCCCACCCATCAGCATAACAAGGCTCCCAGTTCTCCATGGCCTGTCCTGCCTTTCTGGATTTTACACTTTTTTCAGTTGGCCCTTTTGACCGGGGGGAAGTGAGACTTAATTTTAGTGCAGATTTCCTTTGCAAGCTTGCTTGGTTGGCCAAAAAGTGCGTATGCGTTTTTTCCTGAATATATTCAGGAATAAACGCATACGCCCTTTTTGGCCAAGTGCATCATTGTTGATGTTCTGCCTCTTTTCCTATGCATTAAATGCAATTCCAGTCTACCTCCTGAAATCGGTTTCCTGCAATTCTGCCCCGCTTTCAAGTCCTCTTGGCAGCCTTACTGCAGTATATTTTTGGACGATAGCTGTCATTTATAACTCTGCAGGTTTGTGAATTACAGTGCCCCTGAACTCCTTTCTTCAACTGGCTTTCTTGTTAGCTGGCCGCAACATGGCAGGATTGCTTCAGGCCCTAATCTGGTTCCAGCACGGCATGCTGAGCCTTTGGTTAATTCCTCTTCCTGGTGGGAAATGAGAGTTAAATTTGCCCGTCCAGACACCTCCAGCTAGTCTCTCATTGGTTCTCCCTATTCCTGTTCATCTTCCGCAGAATTTGCAAACTGGGCCAAACAGGAGGTTAAAGGCACTGACTCTCCAAGACGGCAGAGTGTTAGTAAAGCGTCTGGAAAGTTAACCCGAGTACCTGGGTACAAGAACTGAGACATATATGAACACGTCTCCCGATCACACGGTTGATCATACTCTGGGTTCCACATGCATGATTTAGCTGAAGGAAGAATCCCTTAAACCTGGAGAGTTGAGACCCGTGGAATGGGTACCATGCAATGTGACTTCAAAGGGTCTTCATTTGCTCACCGAACCTCTCCAATCCTATCACTGCTGCGTTTATGCCCCTGTACACACGCTTGATTCTCTTTCAGAGACATAGCGATCCATATGTTTTAAGATACTTACTAGTCAGGTACATTCTTAGGAGTTTAATATGGGGTGTTGAGTCCATTTCGTTGAGCAAGGAGTAGCTCTTGTCTATTCCATATTTGGCTTAAGGAACTTTATCTGTGCTCATTTCAATCTCTGGTTTTATGCAGCACCCCAACTCACCTTTCCCCTTAAGCAAGTATAAGTTCGTGTTCTAAATTTGAGACCCTGTTCTGTTTTGTAATTCAGTTCCTGTGTAGCCAAGTTTACATTCCGTGTATTAGTGATATGTTATGATGTTTCTTTTTCTGTGTGACTTATTTCAGTTAGAATCATCATACCTGAATCCACTCATTATGCTGCTACGGGCCTGATGACGTAGATTTCATTGCTGAGTGATATTGCATTGTACGTAAGTACCACAACATCTTTATCCATTTTTTGCTTTCTGCGATATTGAACTACTACCGTAAACGAGGTTCTTGTAAACAGAGCCGTCCCAAACTTTAGGGTGGCTGTGTCTTTTTGATTTTAATTTCCCTAAGCTATAGGACCATAAGTGGAAGTGCCCTAGGCTCTGTTCCTCGTTTTTTTAGATGTTTCAGGAAGCACCATACACTTCTCCGGAGTGGCTGTTGGCAATTGACATCCCGCCCATCAGCATAACAAGGCTCCCAGTTCTCCATGGCCTGTCCTGCCTTTCTGGATTTTACACTTTTTTCAGATGGCCCTTTTGACCGGGGGGATGTGAGACTTCATTGTAGTGATGATTTCCTTTGCAAGCTTGCTTGGTTGGCCAAAAAGGGCGTATGCGTTTTTTCCTGAATATATTCAGGAAAAAACGCATACGCCCTTTTTGGCCAAGTGCATCATTGTGGACGTTCTGCCTCTTTTCCTATGCTTTAAATGCAATTCCAGTCTCCCTCCTGAAATCGGTTGCCTGCAATTCTGCCCCGCTTTCAAGTCCTCTTGGCAGCCTTACTTCAGTATATTTTTGGACGATAGCTGTCATTTATAACTCTGCAGGTTTGTGAATTACAGTGCCCCTGAGCTCCTTTCTTCAACTCGCTTTCTTGTGAGCTGCCCGCAACACCGCAGGATTGCTTCAGGCCCTAATCTGGTTCCAGCACGGCACGCTGAGCCTTTGGTTAATTCCTCTTCCTGGTGGGAAATGAGAGTTAAATTTGCCCGTCAAGACACCTCCAGCTAGTCTCTCATTGGTTCTCCCTATTCCTGTTCATCTTCCGCAGAAATTGTAAACTGGGCCAAACAGGAGGCACTGACTCTCCAAGTCGGGAGAGTGTTAGTAATGCGTCTGGAATGTTGCACCCGAGTACCAGGGGACTAGAACTGAGACATAATGGAACACGTCTCCCGATCACACGGTTGATCATACTCAGGGTTCCACATGCATGCTTTAGCTGAAGGAAGAATCCCTTAAACCTGGAGAGTTGAGACCCGTGGAATGGGTACCATGCAATATGACTTCAAAGGGTCTTCATTTGCTCACTGAAACTCCCCAATCCTATCACTGCTGCATTTATGGCCCTGTACACACGCTTGATTCTCTTTCAGAGACATAGCGATCCATAGGTTTTAAGATAATTACTAGTCAGGAACATTCTTAGGCGTTTAATATGGGGTGTTGAGTCCATTTCGTTGAGCAAGGAGTAGCTCTTGTCTATTACATATTTGGCTTAAGGAACTTTATCTGTGCTCATTTCAATCTCTGGTTTTATGCAGCACCCCAACTCACCTTTCCCCTTAAGCAAGCATAAGTTGGTTTTCTACATTTGAGACCCTGTTCTGTTTTGTAATCCAGTTCCTGTGTAGCCAAGTTTACATTCCGTGTATTAGTGATATCTTATGATGTTTCTTTTTCTGTGTGACATATATCAGTTAGAATCATCATACCTGAATCCACTCATTATGCTGCTACGGGCCTGATGACATAGTTTTCATTGCTGAGTGATATTGCATTGTACGTAAGTACCACAACTTCTTTATCCGTTTTTCACTTTCTGCGATATTGAACTTGTACCGTAAACAAGTTTCTTGTAAACAGAGCCGTCCCAAACTTTGGGGTGGCTGTGTCTTTTTTATTTTAGTTTCCCTAAGCTATAGGACCATAAGTGGAAGTGCCCTAGGCTCTGTTGCTTTGTTTTTTAGATGTTTCAGGAAACACCATACACTTCTCCCCTGTGGCTGTTGGCAATTTACATCCCGCCCATCAGCATAACAAGGCTCCCAGTTCTCCATGGCCTGTCCTGCCTTTCTGGATTTTACACTTTTTTCAGATGGCCCTTTTAACCGGGGGGAAGTGAGACTTCATTGTAGTGCAGATTTCCTTTGCAAGCTTGCTTGGTTGGCCAAAAAGGGCGTATGCGTTTTTTCCTGAATATATTCAGGAAAAAACGCATACGCCCTTTTTGGCCAAGTGCATCATTGTCGACGTTCTGCCTCTTTTCCTATGCATTAAATGCAATTCCAGTCTACCTCCTGAAATCGGTTTCTTGCAATTCTGCCCCACTTTCAAGTCCTCTTGGCAGCCTTACTTCAGTATATTTTTGGACGATAGCTGTCATTTATAACTCTGCAGGTTTGTGATTTACAGTGCCCCTGAGCTCCTTTCTTCAACTCGCTTTCTTTTGAGCTGGCCGCAACACCGCAGGACTGCTTCAGGCCCTAATCTGGTTCCGGCACGGCATGCTGAGCCTTTGGTTAATTCCTCTTCCTGGTGGGAAATGAGAGTTAAATTTGCCCGTCCAGACACCTCCAGCTAGTCTCTCATTGGTCCTCCCTATTCCTGTTCATCTTCCGCAGAAATTGCAAACAGGGCCAAACAGGAGTTCAAAGGCACTGACTCTCCAAGTCGGGAGAGTGTTAGTAAAGCGTCTGGAATGTTGCACCCGAGTACCAGGGGACGAGAACTGAGACATATTGGAACACGTCTCCCGATCACATGGTTGATCATACTCTGGGTTCCACATGCATGATTTAGCTGAAGGAAGAATCCCTTAAACCTGGAGCGTTGAGACCCGTGGAATGGGTACCATGCAATATGACTTCTAAGGGTCTTCGTTTGCTCACCGAACCTCTCCAATCCTATCACTGCTGCGTTTATGCCCCTGTACACATGCTTGATTCTCTTTCGGAGACATAGCAATCCATAGGTTTTAAGATACTTACTAGTCAGGTACATTCTTAGGCGTTTAATATGGGGTGTTGAGTCCATTTCATTGAGCAAGGAGTAGCTCTTGTCTATTACATATTTGGCTTAAGGAACTTTATCTGTGCTCATTTCAATCTCTGGTTTTATGCAGCACCCCAACTCACCTTTCCCCTTAAGCAAGCATAAGTTGGTTTTCTACATTTGAGACCCTGTTCTGTTTTGTAATCCAGTTCCTGTGTAGCCAAGTTTACATTCCGTGTATTAGTGATATCTTATGATGTTTCTTTTTCTGTGTGACTTATTTCAGTTAGAATCATCATACCTGAATCCACTCATTATGCTGCTACGGGCCTGATGACATAGATTTCATTGCTGAGTGATATTGCATTGTACGTAAGTACCACAACTTCTTTATCCGTTTTTCACTCTCTGCGATATTGAACTTGTACCGTAAACAAGTTTCTTGTAAACAGAGCCGTCCCAAACTTTGGGGTGGCTGTGTCTTTTTTATTTTAGTTTCCCTAAGCTATAGGACCATAAGTGGAAGTGCCCTAGGCTCTGTTGCTTTGTTTTTTAGATGTTTCAGGAAACACCATACACTTCTCCCCTGTGGCTGTTGGCAATTTACATCCCGCCCATCAGCATAACAAGGCTCCCAGTTCTCCATGGCCTGTCCTGCCTTTCTGGATTTTACACTTTTTTCAGATGGCTCTTTTGACCGGGGGGAAGTGAGACTTCATTGTAGTGCAGATTTCCTTTGAAAGCTTGCATGGTTGGCCAAAAAGGGCGTATGCGTTTTTTCCTGAATATATTCAGGAAAAAACGCATACGCCCTTTTTGGCCAAGTGCGTCATTGTCGACGTTCTGCCTCTTTTCCTATGCTTTAAATGCAATTCCAGTCTACCTCCTGAAATCGGTTTCCTGCAATTCTGCCCCGCTTTCAAGTCCTCTTGGCAGCCTTACTTCAGTATATTTTTGGACGATAGCTGTCATTTATAACTCTGCAGGTTTGTGAATTACAGTGCCCCTGAGCTCCTTTCTTCAACTCGCTTTCTTGTGAGCTGGCCGCAACACCGCAGGACTGCTTCAGGCCCTAATCTGGTTCCGGCACGGCATGCTGAGCCTTTGGTTAATTCCTCTTCCTGGTGGGAAATGAGAGTTAAATTTGCCCATCCAGACACCTCCAGCTAGTCTCTCATTGGTCCTCCCTATTCCTGTTCATCTTCCACAGAAATTGCAAACTGGGCCAAACAGGAGGTTAAAGGCACTGACTCTCCAAGTCGGGAGAGTGTTAGTAAAGCGTTTGGAATGTTGCACCCGAGTACCAGGGGACGAGAACTGAGACATATTGGAACACGTCTCCCGATCACACGGTTGATCATACTCTGGGTTCCACATGCATGCTTTAGCTGAAGGAAGAATCCCTTAAACCTGGAGAGTTGAGACCCGTGGAATGGGTACCATGCAATATGACTTCAAAGGGTCTTCGTTTGCTCACCGAACCTCTCCAATCCTATCACTGCTGCGTTTATGCCCCTGTACACATGCTTGATTCTCTTTCGGAGACTTAGCAATTCATAGGTTTTAAGATACTTACTAGTCAGGTACATTATTAGGTGTTTAATATGGGGTGTTGAGTCCATTTCATTGAGCAAGGAGTAGCTCTTGTCTATTACATATTTGGCTTAAGGAACTTTATCTGTGCTCATTTCAATCTCTGGTTTTATGCACCACCCCAACTCACCTTGCCCCTTAAGTAAGCATAAGTTGGTTTTCTACATTTGAGACCCTGTTCTGTTTTGTAATCCAGTTCCTGTGTAGCCAAGTTTACATTCCGAGTATTAGTGATATCTTATGATGTTTGTTTTTCTGTGTGACTTATTTCAGTTAGAATCATCATACCTGAATCCACTCATTATGCTGCTATGGGCCTGATGACATAGATTTCATTGCTGAGTGATATTGCATTGTACGTAAGTACCACAATTTCTTTATCCGTTTTTCACTTTCTGCGATATTGAACTTGTACCGTAAACGAGGTTCTTGTAAACAGAGCCGTCCCAAACTTTGTGGTGGCTGTGTCTTTTTGATTTTAATTTCCCTAACCTATAGGACCATAAGTGGAAGTGCCCTGGGCTCTGTTGCTTTGTTTTTTAGATGTTTCAGGAAACACCATACACTTCTCCCCAGTGGCTGTTGGCAATTTACATCCCGCCCATCAGCATAACAAGGCTCCCAGTTCTCCATGGCCTGTCCTGCCTTTCTGGATTTTACACTTTTTTCAGATGGCTCTTTTGACCGGGGGGAAGTGAGACTTCATTGTAGTGCAGATTTCCTTTGCAAGCTTGCTTGGTTGGCCAAAAAGGGCGTATGCGTTTTTTCCTGAATATATTCAGGAAAAAACGCATACGCCCTTTTTGGCCAAGTGCATCATTGTCGACGTTCTGCCTCTTTTCCTATGCATTAAATGCAATTCCAGTCTACCTCCTGAAATCGGTTTCCTGCAATTCTGCCCCGCTTTCAAGTCCTCTTGGCAGCCTTACTTCAGTATATTTTTGGACGATAGCTGTCATTTATAACTCTGCAGATTTGTGAATTACAGTGCGCCTGAGCTCTTTTCTTCAACTCGCTTTCTTGTGAGCTGGCCGCAACACCGCAGGACTGCTTCAGGCCCTAATCTGGTTCCGGCACGGCATGCTGAGCCTTTGGTTAATTCCTCTTCCTGGTGGGAAATGAGAGTTAAATTTGCCCGTCCAGACACCTCCAGCTAGTCTCTCATTGGTCCTCCCTATTCCTGTTCATCTTCCGCAGAAATTGCAAACTGGGCCAAACAGGAGGTCAAAGGCACTGACTCTCCAAGTCGGGAGAGTGTTAGTAAAGCGTCTGGAATGTTGCACCCGAGTACCAGGGGACGAGAACTGAGACATATTGGAACACGTCTCCCGATCACACGGTTGATCATACTCTGGGTTCCACATGCATGCTTTAGCTGAAGGAGGAATCCCTTAAACCTGGAGAGTTGAGACCCGTGGAATGGGTACCATGCAATATGACTTCAAAAGGTCTTCGTTTGCTCACCGAACCTCTCCAATCCTATCACTGCTGCGTTTATGCCCCTGTACACATGCTTGATTCTCTTTCGGAGACTTAGCAATCCATAGGTTTTAAGATACTTACTAGTCAGGTACATTATTAGGCGTTTAATATGGGGTGTTGAGTCCATTTCATTGAGCAAGGAGTAGCTCTTGTCTATTACATATTTGGCTTAAGGAACTTTATCTGTGCTCATTTCAATCTCTGGTTCTATGCAGCACCCCAACTCACCTTTCCCCTTAAGTAAGCATAAGTTGGTTTTCTACATTTGAGACCCTGTTCTGTTTTGTAATCCAGTTCCTGTGTAGCCAAGTTTACATTCCGTGTATTAGTGATATCTTATGATGTTTGTTTTTCTGTGTGACTTATTTCAGTTAGAATCATCATACCTGAATCCACTCATTATGCTGCTATGGGCCTGATGACATAGATTTCATTGCTGAGTGATATTGCATTGTACGTAAGTACCACAACTTCTTTATCCGTTTTTCACTTTCTGCGATATTGAACTTGTACCGTAAACGAGGTTCTTGTAAACAGAGCCGTCCCAAACTTTGGGGTGGCTGTGTTTTTTTTATTTTAATTTCCCTAACCTATAGGACCATAAGTGGAAGTGCCCTGGGCTCTGTTGCTTTGTTTTTTAGATGTTTCAGGAAACACCATACACTTCTCCCGAGTGGCTGTTGGCAATTTACATCCCGCCCATCAGCATAACAACGCTCCCAGTTTTCCATGGCCTGTCCTGCCATTCTGGATTTTACACTTTTTTCAGATGGCTCTTTTGACCGGGGGGAAGTGAGACTTCATTGTAGTGCAGATTTCCTTTGCAAGCTTGCTTGGTTGGCCAAAAAGGGCGTATGCGTTTTTTCCTGAATATATTCAGGAAAAAACGCATACGCCCTTTTTGGCCAAGTGCGTCATTGTCGACGTTCTGCCTCTTTTCCTATGCTTTAAATGCAATTCCAGTCTACCTCCTGAAATCGGTTTCCTGCAATTCTGCGCCGCTTTCAAGTCCTTTTAGCAGCCTTACTTCAGTATATTTTTGGACGATAGCTGTCATTTATAACTCTGCAGGTTTGTGAAATACAGTGCCCCTGAGCTCCTTTCTTCAACTCGCTTTCTTGTGAGCTGGCCGCAACACCGCAGGATTGCTTCAGGCCCTAGTCTGGTTCCGGCACAGCACGCTGAGCCTTTGGTTAATTCCTCTTCCTTGTGGGAAATGAGAGTTAAATTTGCCCGTCCAGACACCTCCAGCTAGTCTCACATTGGTTTTCCCTATTCCTGTTCATCTTCTGCAGAAATTGCAAACTGGGCCAAACTGGGCCAAACAGGAGGTTAAAGGCACTGAATCTCCAAGTCAGGAGAGTGTTAGTAAAGCATCTGGAAAGTTGCACCCGAGTACCAGGGGACGAGAACTGAGACATATTTGAACACGTCTCCCGATCACATGGTTGATCATACTCTGGGTTACACATGCATGTTTTAGCTGAAGGAAGAATCCCTTAAACCTGGAGAGTTGAGACCCGTAGAATGGGTACCATGTAATATGACTTCAAAGGGTCTTCATTTGCTCACCGAACCTCTCCAATCCTATCACTGCTGCGTTTATACCCCTGTAGAAACGCTTGATTCTCTTTCGGAGACAGAGCGATCCATAGGTTTTAAGATACTTACTAGTCAGGTACATTCTTAGGCGTTTAATATGGGGTGTTGAGTCCATTTCGTTGAGCAAGGAGTAGCTCTTGTCTATTACATATTTGGCTTAAGGAAGTTTATCTGTGCTCATTTCAATCTCTGGTTTTATGCAGCACCCCAACTCACCTTTCCCCTTAAGCAAGCATAAGTTGGTTTTCTAAATTTGAGACCCTGTTCTGTTTTGTAATCCAGCTCCTGTGGAGCCAAGTTTACATTCTGTGTATTAGTGATATCTTATGATATTTCTTTTTCTGTGTGACTTATTTCAGTTAGAATCATCATACCTGAATCCACTCATTATGCTGCTACGGGCCTGATGACATAGATTTCATTGCTGAGTGATATTGCATGGTACGTAAGTACCACAAATTCTTTATCCATTTTTCGCTTTTTGCGATATTAAACTTGTACCGTAAATGAGCTTCTTGTAAACTGAGCTGACCCAAAGTTTGGGGTGGCTGTGTCTTTCTGATTTTAATTTCCCTAAGCTATAGGACCATAAGTGGAAGTGCCCTAGGCTCTGTTGCTTTGTTTTTTAGATGTTTCAGTAAACACCATACACTTTTCCAGAGTGGCTGTTGGCAATTTACATCCTGTCCATCAGCATAACAAGGCTTCCAATTCTCCATGGCCTGTCCTGCCTTTCTGGATTTTACACTTTTTTCAGATGGCCGTTTTGACCGGGGGGAAGTGAGACTTCATTGTAGTGCAGATTTCCATTGCAAGCTTGCTTGGTTGGCCAAAAATTGCGTATGCGTTTTTTCCTGAATATATTCAGTAAAAAACGCATACGCCCTTTTTGGCGAAGTGCATCATTGTGGACGTTCTGCCTCTTTTCCTATGCTTTAAATGCATTTCCAGTCTACCTGCTGAAATCGGTTTCCTGCAATTCTGCCCCACTTTCAAGTCCTCTTGGCAGCCTTACTTCAGTATATTTTTGGATGATAGCTGTCATTTATAACTCTGCAGGTTTGTGAATTACAGTGCCCCTGACCTCCTTTCTTCAACTCGCTTTCTTGTGAGCTGGCCGCAACACCGCAGGATTGCTTCAGGCCCTAATCTGGTTCCGGCACGGCACGCTGAGCCTTTGGTTAATTCCTCTTCCTGGTGGGAAATGAGAGTTAAATTTGCCCGTCCAGACACCTCCAGCTAGTCTCTCATTGGTCCTCCCTATTCCTGTTCATCTTCCGCAGAAATTGCAAACTGGGCCAGACAGGAGGTTAAAGGCACTGAATCTCCAAGTCAGGAGAGTGTTAGTAAAGCGTCTGGAAAGTTGCACCCGAGTACCAGGGGACGAGAACTGAGACATATTTGAACACGTCTCCCGATCACATGGTTGATCATACTCTGGGTTCCACATGCATGTTTTAGCTGAAGGAAGAATCCCTTAAACCTGGAGAGTTGAGACCCGTGGAATGGGTACCATGTAATATGACTTCAAAGGGTCTTCATTTGCTCACCGAACCTCTCCAATCCTATCACTGCTGCGTTTATGCCCCTGTAGAAACGCTTGATTCTCTTTCGGAGACAGAGCGATCCATAGGTTTTAAGATACTTACTAGTCAGGTACATTCTTAGGCGTTTAATATGGGGTGTTGAGTCCATTTCGTTGAGCAAGGAGTAGCTCTTGTCTATTCCATATTTGGCTTAAGGAACTTTATCTGTGCTCATTTCAATCTCTGGTTTTATGCAGCACCCCAACTCACCTTTCCCCTTAAGCAAGCATAAGTTGGTTTTCTAAATTTGAGACCCTGTTCTGTTTTGTAATCCAGCTCCTGTGTAGCCAAGTTTACATTCTGTGTATTAGTGATATCTTATGATGTTTCTTTTTCTGTGTGACTTATTTCAGTTAGAATCATCATACCTGAACCCACTCATTTTCTGCTACAGGCCTGTTGACATAGATTTCATTGCTGAGTGATATTGCATTGTTCGTAAGTACCACTAATTCTTTATCCATTTTTCACTTTCTGTGATATTGAACTTGTACCATAAACGAGGTTCTTGTAAACAGAGCCGTCCCAAATTTTGGGTGGCTGTGTCTTTTTGATTATAATTTCCCTAAGCAATAGGACCATAAGTGGAAGTGCCCTAGGCTCTGTTCCTTTGTTTTTTAGATATTTCAGGAAACACCATACACTTCTCCCAAGTGGCTGTTGGCAATTTACATCCCGCCCATCAGCATAACAAGGCTCCCAGTTCTCCATGGCCTGTCCTGCCTTTCTGGATTTTACACTTTTTTCAGATGGCCCTTTTGACCGGGGCGAAGTGAGACTTCATTGTAGTGCAGATTTCCTTTGCAAGCTTGCTTGGTTGGCCAAAAAGGGCGTATGCGTTTTTTCCTGAATATATTCAGGAAAAAACGCATACGCCCTTTTTGGCCAAGTGCATCATTGTCCACGTTCTGCCTCTTTTCCTCTGCTTTAAATGAAATTCCAGTCTACCTCCTGAAATCGGTTTCCTGCAATTCTGCCCCACTTTCAAGTTCTCTTGGCAGCCTTACTTCAGTATATTTTTGGACGATAGCTGTCATTTATAACTCTGCAGGTTTGTGAATTACAGTGCCCCTGAGCTCCTTTCTTCAACTTGCTTTCTTGTGAGCTGGCCGCAACACCGCAGGATTGCTTCACGCCCTAATCTGGTTCCGGCACGGCACACTGAGCCTTTGGTTAATTCCTCTTCCTGTTGGGAAATGAGAGTTAAATTTGCCCGTCCAGACATCTCCAGCTAGTCTCTCATTGGTTCTCCCTATTCCTGTTCATCTTCCGCAGAATTTGCAAACTGGGACAAACAGGAGATTAAAGACACTGACTCTCCAAGTCGGGAGAGTGTTAGTAAAGCATCTGGATTGTTGCACCCGAGTACCAGGGGACGGGAACTGAGACATATTTGAACACATCTCCCGATCTCACGGTTGATCATACTCTGGGTTCCACATGCGTGTTGTAGCTGAAGGAAGAATCCCGTAAACCTGGAGAGTTGAGACCCGTCGAATAGGTACCATGCAATATGACTTCAAAGGGTCTTCATTTGCTCACCGAACCTCTCCAATCCTATCACTGCTGCGTTTATGCCCCTGTACACATGCTTGATTCTGTTTCGGAGACATAGCAATCCATAGGTTTTAAGATACTTACTAGTCAGGTACATACTTAGGCGTTTAATATGGGGTGTTGAGTCCATCTCGTTGAGCAAGGAGTAGCTCTTGTCTATTACTTATTTGGCTTAAGGAACTTTATCTGTGCTCATTTCAATCTCTGGTTTTATGCAGCACCCCAACTCACCTTTCCCCTTAAGCAAGCATAAGTTGGTTTTCTAAATTTGAGACCTTATTCTGTTTTGTAACTCTGATCCTGTGTAGCAAGTTTACATTCCGTGTATTAGTTATATCTTATGATGTTTCTTTTTCTGTGTGACTTATTTCAGTTAGAATCATCATACCTGAATCCACTCATTATGCTGCTACGGGCCTGATGACATAGATTTCATTGCTGAGTGATATTGCATTGTACGTAAGTACCACAACTTCTTTATCCATTTTTCACTTTCTGCGATATTGAACTTGTACCATAAACGAGGTTCTTGTAAACATAGCCGTCCCAAACTTTTGGGTGGCTGTGTCTTTTTGATTTTAATTTCCCTAAGCTATAGGACCATAAGTGGAAGTGCCCTAGGCTCTGTTGCTTTGTTTTTTAGATGTTTCAGGAAACACCATACACTTCTCCCTAGTGGCTCTTGGCAAATTACATCCCGCCCATCAGCATAACAAGGCTCCCAGTTCTCCATGGCCTGTCCTGGCTTTCTGGATTTTACCCTTTTTTCAGATGGCCCTTTTGACCGGGGCAAAGTGAGACTTCATTGTAGTGCAGATTTCCTTTGCAAGCTTGCTTGGTTCGCCAAAAAGGGCATATGCGTTTTTTCCTGAATATATTCAGGAAAAACCGCATACGCCCTTTTTGGTCAAGTGCATGATTGTCGACGTTCTGCCTCTTTTCCTATACTTTAAATGCAATTCCAGTCTACTTCCTGAAATCGGTGTCCTGCAATTCTGCCCCGCTTTCAAGTCCTCTTGGCAACCTTACTTCAGTATATTTTTGGATGATAGCTGTCATTTATAACTCTGCAGGTTTGTGAATTACAGTGCCCCTGAGCTCCTTTCTTCAACTCGCTTTCTTGTGAGCTGGCCGCAACACCGCAGGATTGCTTCACGCCCTAATCTGGTTCTGGCACGGAACGCTGAGCTTTTGGTTAATTCCTCTTCCTTGTGGGAAATGAGAGTTAAATTTGCTCGTCCAGACACCTCCATCTTGT
Source organism: Orcinus orca (assembly GCF_937001465.1). Classification (NCBI taxonomy): domain Eukaryota; kingdom Metazoa; phylum Chordata; class Mammalia; order Artiodactyla; family Delphinidae; genus Orcinus; species Orcinus orca. Next base: position 1,450,435 of record NW_026044106.1, read on the forward strand.
CTCTCATTGGTTCTCCCTATTCCTGTTCATCTTCTGCAGAAATTGCAAACTGGGCCAAACAGGAGGTTAAAGTCACTGACTTTCCAAGTCGAGAGAGTGTTAGTAAAGCGTCTGGAATGTTGCACCCGAGTACCAGGGGACGAACACAGAGACATATTTGAACACGTCTCCCTATCACACGGTTGATCATACTCTGGGTTCCACATGCGTGTTTTAGCTGAAGGAAGAATCCCTTAAACCTGGAGAGTTGAGACCCGTGGAATGGGTACCATGCAATATGCCTTCAAAGGGTCTTCATTTGCTCACTGAACCTCTCCAATCCTATCAGTGCTGCTTTTATGCCCCTGTACACACGCTTGATACTCTTTCGGAGACATAACAATCCATAGGTTTTAAGATACTTACTAGTCAGGTACATTCTTAGGCGTTTAATATGGGGTGTTGAGTCCATTTCGTTGAGGAAGGAGTATCTCTTGTCTATTCCATATTTGGCTTAAGGAACATTATCTGTGCTCATTTCAATCTCTGGTTTTATGCAGCACCCCAACTCACCTTTCCCCTTAAGCAAGCATAAGTTGCTTTTCTAAATTTGAGAACTTATTCTGTTTTGTAATTCAGTTCCTTTGTAGCAAGTTTACATTCCGTGTATTAGTGATATCTTATGATGTTTCTTTTTCTGTGTGACTTATTTCAGTTAGAATCATCATACCTGAATCCACTCATTATGCTGCTACGGGCCTGATGACATAGATGTCATTGCTGAGTGATATTGCATTGTACGTAAGTACCACAACTTCTTTATCCATTTTTCAGTTTCTGCGATATTGAACTTGTACCATAAACGAGGTTCTTGTAAACAGAGCCATCCAAAACTTTGGGGTGGCTGTGTCTTTTTGATTTTAATTTCCCTAAGCTATAGGACCATAAGTGGAAGTGCCCTAGGCTCTGTTGCTTTGTTTTTTAGATGTTTCAGGAAACACCATACACTTTTCCAGAGTGGCTGTTGGCAATTTACATCCCGCCCATCAGCATAACAAGGCTCCCAGTTCTCCATTGCCTGTCCTGCCTTTCTGGATTTTACCCTTTTTTCAGATGGCCCTTTTGACCAGGGGGAAGTGAGACTTCATTGTAGTGCAGATTTCCTTTGCAAACTTGCTTGGTTGGCCAAATTGGGCGTATGCGTTTTTTCCTGAATATATTCAGGAAAAAACGCATTTGCCCTTTTTGGCCAAGTGCATCATTGTCGACGTTCTGCCTCTTTTCGTATGCTTTAAATGCAATTCCTGTCTACCTCCTGAAATAGGTTTCCTGCAATTCTGCCTTGCTTTCAATGCCTCTTTATAGCCTTACCTCAATATATTTTTTGAAAATAGTTGGCCTTTATAACTCTGCACGTTTTTGAATTGCAGTGGCCCTTAGCTGCATTTTTCAGCTCATATTTTTGTGATCTTGCCTCATAACCACAGGATTCCTTCAGGCCCTATTCTTCTTCTGGGGCACCTTGCTGTGCCTTTGGTTTATTCTTCTTACTGATGTGAAATTAGAGTGACATGTGCCCATTGAAACAGCTACAGCTTGTTTCTCACTGGTTCCCCCTATTCCCATTCATCCTCCGCACTAACTGCAGACTGTGCGATACCAGAACTTAAAGGCATTGACTCTCCATGTGGGGTTGTTGTTAGTAAAGCGGCTGGAATGTCAATCCGGAGCCCCAGGAGAGGAAAAATGAGGTGCATTTTAGAAACCTTTCCCGATCATATGGTATACCAGTCGCTGGGTTTCCCAAGCATGGTTTAGCTGTAGGAAGATTCCCTTCAACCTGGAGTGTTGGGACCCTTGGAATGAGTAGCATGAAGTATTGCATTAAACTTTTGGCAGTTGCTCACCAAAACTCACCAATCCTCTCAGCCCCAAGTGTCCAGCCTTATGTCTTATCCAGCTGTGGGTTTATATGTGGTCAATCCAGGTTGCATCACAGCCCCTGAGCAAATTTTGTAAGAATTTTTCTCTCTTTCATTGTTTCTGCGTTTTGTTTTTAAAATTTATTTCTATAATGGGGTTTAGCTCATTTTCACTGCTGTGTTTGTGCCGCTCTGCACACACTTGATTCCCTTATGGAGATATATCAATACATGGATTTTAAGATTCTTATTACTCAGATATATTTCTCTGCGGTTTATAAGGTGTGTTGAGGCCAGTTCATTGAGCAAGGTGTAGATCTTGTCTAATATCTATTTGGTTTATTGAACGGTATCTGTGCTAATTTCAAACTCTGGTTTTATGCATCACCCCACCTCTCCTTTCCCCTTAAGCTGACATAAGTGTGTTTTCTAAATGTGAGACACTGTTCTGTAATTCATTTCTTGTGCAGCCATATTTACCCTCCCTCTATAAGTGATATCTTATGATATGTTTCTTTTTCTGTTTGACTTATTTCAAGTAGTATTATCGGACCTAAATCCACTCTTTATCCTTCTACTAGCCTTATTACATTGATTTCATGGTGAAGAGATATTCCATTGTACATAAGTACCACATCTTCTTTATCCATTGTTCTCTTTCCTGGGATATTTAAGGTGTACTGAAGTTGAGGTTCTTGTAAACAGAGTAGCCCTAAACTGTGGTGTGCTTGTGTCTTGTTGATTTTTAGACTTCCCTAGATATATTCCCATGATTGGAAGTGTCCTATGCTCTGTAGCTCTGTTTTTTAGATGATTTAGGAACCACCATACACTTCTCCAGAGTGGCTCTCGGCAGTTCACACACTGCCCATCAGCGTATAAAGGCTCCCTGTTCTCCATGGCCTGTCCTGCATTTCTGGTTTTTACAATTTTTTAGGATGGCCCTTTTGACCGGTGGGAAATGAGACTTCTTTGTTGTGCACATTTGCATTGCTTGCTTGCTTCATTGCCCATAAGGGCGTATGCGTTTTTTCCTGGATATAATCAGGAAAAAACGCATACGCCCTTTTGGGCCAACTGCATCATTGTCGAAATTCTGCCACTTTTCATGTGCTTTAAAGACGAGTCCAATCTATCTCTTGAAATCTGTTTCTTGCAATTCTGTCTTGCATTCAGATCCTCTTCTTTGCCTTACCTCAACATATTTTTGGACGTTAGTTTTCATTTATAACTCTGCAGGTTTGTGAATTGCAGTGACCCTGAGCTCCATTTTTTAAGTTGCTCTTTTGTGAGCTGGCCTCAAACCCGCAGGATTGCTTCAGGCCCTATTTTGGCTCCGGCGAGGCGGGCTGAGCCTTTTTTCAATTCTTATTCTTAATGGGAAATTAGAGTGATATGTGCCCGTCCAAACCCCTACAACTATTCTCTCATTGGTTCCCCCTCTTCCCATTCATCCTCCTCACAATTTGCAAAATGTGTGAAACAGAAGTTGAAATGTGCTGATTCTCCAAGTGGGGAGATTCTAAGTAACGTGGCTGGAATGGTGAACAGGAGCACCAGGAG